>NC_053171.1:56092914-56403748 GCF_016835505.1 Polypterus senegalus
GGTCCTTAGCACTCTGGAGAAGGTTTTTGTCCAGGATATCTCTGTACTTGGCCGCATTCATTTTTCCCTCAATTGCAACCAGTCGTCCTGTCCCTGCAGCTGAAAAGCACCCCACAGTATGATGCTGCCACCGCCATGCTTCACTGTGGGGACTGTATTGGACAAGTGATGAGCAGTGCCTGGTTGCCTCCACACACTGAGGAGAGACAAGACACATGATAGCCCGCATGGAGTTTGCTAAAAGACACCTGAAGGACACTGAGATGGTAAGAAATAAGATTCTCTGGTCTGATGAAACCAAGATAGAACTTTTTGGCCTTAATTCTAAGAGGTATGTGTGGAGACAACCAGGCACTGCTCATCACTTGTCCAGTACAGTCCCCACAGTGAAGCATGGCGGTGGCAGCATCATGCTGTGGGGGTGTTTTTCAGCTGCAGGGACAGGACGACTGGTTGCAATCGAGGGAAAGATGAATGCATGAATGAATTTTCTGTACCCACTGTAAAATTATTTTACAGTCCCTCCCTTTCAAAGATCCAAGAGGACACTGGGAAAAAGATCTCTCAATCAATACAGTGGAACCTCTAGATACGAGTTTAATTCGTTCCAGCACTGAGCTTGTATAGCGAAATTCTTGTATCTAGAACAAAACTTCCCCATTGAAAATAATGGAAATCCAGTTAGTTAATCCGTTCCGCACCCCCAAAAATATCAACATAAAAATCAATTTTCCTAACAAATAACACTGATAAATAAGTGTGGATACACATTGTCTGCTGAGCGTCATGTGATCATAACTGAGCTGATGATTCTTCTCTCTCTCTCTCATATTGTAATCTTTTTAGTTATCCAATAAAAGGTGTCATTTTGCTTGGCTTTTCTCTACATTCATAATGGCTAACACGGTACAACACCCTAGTACTCCTCTTGAGGGCAATTGTCTCCTATTCTCCGTCTGCATGTCCACAATATTTTTGGATACGCTTATAAGGCGAACTGCTACAGCGAAACGATGAAATCACAAGCGCACAAACGCGTAGATCCTCACACGACGGGAGAACAAGGAACACTGAGTGAGCGGACGGGCTGGCAGCGTCAGCTTGGGTGAATCCCCGCGTCACGCATAACCACAGCGTGGCTCGTGGCTCATTACGTGAGCCAATGCTCGTATTTAGATCCGAATTTTTCACTCATACTTTCCTCTTATCTTGAATTTCTCGTATACAGAGGTGATCGTATCTAGAGGTTCCACTGTATATCAAAAAAGGAGAGAATTCACTTGAACTCCACATGCGCAAGGCATACAATTATTCAACTCAAAATTATATATCGAGCACATCTGTCTCACCTAAAACTCTCCAAAATGTTTCCAGGGCAAGATCCAACCTGTGAACGCTGCAATCAAGTCCCAGCCTCACTGTGTCACATGTTTTGGGCCTGCACCAAATTAACATCATTCTGGACCAAAATTTTTAATTATTTTTCAGACAGCCTTGGTCTCACAATCCCTCCTAACCTATTAACAGCTGTGATTGGGGTTCTTCCAGATGGGCTTAAAGTGGAGAAGGACAAACAAACTGTGACTGCATTCACTACACTTTTGGCACACAGACTTATTTTGCTAAACTGGAAGAATCGTAACTCTCCTCTTTTAAGTCAGTGGGAAACCAGCTAGAGGATCTGTACAGATTTCTTTCAGAACATGGCAGCATCTAATCAGTAATATTTTAGAATAAGCTCTTAAAGCACAGAGGAAGCAATTATTTCTGGATTTCTTTTTCTACTCCATTCATCTCTAATTGGCTTATCAAACTCATCAATTTAGGTATGTTTACAAGCCTTCAGTTTTACAGCGTTGGCCATGCTCTCTCTCTCAGGGGTGGGGGTTGACTTGTTCTCAATCCTACTTTTTGTAAAAATTGATTGATTTGTATGGAATGATTGTAATAAAATTAATAAAATAAAAAAAAAAAGCATTTACACGTTAGAATTATTCAACCAATTTTGAATACAACTAATCTTGTCCTATTGCATTGCCCATCACTCAGACATAAATTACACAATAACATTACGACACATCCCTCTTTCAACAGTAATTCAGTGGGTGGAAGACCGGATTGTGTTAACGGTTGTAGATATTCTACAGGATATTGTAAGTTGATGTTTTCATCTTCCGCACCATCACCACCAACTGTTTCAGCATAGTCTATTGATACACGATACACAGAGTAAGACAGGGGTTTTAGAGTTGTCGGCTATTTGCTTTGGGACAATGTCTAAAAGATATACCAAAGTCAAAATTTTAGTACTGTTCCAACACTAATAGATAGATAGGCAGACAGGCACACACTACTGTACAGCCTGAACTAATCTGCCTCATTACATTAGCCCGACTACTAGCCACAGCTAAATGACGTGATAAATAAATGAAGTGTTGCTTACCTTTTGTAGCAATATAACTTTATGCAACCTTTTACATATACAGTACTACAAGTGACAAATTCTTAAAATGAACAATAGGTCATTTTCAAGGTTAGATATAAAACCAGGCATCAAGAAAAGAAAGATCCAGGCTACACCTATTTCCTGATAAAGCATCCATCCATCCATTTCCCAACCCGCTGAATCCGAACACAAGGTCACGGGGGTCTGCTGGAGCCAATCCCAGTCAACACAGGGCACAAGGCAGAAACCAATCCTTGGCAGGGTGCCAACCCACCGCAGGACACACACAGACACACACACCCACACACCAAGCACACACTATGGCCAATTTAGAATCGCCAATCCAGCTAACCTGCATGTCTTTGGACTGTGGGAGGAAACCGGAGTGCCCGGAGGAAACCCACGCAGACACGGGGAGAACATGCAAACTCCACGCAGGGAGGACCCGTGAAGCATCTCATTCCTAATTCATTCAGTCTACAAAGAAATTATTAGAAGCATCTGCTCACATGAAGTATCTAAAGTGATGTTACATGTACAACAGGGCTTAATGAAGGAGGATGCATTAGAATTGAAATAACACTAGAAATTGCAATGGTCTGAGCTGCATGCTGTCACCACATAAAGAAATAGCGCTGTCAAACATTTTAACGTGTCTATTCGGCCAAACAGAAGGCCCATCAGTAAATCAAGATGCATATGTTGCGGCTACTGAAGACTTGTTTGAGGAACCAGTAATGTGCAAACTGTGGCATGAAATGCTTGACTACTTACCAATGTGCTGTTGAAGCCCAGCAGCCAAGGTATGACTATCAGGAATTTCTAGGTTTGTCTCTCTCATTTTTTGCCATACACAAAGGCAAGTCATTTTGAGCTCCAGTTCTGACACATCACCCCAGGCAGATGGAAAAAGGCTTGTATGCATTGAAAAGGTATTCCTTTTAAAGGCTCAGTTCAGGATGGCGTCACATAAATCTAAACTTGGCACAGATTTTTCTCTTCTGCTTGGTCTTCTTTATGTCAGATAGTGGAATGTAGCACTATTTGCAATCCAGGCTCCTCTCACTGACATCATTTATCAGTTCTTAATACCTAACCAAACCAGGCTGTTGCCAGTAATACATAATCAGCATCTTCAAGGCACCTTTGAATTTTGTCTCAGCATTTGACAGACTTGGCCCCTTTTTGATGACCGAGTCTCAACAGAAAAAGAGCAGTCGATGTTACCAGGCATTCCTTGACATTTTAGGCTGACAAATACATCTGAACAGCTGAAGTTGTAGGTTCTGGTGATGGAAAGAACAACATCCTTCTTTCATATCAGTATGGAAGAAGGCAAAGAAAGGTCTCAGTCATTTCCCAAGAAACCACCAGAACAGTGGACAGGTGATCCAGTCTTCAACTGACTTTGTGAACAGTTGGGATGCATGTCGGTAGTGAACAATATACATGAAAGAAGAGTAAGTCTCATTGAAAAAGTATATATTGACAATAATAGAAACAATGTATTCTTCGACTGGTCACAAACCATCTCAATAATTTTCCAACTTCATCAAGAACAGTGGTAACGTTGTAGACCTACAAGCGTTAAAGAGCTAGCTGTCTGCTGCTCAGTGCAGGCGACATAAAAAACGCCAAATGGAGTGGCCTCTAAATGCTGTTTATCTTCATTGAAACTGTATGTGTGTGTTATAAATATGATAAATCATAAAACTAGCCTTTTGAGAACTCAAATCTTTGCAGGACCACCCTAGTGCACATATTTGATTTCCGGGGAGCTTTCCTAATTATGTTAAATGAATAAATCTATTAAAACAGCTATAAGGAAGAAGTGGCAACATGAGCCAAGAAAAAAATTATAAAACTAAATTGCATAACTGAAAGTGTATTGATTAAACAAACTGGAAGCTTATAACAATGAACTGTAATAAACCAACACTTTAGTCACTAGCCAAAGGTTAATGTCAGTTAGATTTTACTATGGGTTTACCAGAGATATTACAAGCCCGGTCTAAGTGGAAGTAATTGGAATATCTTTCATGCATGGTGATTGCACAACATGTTTGCAAACTCCATTTTAATAAATGTCCAACAGCGTGGCTCCCCTCCACTGAATGCATCATTTGTACATTTACTGTACTATTTACAAAGAATACTCTGTTTAGTTTCCAAGAACAGAAAACTGTTTTAGCATACAAGAAATAGGAGGACTGAATAAAACCCCCATCCTGTGGACAGTTCCATGTATTACAACAGGTAACGCGCAGGAATGGAGGAGCTCAGCACAAAGCATGCTCTCCAATTCCATTTTATTAACCTTCCAACAGCATGGCTCCCCCTGCAAAGGTTGAATTTGACCCACTGCGATTGTGCCCTAAGATGATCCGTTTCTACTTTGTTCTTAGTGTGTTTTAAAATTATCTGCATTTATATATGTACCACTTCTGTATTTAGTAATTAATATTATCTATACTTCTATTTTTACTGATAATTGTTCACAGCACTTAACGCCTGCACTCAGCAAAGAGCGCGATACAAAATATAACTTCTATTGTGCACAATGGAGAGATGCTTCTAGCCATACACCATGGACTAGTTGGATGGTCTCGGGCTCCTATAACACTGTAAAAAACTAATGCTGCACTCCATTTGAAGTGGCAAGTCAGAATTTCTAAGTTACTAGTTGGAATTTTGGCTGTTAACAATAATATTACATTTTATTTATACAAGGTCCCTTTCTAAGCACTCGAGGACACTGAACAATCAATAAATAAACAAAGCACATTATAAACAAAACTTAAAACATCAGAAAATATAAAAATTAAAACAAAACAAAGCCACTGAAATCATAAAGAAAAGGCCATTTTAGGCAGATTGGTTTTAAGTTCACATTTGAAGGTAAAAAATTATGATATTTCTAAGCTCAGTAGGTAGTGAGTTCCAGAGTTTGGGAGCAGAACAGCTGAATGCTCTGCTCCCCGTGGAGGTTAGACGGGCGAGAGGGACGGTCAAGTGGATGGAGGAAGAGGATCTAAGGTTACGGGAGAGAATGGCAACATGAAGAAGGTCGGACAAATATGGAAGGGCGAGGTTATGAATGGCCTTAAATGTTAATAGCAGAATCTTAAAATCAATTTGAAACCTAATCAGGAGTCAATGAAGCTGCTGCAAGACCGGAGTACTTTGGTGAATAGACGGGGTCCGAGTAATGATGCGAGAAGCAGAATTCTGTCAAGTCTGAGTTTATCTGACTTCAGATTATGACGTCAATCCAAAATGGCTACATACACCACGAGCTTAAATGAAAACTGTAGTATTATATTGTTTATCAGCACTTCTGTCCACTTGGGTCTCATTAAATCAGTCTTACACACAGCACTGTCCAACTTCTATCTGTGAACATCATTAGGAAGTAAAATATCTTTTGCTGTGACTAAATTGTTGGAATTTAAACTCCAAGACTGCCAGTTCAACTACGGTGAAAACCCAAGCAAGTTCCTTAACATGTCTGGGCTCCAAATGAAAACAAAAAATTAATCTGTAAACACTTGTAGAGTCATTTTGGAGAACGGCATCAAAGTGTAAAGGGAACACAATTAATAATAATCAGGGGTGTTTATTTTCCACAAAATGAAATTGCCCGAATATACGAACACATTCATATTAAGTAAACACTCCATCCATGCATGCATGTGTTTTGTTGCTTTGAGATCTGTTCTTGTGTACATTTTGATAATATAAAAAAGCTAATTTTTTTTTAGCTGGAAGATGAAAGTAGAATTCAGGTGGAATTTTCAGCTTTATAATAATTGCTGGGCGGACTGGTGGCTCCAAGGCTAGGGATCTGTGCCAGCAATTTGTAAGGTTGCCGGTTCAAATCCCATAAATTGCCAGAAGTGACTCTAGTACGTTGGGCCCTTAAGCAAGGCCCTTAACCTGCAATTGCTCCATCCTGGGTATGACGTTAATCTGCATCCAGCTCTGCAAGCAGGTCCTCCATCCTGTAGGGAAAACTTGGGGGTTGGTGGCAGGATTGGCACTCCAGCCACTGTAAACCAAAACCTCACACTATTCAGTGTGGTGCTGAGGTGTCACCCGTTGCACGGTTGCACTTGGATCCCAACTTAGGTAGTTTGTCAATGTGTTGTAAATCAGCACAGGCTCCCAACCTTCTCCTTCTAATAATTTTACATTAACAGGCCTGTTTAGCAGATATAGAAAAAAATGCAGTACGTGTAACAATTAATGATTAGCGAACCCCACTGAATTTGCTTTGCCTCAAGTTGGGAAAGGCAAAACAGAAAAAGTTTTGAGTGTATTATAATAGTACAGGGGTATTTTAGGTGTAACTGAGGGCTGGTGAAGTCTCTCACAGTTTTTCAGAACTGATTCTTATAGCCAAAAATATGAGCTGAGCTGTAATGCAGCAAAAAACTCCTTGGAGGCAGGGCCACGGGGGTGGATAAGAGACGCCCGGAGTTCCTTAAGGCTCTGGATGTTGTAGGACTGTCTTGGTTGACACGTCTCTGCAACATCGCATGGACATCGGGGACAGTGCCTTTGGATTGGCAGACCGGGGTGGTGGTCCCCCTCTTTAAAAAGGGGGACCGGAGGGTGTGTTCCAACTATAGAGGGATCACACTCCTCAGCCTCCCTGGAAAAGTCTATTCGGGGGTTCTGGAGAGGAGGGTCCGTCGGATAGTCAAACCTCGGATTCAGGAGGAACAGTGTGGTTTTCGTCCTGGTCGCGGAACAGTGGACCAGCTCTTCACCCTTAGCAGAGTCCTGGAGAGTGCATGGGAGTTTGCCCGACCGGTCTACATGTGTTTTGTGGACTTGGAAAAGGCATTCGACCGTATCCCTCGGGGAATCCTGTGGGGGGTGCTCCCGGAGTATGGGATACCGGACCCCCTGATAAGAGCTGTTCGGTCTCTGTACAACCGGTGTCAGAGCTTGGTCCGCATTGCCGGCAGTAAGTCGAGCCCGTTTCCAGTGAGAGTTGGACTCCGCCAGGGCTGCCCTTTGTCACCGATTCTGTTCATAACTTTTATGGACAGAATTTCTAGGCGCAGCCAGGGTGTTGAAGGGGTCCGGTTTGGTGGACTCAGGATTGGGTCACTGCTTTTTGCAGATGATGTTGTCCTGTTTGCTTCATTAGGCTGTGATCTTCAGCTCTCTCTGAATCGGTTCGCAGCTGAGTGTGAAGCGGCTGGGATGAGAATCAGCACCTCCAAATCCGAGAGCATGGTCCTCAGCCGGAAAAGGGTGGAGTGCCCTCTCAGGGTTGGGGGAGAGATCCTGCCCCAAGTGGAGGAGTTCAAGTATCTCGGGGTTCACGAGTGAGGGAAGAATGGAGCGTGAGATCGACAGGCGGATCGGTGCGCCATCCGCAGTGATGCGGGCTCTGCATCGGTCTGTCGTGGTGAAAAAGGAGCTGAGCCGTAAGGCAAAGCTCTCAATTTATCAGTCGATCTACTCTCCTACCCTCACCTATGGTCATGAGCTATAGGTAGTGACCGAAAGAACGAGATCGCGAATACAAGCGGCTGAAATGAGTTTCCTCCGCAGGGCGTCTGGGCTTTCCCTTAAAGATAGGGTGAGAAGCTCAGTCATCCGGGAGGGGCTCAGAGTAGAGCCGCTGCTCCTCCACATCGAGAGGAGTCAGATGAGGTGGCTCGGGCATCTGATCAGGATGCCTCCTGGGCGCCTCCCTGGTGAGGTGTTCGGGCACGCCCAACCGGGAGGAGGCCCGGGGAAGACCCAGGACACGCTGGAGGGACTATGTCTCCCGGCTGGCCTGGGAACGCCTTGGGATTCTCCTGGAAGAAGTGGCCGAGGAGAGGGAAGTCTGGGCCTCTCTGCTTAAGCTGCTGCCCCCGCGACCCGACCTCGGATAAGCGGAAGAGGATGGATGGAGATTATATATATATATATATATATATATATATATATATATATATTATATATATATATATATAGAGAGAGAGAGAGAGAGAGAGAGATATGAGAACAACACTCATATCAATGACAAAACAATTACATTAACAATCATGTTACGTTATTTTTTAAATTTTTCCTTTTCTTTTTCATAACTTCTTTAACACACTACTTCTCCGCTGCGAAGCGCGGGTATTCTGCTAGTGTATTAATATCTGTGCAGTGTGGCCTATCGACATGCTGGTAAAGTGAGCTGTTAGTATGAAATATTCACAGGTTTAACGCTAAATATGTAATATCAAGAGAAATGTGTCTCAGTTAAGCCACGTCAGACCCTTACAAAGTGAAAGTTTATTAGCAGCTCTTACACTGCAGAGATGAATAAACACTTTATAAACTGATACTTTTTAAGTGTTACAAGCCTTTCTAAAAGTCTTGTTACATAAAAGTAAATTATGCACTTGATGCAAAACACAATTTAAAGTAACATACACATGCACTTGGATCAACTGTACACTCTTCATGTAACAACTGAGGATTTTTATAAACTGTGGGAGAGGTTTCAGCATGGACTTTAGAAAGAGGATGGATGATCATCATGAACTAATAATGCTCTCTTAACATGCACATCCATTTATTCCCTAATATTTTTTTTCAAATAATGCTTAGTACCATCAAATTCTGAATCCCAGCATTTTATCATCAATGTCTCATGAACCAGTAAGCTTTGGGATTCTTAAGGATACTTTAATTTACGTTTCTTTCTAACAGCTCTTTAAGGCAGTATTTAGTAACAAACGCTTCAAACTAAATTTGTCATTTTGTTGAGTGTCTGCTGTTCTGAGATTTCAGTTTGGTTTTACAGGAAACAGTAGCACTTGAGAGAAATTATTGTGAAACAATGCTCTTGTTCTTCACTTTGCATTTGATTAGTTATCTCTTACTGTTTTAGACCAGTTCAAATATCTTAGAATCAAAATAATAAAAAGATTATCTAAATGTAAATTTGTAACTATTGTAATATGTTAATGTGGGCATTAGTACTCAAACGGTTAATCTTTTCTCCCAGCAATAGTTGGGAGAATTTAGTCAAAATGAAAATCCTCCCTGAGCTTTTTTTTTTCCTTTCCTTCAGAGTATCCTATATATACAGTATCAGAAAAATCCTTATTAAAAACATAAATAGACACAATGGTAACCACCTTTGATTTGGAATGTAAACATACCATGGATGATCCACATGTAGAGATCAATCACATCCTACTTTTACTATCTTACTGTGAATATACTGTATGTATTGCAAGGTCATTAGGTAATTATTTAAGTGATCAATGCACAATTTTTACATATTAGAGCAATTTTGAAAAGAACAGGCCATTCATTCAAAAAAGTAACAATTCTATTCTCCTAATTTTTCCAAAATAACATCAAATGCAGATTTGAAGGCCATTAAAATCCTTTTCTCTACCACACTAGAAAAGAACAATATTCTGTAAATGCTATGAGAACCTGCAAACTGGAAATATGCTTCAATACCTTTCACAAACTGGCAAGCTTGCATGGTCAGTGAGCACATTTACACCGATTACTGTTATTTAATGATCATTTACTAAAATCTGCTAAATTAGCATGTCTCCTGCAGGTAACGTGGTACGCTGTATTCAGAGATTTTTTCAGGTAAGGAAGACAGAAGTTGCAAGGTAAGGCTGCGAAACTTGAACTAATCATGGCCCCAAAATTGGAGACGTGTTGCACGTTGACTAGCACATGAACAGAAGTGCACCATACTCTGTATATGCGAAAACACGCACACTGTAAACTCTATAAACCTGTGTAAACTACATGCAGGGCAAGATCTAACGTGTGAGTGATGTCAAGTGGTGTTTGCATCACTAGGCCACATGTTTTAGGTCACTTGGTTATTTACTCTGTCTATAGTTGTGTTTTAAGAAAAAACGTTTGTGCAACGTTTGCTCTTAACAAGCTTCTAAGAGAGTCCCCATGTTCTTGTTAAAGAAGACATTTAAATAGAACAGCTGGGATCCCTTTTATATATTTTTATAAACAAGAGGGCTTTGCCTCCAGCTCGCTTCACTCGACAACCCCACAGCCTGAGCTACGCGCCAGCCACTTCACGCATATGGATTTCACTTTCACTAGACAACAAATCTTTTAATTCTCTCAGAAACGCCCCTTCACTGGGAAGAAACACTACTTTTCCCTGATGGCAACATGAATTAGACGATCTACAAGTCTCCGACTTAAAGTTTAAATTCAAACAATATATTGGATCTCTTTTCGCAGTTCCGTTATTTCACAGAGTAATAATTTTCGTTTGTTTGTGCTAATGTAATCTTTACTGTCATTTTTTTGAGACTTTCAAATTTTGGTACTTTCATTATCTCTAACCTGCTCTGCATGTGTATCGCAGCAACGTTTTTGAATACTTTACGACATTCTACATTGTCATCGACTCTTTTGTCTTTTATTTTTGTCCCCTGGCGTGGTTAAATCTCTTGGCACAAAGTCTCGTCTCGTGGGACATGAAAGTATCTCTCTGAAAAAGTCATGTCTCATCCCAGGCTGAAAAGTCTCGTCACACGATTTTATTTTTATTATAATAGAGAGACATTTCAATCATGTCACCTCATAGCTCATACCACTCACCAAACACTTTACCCAATTTGCTCTTCTCAGGACTTTCTCTAGCACTGGCACATATTTTTTGTAGCCCAGGGACCAAAACTGCACTTAGTATTAGAGGTTAGACCTTATTAGTGCATAAGAAACCTTAAGCTCATACCAGTGAAACTTAAATAAAACTTGTAGTCATACCAGTGTTTCTCAACCTTTGACCCACTTTTTCCCCCATTAATAACTGCCTTTGCTACCCATCAAGGTAGGTCATGTCCCCTTTGTTTAAACAAACTCAACAGTCAGAGCTGAGGAACAAGCACAATTGACGGAATGGTGACCTCTATAAACGATGGCAATTCGTGACCCACCAGTGACGGGTCACAACCCAGTGGTTGACAAAACACTGCTCTACATGTATAGACAGCAAGCTTGATATGAATAACATTGTGTGATTGACAGACAGATGGATAGTTAGAGGACTATATAATACCTAGTTTAAAGGCACTATATAATAAATAGATGTGAAAGGCACTATATGATAGATAGTCAAATGGGGGAAATAAAACTGAACATCTGTTACACCCCTTAAATGATAAGTTTGTTGTTTTTGAAGTTATTTCTTCATAAATATGGTATATATGCATTTTCCACAGAAAATAGTGTTCTTTATGAATTTTCTAAATTTTATTTAAAATCTCTTGCCCTTACTGGCTCTTTACAACACAGGGCAATGGGGCATCACCAGAAAATAAACGCTTCGACTCCAGTGTTTAAACCAGTTTGCACCTTCTGCATCTTGAAATCTCGTATCATAAAGTTTAATCAGTAGTTTATCATATTGTGACTTCAACAAAAGTTTTCTGAAAGTCAAGATTATATCTTATGAGCCTCTCTAATGGTATACCTTTGTTTTCCCTACTTTAGCATTTAAATTTTTCTTTTTCATATAATTTAAATGATTATTTCCATCTCCACCTCATAAATTGTTAAACAAAAAAAATGGTATTACGGGACTATTTTTTTATTTGCTTAAAAAATGTTGAAAATGTCAAAGGTTTTCTAAATGTGTACTGCAGATAATTACTTTATGCCTTTATTTATAGTAGGATCGACGAAAGCAATGCAGTATTCAATGGCTGCTCAAGTCATTCTTTACATAGCTTTCAGTTCATTCAAAATGCTGCTGACAGAATATTTACAAAGAACAAGAAAATACAAACACATAACACAAAACTCCAGTTCTTAAATCCTTACACTGACCCCCAGTTAAGTTTAGGGCAGATTTCTAAATCCTCCTTTTAACATATAAAGTCTTAAATGGCCAAGGTCTGGCTTAATTATCTGAACTTATCATGACTTACAAACCAGAACATATATTAACATCTCAAGATGCTGGTCTGCTTATGATTCCAAGAATTAATAAAATAACAGTGGGAGGCCGAGCTTTTAGTTACAGGGCCCCTAAACTGTGGAATGGTCTGCCCGCTACTATAAGAGATGCCCCTTCAGTCTCGGCTTTTGAATCCTGGCTATAGTAGAGATGTTCATGAGATGTGCATACTACATCTGTTAGTCATGTGAACAGAAATATAAGTAATACAATATTTGTAAATTATTACTAACCCTCCTCTATTCTGTTTCTCTTTTCAACATCTGGATGTGGCAGTTGGTGACCACTGCTCTCCTGTACACAGAAAAGTCATCTCGGGTAAAGGAGCACTGGAATCATCGGATGGAAAGTTTCTCTCATCAAATGGGACAGCCAGCACAAATTCCATTATAGAAAACCCAGGAGCGGGTGGGCAGCCATTAGCTTAGGTCTCCAGGACGGAGACTGTATGTTTGACTTTCTCTATTTACAATTTTAATCCCCCTCACTGTCAACTGCCCATAGTTCATCTTTTAATTAATGGACACATATTGTTGGTCTCCATTCATGTTTAATCAGTTTCCAACTTTTTCTTTGTATATTTCAACAAATCTGCACTTATACAGTATGTATAGCAGTTCTGCATTTATTAGTTGGTATCTTCTCCACCCGAATTTTAACCGAAAATTGCTCAGGTCGTTCTGCCCCAGCACTCAGTGAAAAAGCTACGAAAAAAACAAAGTTGAACTGTAATTTGTGTATAATAAATCTAGAATGGCCAGGGGCACACTGGTCCAATTCATAGCCACTAGAATGCGTTACGGTGTCAGAATTCACAACATGATGTGTGACAAGTTTACCACTGATGGTTTTATAACCGTTAAAAGAGAAAGGCCTAAGAAAAGGTTTATGGACCTGTTGAGAGAGGACATACAGGTGATGGGTGTGACAGATCAAGATGATCCGCTGTGGCAACCCCTAACGGGAAAGATGAAAAATGATATAACAGCCTATGCACGTTATTTTTCAATATTATAAACTACAACTTGAAAGTGATGTCGCAAGCGTAACGAGACGAAGTTCACATGGAGGCTTTTATAAAAGTGGAGTACAAGTAGAGAAACCGGATGATATCGGAGGTTTAGGTGAACAATAATCATGAATTCACAAATCCGCTACTACCCCTTGGCATATAAAACGTCAAGAACTCTCGGCGTGGCGGACAAATCGCCTGGGCCGTAAACTAAGCTGTTCCCTGAAGGTTGTGTAAACTTAAGACCGGAGTGCAAATGAAAATGAAAACTGCTGTTGTAGCAGTCGCAGAATTACAGTGCGCTTTGAATCTCTTTTGTAAACTTCACTTCCCTCTGTCTCGCTACTTTTTCTCTTACCTAAACGTATAATTCTGCATTGAACTAACTAACAAAGATTCCCTGCAATTAATCAGATCTTACGTTAAGCGGTTGAAGTTTTCATTTCCTTTCTCCCTTACTTTCTCTTTCCATACATCCGTAAAACAGCCCGCAGGCCGGAGATGAACCTCGACTCTTTGACTGCTTTCCTACCTGATGGACCCCGCTTCAGACGGATCTCCAATGTACGCACATCGCTCTCCACTCCACCGTTCATGTCAGCCTGGGGTCGGGTTACCCGAACGACTCTCAATTTTTTGTTTTTTTTGTTTTGTTTTGTTTCTTAGTGCTTAGCTCAGCTCGCAAGATAGTCAAGGTGAAGTTAATAAAGCAGTCCCACACGAAAGCTCCTAACACTGAACGCCGGGAAGTGTAGTTACGCTGCCGCTAAAGTTCAGAACTACAACTCCCAGAAGGCTGCACGCGGAACACAGGTTGGTCACGTGGTGCGCTGAGCGCGCGGGTTAAAATGGGGAGGTAGGATAAAAGGGTTATTCGGGTCAATCCCTCCTCACTTGTCTGTCATGTTTAAATGATCAGATTCTGATCTATAATCTGATTTCTAAACTACTTAAATGCAGCTTTATTTTATCACGGTAAAAGGACTACTAGCACCGTGGCATTTTTTTTGTTTTTAATATAAAGCAATAATATAATACTGCTCTAATTTTTTACATTCTTGACAAGTAATACCTTTGTGTAAATGTCACTTTTAACCTATTTGAATAATGTTTAACATAAAAATCCTTCATTGAGTTGTGTTTAAATAACAGCAACCTGGAGGGTTATACTTCAACTCCATTAATTTGTTAGTCCTCAGTGGTCGATAAGCATGTTTACTTTTATTACTGTTATTTCACAATCATTTTCCAAATCTGCTAAAATTATATATTACCTAATGAAAGATTGTGCGGTCAACTGCTTTCTGAAATATTTCAGGTACGGAAAACAGAGATTTTGAGGTAAGGAGATACTGTATATATATATACTGCTCAAAAGAATTAAAGGAACACTTTTTAATCAGAGTATAGCATAAAGTCAATGAAACTTATGGGATATTAATCTGGTCAGTTAAGTAGCAGAGGGGGTTGTTAATCAGTTTCAGCTGCTGTGGTGTTAATGAAATTAACAACAGATGCACTAGAGGGGCAACAATGAGATGACCCCCAAAACAGGAATGGTTTAACAGGTGGAGGCCACTGGCATTTTTCCCTCCTCATCTTTTCTGACTGTTTCTTCACTAGTTTTGCATTTGGCTACAGTCAGTGTCACTACTGGTAGCATGAGGCGATACCTGGACCCTACAGAGGTTGCACAGGTAGTCCAACTTCTCCAGGATGGCACATCAATACGTGTCATTGCCAGAAGGTTTGCTGTGTCTCCCTGCACAGTCTCAAGGGCATGGAGGAGATTCTAGGAGACAAGCAGTTACTCTAGGAGAGCTGGAGAGGGCCATAGAAGGTCCTTAACCCATCAGCAGGACCAGTATCTGCTCCTTTGGGCAAGGAGGAACAGGATGAGCACTGCCAGAGCCCTACAAAATGACATCCAGCAGGCAACTGGTGTGAATGTCTCTGACCAAACAATCAGAAACAGACTTCATGAGGGTTGCCTGAGGGCCCAAATGTCCTCTACTGCGCCCTGTGCTCACTGCACAGCACCAGGAAGCTCAATTGGCAGGTCCACCACTGGCATCCTGTGCTTTTCACAGATGAGAGCAGGTTCACCCTGAGTATATGTGAAAGACGTGAAAGGGTCAGGAGAAGCTGTGGAGAATATTATGCTGCCTGTAACATCGTTTAGCATGACTGGTTTGGTGGTGGGTCAGTGATGATCTTGGAGGCATATCCATGGAGCGACTTACAGACCTCTACAGGCTAGACAACGGCATCTTGACTGCCATTAGGTATCAGGATGAAATCCTTGGACCCATTGTCAGACCCTACGCTGGTGCAGTAGGTCCT
Source organism: Polypterus senegalus (assembly GCF_016835505.1). Lineage (NCBI taxonomy): Eukaryota > Metazoa > Chordata > Cladistia > Polypteriformes > Polypteridae > Polypterus > Polypterus senegalus. The sequence continues at coordinate 56,108,680 of NC_053171.1, forward strand.
GGTTTCCTCCTAATGCATGACAATGCCCGGCCTCATGTGGCAAGAGTATGCAGGCAGTACCTGGAGGATGAAGGAATTAAAACAATTGAATGGCCTTCACGATCCCCTGACTTAAACCCAATAGAACATCTGTGGGAAATTATGTTTCGGTCCATTAGGCGCCGCCAGGTTGCTCCTCAGACTTTACAACAGATCAGGGATGCCCTCATACAGATCTGGGAGGAAATGCCACAAGACACCATCCGTCGTCTCATTAGGAGCATGCCCCGATGTTGTCAAGCATGCATACAAGCTCGTGGGGGCCACACAAGATACTGAAAAGCATTTTGAGTAGCAGAAATTAAGTTTTTGAAAAAATGGACTAGCCTGCCACATCTTCATTTCACTCTGATTTTAGGGTGTCTACACAATTGAGCCCTCTGTAGGCAGAAAACTTTTATTTCCATTAAAAGACTTGGCATCCTTTTGTTCCTAAGACATTGCCCTGTCGTTATTTGTATAGATATCCAACTTCATATTGAGATCTGATGTATCTAATGTGTTTCTTTAAAGTGTTCCTTTAATTTTTGTGAGCAGTTTTATTTTATTTCAATTTGTAATGCTGTTTAGCCATAATTATTGTAAAGATCTTTGAGCCACTTTCATACATGAAATTATACAGTATGAATATATGTTGTTATTGTTGTTCTATGCACTAATCGTGGCATTGAAAATTTTGATTAAGACTTTTTCACTCTACTAAATACACATGACAATATTGACCCAATAAACTTGTAGTCCATCATCCATATCTCTGTTCATCTATCCAGTTTTTTTCAACACAGCATTGCAGGTTATCCCGGTTTAGGTGGTCCTGAAGACCACTGCTGGAGGTAACAGGGCACGATATTGGTCTAATCAGTTCAGCATGTTGTCACCCCAACACTCTCCAGGTAAAATCCTAACATTTTCAAAGGTGATTAACTCATCTCAGTATGGATTACAGATCTAATGTCCTGGGTTTGTATCTGACCCCAGACATTACCTAGATGGAATCTGCACATTCTACCTGTGAGTGTGTGGGTTTTCTTCCCACAACCTTAAGGACATGCAGATAAGGTTAATGGGTGACTTCAGTTTGGCCCTGTGTGACTGTGGTACATGAGTGGGCCCTGGCATGGACCACCGATCTGTGTCCTGCCTTGCTCCCTGTGCTGCCAGGGAAGACTCCAGCCACCCCATGACCTTGAATTAAAATGTTTCAGAATTTTTTGAAAACAAAATGTATTAGAATAGAAATCTGTAACTTTTAAAGACTGTGACATTATACACTATTGTAAGCTTGTTTCTATTAAACATGAAATAAAAAATTATTATAATATATACATATATTTTTTACTGTTGTAGTCCCTACAAAAATTATGTTTTTAAAGAAATGTTCTCAGCATAGTGTTGTTCCACCTTTTGTCATTTTATTTCAAAATAAAATATTCATACAGAACTAACTGTGCTACCCCATCTAAAATGGGTAGAAATCTAAGTGATCAACACTGACCACAGCGTTAACATTTGCAGTGCACCATCTATTGGAGTCCATTTTGTAATACATGTACTAATAAAATCATTACATTTTATCATTCCAACAAATGGCACATCACAGACATTGGTAAAAATAAAATGCATTACTACGAAAGTGTGTAATGAGCCATCTATTGGAATGACAAATGCAATGCATATGTCTCTGTTATATACCATTTGGTATGGGATTCGTAGAATCAATGTTAATGTTTGTGATGTGCCATTTATTGGAATGACAGAGACATAGCAACCAGACAGACTCTTTTCTTTTTATTAAGGTGGATAGAAATGGAGTGCAGAGCCTTATTTCTAGTTTTGAAGGGCTTTATATTACTGACTCAGACCCAGATATACTGGATCTGCTACATCACATTAAGTAGAGTTGCTCAGACAGATGGGTTGAAGTTATGGGGAAACAGCGGCAAGCTTATCATAGTAGAACATTTGAACTGCTTTCACGAGACTTGGCAATTCAGTCCTACTGGCTCAAACTTAGTCACTTAATTTCTTCAATATATCAAATCAAGATTTTTTAAAATAATTTTATCGATTTTATTGAAATCACACAATATTCCATACAAATAAATCAATTTTTACAAAAATAGGACCGAAAAGAAATCAACCCCCACCCCTGAGAAAGAGAGTATGGCCAGCAGAGTAAAACTTAAAGGTAGTAAAAATAAGTAAATAGATGAATTAATAAGTGAAGAAAGATAAGTGGAGAAGAAAAAGAAAAGGGGAGAGAATATGCTTCCTCAGTGCTTTAAAAGCTTATTCTAAATGTTATTGATTAGATCCTGCCAGGTTTTGAAAAATTTCTGCACAGATCCTCTAAGTGAGAATTTGATTTTTTTTTCCAATGGTAAGCAGAGAGCTGAGGAGACTTCGTGCCAGCAAAGCAGTGGGTCCAGATGGAGTATCGCCCCGACTGTTGAAGACCTGTACGTTGGAGCTGGGGAGTCCTCAACTGCGCATCTTCAACCTGAGCCTGGAACTGGGGAGAGTCCCGAGGCTTTGGAAAACCTCTTGTATCACCCCAGTCCCAAAGGTATCACATCCCAGTGAGCTGAATGACTTCAGGCCTGTCGCACTGACATCACATGTGATGAAGACCATGGAGCGGCTGCAGCTTCACCACCTGAGGCCACAGGTCCGCCACACCCTCGACCCTCTGCAGTTCGCATACCAGGAGAAGGTGAGAGTGGAAGATGCCATCATCTACATGCTACACCGATCCCTGTCCCACTTGGACAGAGGCAGTGGTGCAGTATTATGTTTCTGAACTTCTCTAACGCCTTCAAAACCATCCAACCTCTGCTCCTTAGCGACAAGCTGACAGAGATGGGAGTAGATTCATATCCGGTGGCATGGATCGTGGACTATCTTACAGACAGACCTCAGTATGTGCGTCTCGGAAACTGCAGGTCTGACATTGTGGTCAGGAGTGCCGCAGGGGACTGTGCTTCTCCAGTCCTGTTCAGCCTATATACATCGGACTTCCAATACAACTCGGAGTCCTGCCACGTGGAAAATTTCGCTGACGACACTGTTATTATGGGCTGCATCAGGAGTGGGCAGGAGGAGGAGTATAGGAACCTAATTAAGGACTTTGTTAAATGGTGCCACTCAAACCACCTACAACTGAACACCAGCAAAACCAATGAGCTGGTGATGGATGTTAGGAGGTCCAGGCCCCTCATGGACCCCGTGATCATCAGAGGTGACTGTGTGCAGAGTGCAGACCTATACATTCCTGGGAGTGCAGCTGGATGATAAATTGGACTGGACTGCCAACACTGATGCTCTGTACAAGAGAGGACAGAGCGGACTATACAGTACTTCCTTAGAAGGCTGGCATCCTTCAACATCTGCAATAAGATGCTGCAGATGTTCTATCAGACGGTTGTGGCAAGCGCCATCTTCTACGTGGTGGTGTGCTGGGGAGGCAGCATAAAGAAGAGGGACACCTCACGCCTGGACAAACTGGTGAGGAAGGCAGGCTTTATTGTAAGCACGGAGCTGGACAGTTTGACATCCGTGGCAGAGCGACGGGCACTGAGCACGCTCCTGTCAATCATGGAGAATCCACTGTATCCACTGAACAGGATCATCTCCAGACAGAGGAGCAGCTTCAGTGACAGACTGCTGTCACTGTTCTGCTCCACTGACAGACTGAATAGATCGTTCCTCCCCCACACTATGCGACTCTTCAATTCCACGGGGGGTAAACATTAACACTATACAACATTATAGACTGTTATACCTGCTTCGCATTTTTTAACTTGCACTGCTTTTTTTTTATTGCTCTTTAAATAATATTGTTTTTATCAGTATGCTGCTGCTGGAGTATGTGAATTTTCCCTTGGGGATTAATTATCTATCTACCTATCTAATTTCAAATAATATATAACATCAGGTACCCACTGACTTAAAAGAGCAGAGTTAGGATTCGTTGAGCAAGATAAGTCTATGTGCCAATAGTGAAGTAAAGGCGATCACAGTTTGTTTGTCCTTCTCCACTTTAAGCTCATCTGGAAGTACACCAAACACAGCTGTTAATGGGTTAGGAGGGATTGTGACACCAAGGCAGTCTGAAAGGCATTTAAAGATTTTGGTCCAGAATGATATTAATTTGTGCTGGCCCAAAGCATGTGACCCAGTGAGGCTGGAACTTGACTGCAGCGTTCGCAGGTTGGATCTTGCCCTGAAAACATTCTGGATAATTTTAAATGAGACAGATGTGCTCGATATATAATTTTGAGTTGTATAATTGTATGCTTTGCACATATGGAGCTAAATTAGAATGAAATCTCTGCATTGCTACCTTCCACTCCTTTTCTGATATGTTGAGAGATCTTTTTCCCATTGTCCTCTTGGATCTTTGGAAGGGAGGGACTGTAAAATAATTTTATGTATTGCAGAAATGCTGTCTGAGTCCTTGAGACTGAACAATATTTTTTCCAGTAGAGAGGGAGGTGAGGAAAATTGGGCAGGTTTTGTTTAACAACGTTTCTAATTTGAAGGTAGTGAAAGAAATGTGTTGCTGGAAAGCTAAATTTGGAATGTAATTGTTCATAGGATCCAAAGACGTTGTCTGTGTACAGATATCTAAGTGATTTAATCCCCTTGTTTTTTTTCCAGACATTAAAAACTGCATATGTTTGAGAGGGTGGAAAAAGGTGGTTCTCATGCAGAGGTGCCACAGATAAAAGCTTCTCTATCTTAAAATACTTCCTGTACTGGTTCCATATTCTGATTGAGTGAAGCACACTAGGGTTCTTAGTATATTGGCGATAACTTGCATTTATTGGGGTACAAAGCAAGTAATATAAAGAAGTATTGCAGGATTTGATTTCTATTGTGGACCAGGCCTGTGTATGTTCATCTATTTGTGTCCATGTCCAGGTTTTTATAGCTTGTTGCTGCCCAGTAATAAAACTGAAAGTTAGGTAGAGCCATGCCTCCTTCCACCTTAGGTCTTTTTGGGTTGCTCTTTGGATACATGGATGTTTTGAATTCCAAATAAATGAGGTTATGGTTGAATCTAATTTCTTAAAAAATTATTTATTGATGTATATTGGAATGTTCTGAAATAAAAAGAGAAGCTTCGGAAGGATATTCATCTTAACGTTAATTCTTCCAGCTAAAGTAAGATGAAGGGTTGACCATCTATGCAAGTCTTGCTTAATTTTTTCCATACAGAAGGCGAAATTTTGTTGATAAAGAGCTTTACGTCTACTTATGATGTTTACCCCTAGGTATTTAAACTGATCTGCAATGATAAAATGGAAGATGTCCAATCTAATATTGTGTGCTTGAGAATTCACTGGAAAGAGCACACTTTTAGTCAAATTAATTCTGAAATCAGAGATCTTTTGAAATTCTGGTAGTGCTATTAGGAGCACAGGCACTGCAGTATTTTGTGGGTCTGATATATACAGTACCATATCATCTGCATATAGAGAAATTTTCTGTTCAAGTCCTTCTCTGATGATCCCCTTTATCTCATAAGCATTTCGACAGTGAACTGCCAGTGGCTCAATGGCAATTGCGAAAAGCAGTGGTGACAAGGGACATCCTTGTCTGGTACTACGTTCTAGTTTAAAGTAGGCTGAATTAATGTTAATACAAACTGAAGCTTCTGGATTGGCATACAGTAGTTTGACCCATGCACAAATGTTCGTGCCAAACCCAAATTTTCCCAATGTAGTGAAAAGGTAGTTCCATTCAATCATATCAAATGCTTTTTCTGAATCCAACGATATCATCATCTCTGGGTTCTTTGACTTTGTGGGTGAATGAATATATCACATTAAACAGGTGTCAAAGATTGGAAGCTAAGTGTTGACCTTTAATAAATCCAATCTGATCTTGTGATTTTACCGAAGGCAGCACTTTCTCAATCCTTCTAGCTAGGACTTTGGAGAGTATCTTAACATCATCATTCAGAAGTGAAATTGGTCTGTATGATACACATTGTAATAAGTCCTTATTTTCTTTAGGAAAGATGGTGATTAATGCTTGGCGAAAAGTTTGAGGTAGAATTTTATTGTCTCTAGGTTCTGTAAATGTTGCTAATAAAGGGGGTCACTACCAGAGTGGAGAATTTCTTATAAAATTCTGCAAATTCTGCAGGGTAGCCATCAGTGCCTGCTGCTTTCCCACTCTGAAGTGAGTTTATAGCATCTAGTAATTCTGATAGCGCCAAAGGTTTATCCAATTTCTCTGCACTGAGAGTATCTATTTGTGGTATCTGTGATGCATCCAGAAATGCATTAGATTGTGTCTTGTCTTCTTTAAACTCAGTAGAATATAAGGACTTGTAGTAGCCTCTAAATATGTGCATTATATTTTTATGGTCAATCATTTTGTCTCTGTTTGTGTTGGTGATTGCTGGGATTGCATTGTAAACTTTTTGCTTGTGGATTTGTTGAGCTAAGATCTTATTTGCTCTCTCTCCATGTTCATAGTAATGATACCTTGATTTAAAAATGAGTTGTTCAGTTTGTTTAGTTGTTAAGAGGTTGAGCTCTGAATCCAGAGCCTGCCTTTTCCTATGAAGAGCCTCACTTGGACATCTGGCATGGTCTTGATCTATTCTAGTAATTTCACTGGTTAGCTCTGATACCTTCTTAGTTTCTAATTTATTTCTGTAGGAAAGATACAAGATAATCTGTCCTCTTAAGAAGGTCTTCAGGGTTTCCCAGGGTATTCCGGCAGCACCTACCTACTCTCTACCACACCTACTTAATTCCATGAGTGTTTTGTCAGTTTTGACAATTTAATAATATAAACTAGCTGTGCTACCCATCTAAGACAGCTTGAGTTCTAATTACTCAACAGAGGTGTTAATGTTTGCATTGCATCTTCTACTGGAATGTATTTTGCAATGCATGTAGTAATAAAACACACTGCATGCGTCTTCCCAACAGATGGCACATCATAAACATTTGTACAATAAAATGACAAGTGCAATCCATGTCTTGCATGTCTATACACGTGCATATGTAAAAGCGGTGTTGATGTTTGTGATGTGCCATCTGTTGGAATGACCAAGAGATAGCAACTAGACAGACCAACATGTATCCTTTTATTAAGGTGAACATGAAGTTAAATTTGCATATGATACTAAACTAGGTGGAAGGGCATATAATGTAGAATCACATGAATTGTTACAAAGTGACCTGGGCAGAACTGTGGCAAATGAAATTTCAAGTCAATACATGTAAGGTATTATACATAGGGAGTAAAAATGTTAGATTTGAAAATGCAATGGGCAGTGTGAAACTTAAAAGTGCACCTTATGAGCATGATCAGGCAGTCATAGTGGACTCATCACTATCAAGAAAGAGAATAGGATGTTAAGTTTAGTATCACAATATGTGAAGTACAAGTCAAGGGAGGTTACGCTTACGTTATATAACACGAGTGAGGCCTCAGCTGAAATATCGTTCACAGTTTGGGTCTCCATATTACATAAAGACATGGCAGCACTATAGAAAATCAACAGATGAGCAAGTGTACCAATTACAGGGCTGTGAGGTATGAGCTATGAGGATAGCCGATTGATTTATGACCATTTATGTTAGGCAGAATGCCCAGTGGGGGCTGGCGGGTCTTTTGGCCCCTTAAACCACTGTAGATTTTGTTTTTTTTCTCCAGCCTAACTGGAGTTTTGTTTTGTTTTGTTTTTCTGTCCTCCTGGCCATCTGACTTTGCCTTTTTTGTTGTTACTCATTCTTTAATATTATTGCCTAATTTTAGTTTTTTTACTTTACTTGTTACGTTCTCTTTGTCATCTTATAAAGTACTTTGAACTGCATTGTTGTATGAAAATGTGCTATAGAAGTAAATGTTGTTGTTGTTAAGACTAAGGGAAGTTTTTCAGTTTCAGCAAACTGCCATAAACAGGTGACAAGATTAAAGTGTTCGAAATTATGAAGGGATTAATGTAGAGGATCCTAGAAGTTCCTCAGCAAGAAGATGGAGATACAGATGGAAACTGTTCAAGGGCAGAATTCACACAAACTTCAAAACGTTTTTTCTTCACAAAGAGAACAACAGATACATGCACTTTGTTGCCAAGGAGTGTGCTAGCCAGTAGGTCTTTGGAGACCTTCACAACTCAACTTGATGTTTATTGGAGAAATTAGAGATAGAGGACTGATTAGCTTTTTGGGACTGAATGGCTCGTTCTCATCAAAACAAAGGTTATTTATTAATACAAAATGAGTTTTATGCCTAAACAGAACTGAAAACATCTTAACAACATCACTGCCATCTGTTCCATTCTATTAGATCAAATGCAACAATCAAAAAATAAACTATATATGAAATTAGGAAATTGTAATTTTGACTTACAGCTAAATTAAGCAGGTTTTTCTTCCAAATGTCTGGTTAAAAAAAGTTCACAAGATACTATGAAATGTTCTCACTTGGAAAATTTATTTATAACTATACAAGTGAAGATATTAGATATTTAAGACATGGTACACATAATAATGAAAAAAAATTTTTTTTTATTTTACATCTTTTTAATCATGAGCTATACCAAACTTTAAAAATGAACATCTCCTGAAAACAAAAATGTAAAAATACCTCTGAACATTAACTGTATAAACAGCACTCTCAAAACAGAATGCCTGAAGCTTAAGACAACCGTCTTATAGTTCAAAATGTAATGAAATGCTCGTGTAAATCTTTTAGTTTACGGTACATGAAGATCAGGGGACAGTACTGCTTCTTCATCTTGGTGGTGCAAAACGAAAGCCAACAAAGGACTAACATATTAAGTTAGTAAGATTCCAGAATGTTCCTGGGCCGGCTCACTCTTTTATATTACCATCATTCTATAAGGACACCAGATCTGACTGAAGACATTAGCCACACATAAACCTCTGTGTTCACTTATATTATCAACTATTGCAGTCAGCTCAGTTTTAGAATGTGCTTCGCTACAAGACAATGTAACACTTTGTGATCCATAATTAATTAACAGTCAACTTTAAATATATGAAACTCCATCCAGCCAATCTTTTGCTTGTTTTGACTCTTGTGGCATAAGTTATTACTAACATATTTCATGATCACCTTAGGTTAAAAAAATAAATAAATAATAAACAAACAACTGTGCTATAATCAGATGTCAGATTTCTGTTAGGAATAAATCTTTCAAGGATTCTAGAACAAACCCCACTGTATTGATGGCGATGTACCTTTGGCTGCCAGAATATATTTTTTACAGCTGATAGGAACACCACAGTGAAGGAGTCACATGGGATTTGTTCCCCTGTGGCCTGCAGGCCCTCCAGATAATAAGGACAATGTTGTCAGACACTTGACCCCTACATGGTAGTCTCATCATTGCAGCCTTGCTCGTTTTTCTGGAGGTCCCTTGGTGGCTGGAGCTTGCGGAGTGGTTTTGGCAGGATCTCGCTCTTCCTGCTTCACTGTGTCAGCTGGTGGCTCAGGTTCTTTTTTAACCTCCACTACAATAAAAAAAAAACAACACTGTTTCATCAACTGCATGTACCTTTTAACATACTTAACTCAATGTCTTTATTAATCTTTTTTTTTTTTATTTTACTTAAAACTAGTACTACCTATGTAAGATGCCTTGAAATCAATGTAGACATCAGTGTGTTCAGCATTAATGTTTGCAGTCCACCATCTACTGGAATGTATTTTGAAATACATGAACTAATAAAATGCACTGCATTTGTCATTCCAACAGATGGTGCATCACAAACATTAGTGCTGCTTTTACAAATCCCGTACCAAATGGCTTATAACAGAGACACAGCAATCAGACACACAGACGCAGACACTTGTTCTTTTATGAAGGTGGATTGGTACATCACAAGTTTCCTAAGAATACAGCAGGCATTTATCAATGTTGATCTTAAATAGTGGAACATGTGGAACCATCACTAATCTTTGGAATGCTGCAGTTTCTTTGAGTGATTACTTCATGTTAAATCTTTCTCTAATTTATAATCACTTTGCAATGTTTGCACACTCAAAAAACACTGCCTTTCCTCATGTCTCAGGCAAAAGACAAACATTTTACAAAAAAATCTCTATCCTCTGTTCAGCAACATTATGGTAGTGCAGGATGCTCAGATAGCCAGTTAAGCTAGGTTGAACTGTAACGTCGTCTGTTAAACCTGCAGATCTCCCAGTGGTTTAATTTTACAGTAGAGGTTTTGTTTTCCTCTCTTCTGTTGTCAACGGGCCAAGCCTTAATAACAAAGTTAAGGGCTTTTATACTTACATTTATCTATGTTAATCAAATCAAAACCACTCTATTTCATTTTATAGTTCAACTAATTTAATCTCTTTCAGTCACCGCATTATAGCTGTACATAGTAAAGAGAGCTGTACCAAAATATTGGAATACTTGCTTACTTGAAGCAGAATAACATGCACAAGGAAATTATAAAAGTTGAATAAATATACTGAAGAGCTACACCATCAGTTATCACTTAGTTGTTTAAACTTATATAAATAAAATGCCTTACCTGGAACAGGTTTTTCTCCGGGTTTTGGCTAAAAACAGACAGCAAAAATGAATATTGGTAAATGACTTAGTAGGAATAATTTAGCAATGAGCTGCATTTTTAAAAATTAAAACCTAAGCAATCACTTTCTAATTAAAATTCATCTTGCATTACAACATTTTCATTGGATCTAATCAATGCTCTGGATGTTGTTACTAGCAGGCAGTCCATTATGCCCCAATGTTTCTGACAGAAGTAAGCTGTCATTACCTGGAAGTAAATGTGTGGAAATTTTTGTTGAAGATCTAAGAGCAACATATCCACTCGCTGCCGCTGGAACAATGAGCTTGGCTCCTCTTTTTTCACTGACTTGGGTTTGGATTTTTCTGGAAAATGAAAACAATTACCTATTTAAAGTATCACTTTTAAATGGTGGTTAGACTGGATGTCTGTTCAATACAAATATTTATTTCAATGCAGCAATTCCCACCACCCACCTACTCAAATGAGGTTTATTTCAGTTTACTTTTATCTAGCACAGTTCAATGAGTAGACTCAAGGCACATGCAAATATTTAAAATATTTAAACTCGCTCCATCAGGCAAAACTGTAGGCGGCTAGAACGTAAATGGAGGAAAGATGGTCTCACTGTTACCTTCGACTGCATGAGAGACGCGTGGTCCCAATACCTGAGAGCAGTCAGAGGTGCAAGGAACCGTTTTTTCGCTGACATCATCTCAAAAAACTCTGGCAATCAACGTGTCTTATACAAAACACTAAATGCTGTCCTCTCTCCAGCCATAACTGTTTTCTCTTCTGCCTCCACTGCTCTTTGTAATCAGATCCTCACGTTTTTTCTGGATAAGGTCACAAACATTAGATCCCAGATCTCCATTTCTTCTTCTGGCTCTGTTGGTTTAGCCGCTCCTGTGCACGGTTCCCTCACCAGCTTTGAACCCATTTTGCTCCCCCATCTGGAAAAAATCGTCGCCTCAATGAAGCCTTCGTGCTCTCCAGACGATGTGGTGCTGTCCAGACTGCTGAAAGATGTGTTTCCTGTGATTCGATATGATGTCCTAAAGATCATAACTACTAGTCTATCCTCGGCTATAGTTCCTCATGCTTTCAAACACGCAGTTGTACATCCAATTGTGAAAAAACCTGATCTTGACCCTGCCATTCTTTCCAATCTTCGTCCAATCTCCAAACTACCTTTCTTGTCAAAATACTAGAAAAAGTAGTTTATGAGCAATTAACTCATCACCTACAGGACCATCAGGTAATGGATCTTTTTCAGTCAGGCTTTAGGCCCCAACACAGCACAGAAACCGCGTATTTACGTGTCCTAAATGACGTCCTTTTGGCATTGGACTCAGGACTCCACGTGGTTATGGTTCTTCTCGACTTATCTGCTGCTTTCGACACAATCGACCACGACATCATGATCTCCCGACTCGAATCCTGGGCTGGTGTATCTGGCTTAGCCCTCGACTGGTTCAGGTCATATTTCTGCAACAGGACTCTCAGAGTCATGCTAGACGATTTTTCATCTGAATCAGTCCCACTCCCATGTGGGTCCCCAGGGTTCCATTTTAGGGCCACTACTTTTTCAATCTACATCCTGCCTTTAGGTGCAATTTTTAGAAAACATGCAATTTCATATCACCTATATGCTGACGACTGCCAAATTTATTTCTCCCTCAAGCCAACTGACTCCACCAAACCTCTCCTCGACTGCCTATCTGACATTAAGGACTGGTTGGCTGTAAACTTCCTTCACCTGAACGTTTCAAAAACCGAGGTCATTGTTTTAGTCCCGACTGCAAACAGGCTCCACCCCTTGGCCTCGTTTCTCTTCCCATTCCAGTAACTTCGTCTGTCTCCAATCTTGGAATCAAAATGGATACGTTCCTGAAAATGGATGCTCAAGTCAACAGCACAGTAAAATCCTACTTTTTCCATCTAAGGCGAATCGCCAAACTGTTTTCTGTCAAACCACCTCCTGGAATCAGTAATCCATGCATTCATTACGTCCCGGCTTGACTACTCTAATTCCTGCCTTTTTGGTATCAGTAAAGCCACTCTTTCTAGACTCCAACTGGCTCAAAATGCGGCTGCAAGGCTTCTAACTGGAAGTAGCAGAATCCAACACATTTCACCGATTTTAAAAACCCTACACTGGCTGCCGGTTAGATTTAGAATCGATTTTAAGATTCTCCTCCTAACCTATAAGGCATTAAACGGTCTAGGCCCCATCTATTTGAGTGTCTTGCTCCATTGTCACAATCCCCCTCGTGTTCTTAGATCTGCAGATCAGCTGCTCCTAACCGTTCCCAAGGCACGTTTTAAAGCTCATGGTGAAAGGGCTTTCTCCGTCTGTGGACCCAGGCTCTGGAACTCCCTGCCCTTAGTGGTTAGGCAAGCCGCTTCAGTCGCCACATTCAAATCTCGCCTAAAAACGCACTTCTTCACATTGGCTTTTAATTCTTAACCTGTTTCATTTTCCACTTGCCTTTTGCTATTTTCTCTATTTTATTTGGTCCCCTGATCTGTTTTTAGTATCTCTGTTTTAATTCTCTCTTAATGTTTGTTTTTAATATTTTGCTTTTAGTCCTGCTTGTTGTAACTGTACAGCACTTCGGTCAGTTGTAATGCTGTGTTTATAAGCACTCAACAAATAAATATGGTATGGTATGGTATTTACAAGTGTAATGCATTAACAGTAAATTATTAAACTTTGTATTTGTGGACATGAACATACACATTAAGTTAATAACACACTAAAACAGAAGGAGCCTCAGTAATGAACACATTAAGGGCATATAAAGTCCATTAACATTATGAATAAGTTGTGGTATGTTATTTATCTTGGTATGTAGGGTACAAACCTAGAAGGGTTATTCTTTATTTTACAATGCAGACAAAAATACAAGGTAACACCTGAACTATGCCTACAATACTACACTTGGGAATTCCTATATTAACCCCTTATACACTAGGTGGTTTTTGGCATTACTGTACTTAAATTACACTCTCCTTATTTTAACTCTTTCAGGGCTGATGTCGACTTTTGTCAAAAGGAGGAGTTGACGATGGTAATCAACTGTAAACTGTGCCAGAATAAACCGTTATGTTTTAGTTGAACTCTCGTTGCTAGAAGGAAAGTTAGCTTCATCGGTCTGACTGAGATTTTCTGTGCTTGTGTGAGTAGTAAGGTGCAAACAAGAGCAAAAATGACACTGACATAATGGCGAGAGATCAAAGCGAATGTGTAAAGCAAAATACGCCGTGGAGAAAGTTTTACCTATTATCTCTGAACTGGACTATGACTTGCCGGACTCTGATTTTGATACAAGTGATTGAAAACGAATGTGAGGTTCCAGCTTGAGCTAACTGGTCCCCAGCTAATCGTGTAGCTGACACACCTACGGCAATATTCGCCAGGAGGACTGCCACTTAACAATGGTAAGAGGTAGAAACCAGATTGCAATGCAATGCGACCGTGACCACTGCTGCAGCTGCCCGAAGACAGCCTGGCAGCAAGTCTGCCGCACATTCTTGGCAAACTGGCAGCCGCGGCATGCAGCAACAGACATTTTATGTTGATTTCTGTGTGAAACCATTGCTTTTCAGAAACTTTTTTTTGGAAAAAATATTCAGCCCTCAAAGAGTTAATAATGGAGCTGCAAAAGAAAATTGAGTACAACTAGGCACATTTTTAAAAAAAATAATTCACAGGATTGAAAACCTTTCTTTATACCAATATCAACTAAATAAAACACAAAAAATTGTGCTTTGGGAATTTCTCTGCAAAAACCTGGATTTTACAGTACAATAACTATGAAATTTTATGATGCAAAAAAAAAAAAACAGTTTTCTTTTGTGCCGCAATCTGTCAGCTATCATTGTGCTAAGTTTAGATGTCATATCCCACAAGGCACCCCACACTGTGTCTTTTCTGGGAAACATTTAGTCTCTCACAACTAAACAAACAATCTCTCAAAACAAGTATTGTAATTTTATATCCTTCTTTAGACAAAAAAAAAACATATACACACACACAAACAAACACTTTATATTACCCTGAAGCAAAAAGTAAAAAATTTGTAACTGTATATGTACAATTATGTACTCATCCAAACCTCAACTTTCAAAATTATTTTTCATGCCAGTCCTTGGAACAACTTCAGTTTACCAGCAGACACAGAGGAAGTGGACATTTTGTACATTAGACTGGGGTTATTGTGCTGCAATATTCTACTGCCTTCTGTGGCAGTGGCCGTGTCAGTTCAATGTGTTGTTTATTTATATTTCTTGTTGTTGTTTCTTTTTCTTGCATTTCATATCTGAAATAAACCAAGTCCAAACATACATCTTCATACCAGTCTCTTCCGGTGCTGGGTTACAGGGGTGGGGGCAATGCCTTTGCTGGTAGCCCTGGGCACAGGGCAGGAAAGAGGCAGCCCTGAACGCAGAGCTAGTCACACAGACGCGCACACAACTAAACCAATATGACTCAGCCACGTTCGAGTCACTGGAGGCCGTCGCAACCTTGCAAGCACATGAGACATGTTCATGATATAATTTGCCAGCTGCTTTTTCACCACCATGCTACCAAAAGGGGTCGACACAGTCTTGCAAGACTTTTATTTCATCACTAATCACATTCCCGTCAACCTCCTTGACACCCAAATCAGCCACTGTTCGATTTTATTTCCCTTTTGTAACCACGCTTACAAAAAGGAATTGGGGGTACTTTCAATCCCTTAATTTGGGGGAGAGGGCTTAGGTGGATGGAGATTATACTGTGAACAAGTCACCAGCTGATTTTTTTTTTTTAACCCTCATATGATTCCAACACAGTGACACAAGCAGCGTGGTACAGTGACTGCCACAGGAAAGTTTGAGAGGCGCAAGAACAGCATAATTACTTAATTACTTAAGAAATATTGCCAGTGTGCTACTAATCTGAAGTTGAAAAAGCACTGCTCAAAAAACTAACAGGAGGAGAATGTGCAGCAAGGTATGGTAACTGAACCCACGGCATTTAAATGCAACACTTCAAAGTGCATTACTAACAAATTAAACATAGTTTTGAGTCATTGATCAAACATGTCATTCTCAGTATAGTTAAAACTTTGCTAGGAATCTCGCTCAGTCCTTGTTTGTACCAGTGTGTGATGGCATGTAAAGATGAGCTGCTACATAGGCATTACATTTGTTGTTTACACACAGTGGTGACATGGAGCACAAATGACCAATCATAGACCATTATACATCATTAGAATGCCCTGAACATCAACTATCAAAAGGAAATGCGCCCTTCACTTTATGCAGCTCGACATAGGTGGGATATCTGATAAAATCAGACTAACTTGGCTATGACCCACTACGCATCTTAGGGTATACATGTGCAATCACATATTTTAATAATGAAAGAAACTAGACCACAGGGAAACGTACTGAATTACTTGAAAGAAGACACCACTGGGTATGCAAAATTACCATTATTGCTTTTGATGGACTTTTTGAACGTTGTTCATATGTGGTATTCTGCTAAAGAAGAAAAAAAAAAGTGTACTTGCATTAGAATTTTTTTGCCAGTGTATGTAGGCAAAGGAATTTATACTACATTTGCAACGTTTGCATGACACCATCTGTGGAAATACTATAGATTTTACTGATACATGCAAAACAAAATGCATTTTTAGGCAAATGGAATGCTAGAAAAGTTAGCACAGCTGCTGAAATTACATATTTATTTTGAGCATTTTGGTCTCATGTTTGCTTTCACAATGCTGTAGTAAAATAAAAAAAAAAAAAGTTTTATATGAAATATGTAGTTTGCAAACATTTCTATATTAAAGTCAAGTACTTGCATCCCATGAGCAGTATCTTTTTGAAAAATATATACACGATGGAAGGAACAAAGAGAGAAGGTGAACATGGCACCATGGCTTTCAGTGGTGAAAATGACATTAAAACTAAAATAAGATCAGATGATGTTAGAGAAAATATGGAAGCCAAACTTCTGTGGAGAAACCAAAAAAGTCTTAAACAAGATAACTAGATATACCTGTAAAAAAACAGCATCATCACACAGGAATATGGAGAGATAGTTTAAAAAAAACAGGCAGATGAAGTCTATATCAAGTAATTGAAAAATGCAGTATCAAAAAAACTGTTCTAACAGTGGAATCATTGGGGATAATTAATGAAGTGGTGAAGGACTGTGTCACGAAAAAGCAACAAGTTAGACAATGTACACAAGGTGTACATTGATATGTTAAATGATATGAAAGTTAAAGCATTTCACATTTTTTATTTACTTCATTCCCGATGCATTTGTTTGGACATGCAAAGGAGAGATGCTGGGTATTAGTGGGAGAAGGATGCTAAGGGTGGAGGTGCAAGAGAACCAGAGGAAGGCCAAAAAGAAGGTTTATGGATGAGAGGGGGCCTGCAGGTGGTGGGTGTGAAAGAGCAAGAAGCAGAGGACAGGAAGATATACAAAAAGATGTGGCAACTCGTAATGGGAGCAGACAACAGGCAAAGAAGATTCCAGAGTCAGTTATTACATTTTGTTTATTGGGTAGTTTTGTAACAATGAGTTGCATTCGCAAGTGATAATAGAATGCAATTCCATGAATTAGTAGACTATATTAAATACGTGCTTTTTAACCACACAAATCTCTTTAAAGAGTAAGTGTGCCACAGCTCAACAAGATTCGAGGAGGACCACGGGCAGACAGACATAGGCTTTCATAATAGGTGCTTTGTGCTTTTAATGTGAATGCGCCAATAAAGAAAGACTGAACAATTACAGAGAATACGGAATGAGAACAATCAGTATGATGCAAGCCAAATTCATTGAAAGTTTGACTGCAGATGTGCAATGATAAAATAATAATGCAAATGTTTAAATGTATAGGATTACAGCAAGGGGAAATTAAATGAATGGACACCTTACAAAAAAAGAAAAAAAAAAAAAAAAAGGGCCAGATAATGAAGCTTAAGACTTAAAGACCTTGCAATTTGTAATTGTTCAGCACCTTGTACTTTTATATTTGCACATGGAAATTAACAAAGTATAACTTTTTTTTGAACCATATAAAATAATTTTTTTTTTTTAATATCTTCCTGATCCTTGTTCAAAAAAAGTTGTGAAAACAAAGCACTTTAGTAACCACAACTCAAAAGCAAACTGAGCAAATCTAATAATTTATACAACTGGCTACGCTTATCTCTTATGTCAGTTTTCATGCAAATGGGACAGTTGCTTCAGGTTAAACCTAATTTTTGCCTCATGGTGTATTTGCATTACACCTCAGTTTATTATCTTGGATTTAAATATTGGCGACTCTGGCTTTCTTTTGTTCATTTTAAAACACAGTAATTTCATCTGTATAATGAAATTAAAAAGCACAAATGATCAGAACATTTTCAGCTAAAGTATTACAGCCTCAGAACATTACAAAAAATTTAGATGAGAGCAGGTCACTCAGTACAATAAAGCTTTCCAGTCCTATCCACTTAAATCATCCAAAATAACGCCAACTTAATTTCTGAAAGTCCCTAAAGTCCTTACTGTCTACCCCACTACCTGGTAGCTTATTTTGCTCGTCTGTGGCTCCCTGTGTGAAGACAAACTTCCTAATGCTTATGCAAATTAGCCTTAAATGTGTCTAACTGTGTCCCCCTGTTCCTGTTGAACTCATTTTAATGTAACAGTCTCGATCCACCAGACTAGTTCCCTTCATGATTTTAAACTCTTCAGTCATGTCTCCTTTCAAGATGCTGAATTCTTTTTATCTTTCCTTTACCACTGTAATAGGTCTGATCAGCGAGGACGATGAGACGAGCTACAGGGTGGAGGTCAGACTCCTGTCAGAATGGTGTCAGGACAACAACCTCACCCTCAACGTTAGCAAAACTAAGGAGATGATTGTGGATTTCTGCAAACAGGCAACAGAAAACAGCCCCATCTACATCAGAGGTGAGGCTGTGGAGCAGGTCAGCAGCTTTAGGTTCCTTGGTGTCACCCTCACTGATGACCTTAAATGGTCAAGTGACACTGCAGCAGTAGTCAAGAAAGCCCAACAACGCCTCTACTTCCTCAGGAGACTGAGTAAAGCCCGGATGTCCCCCACAACCCTGTGCAGATTCTATAGGTGTACTGTGGAATCCATCCTGACAGGATGCATCACATCCTGGTACAGCAACTGCTAAGTTCAGGACTGCAGAGCTCTGCAGTGTTTAGTGAACACAGCACAGCAGATCACGGGCACACAGCTCCCTGCGATCCACGACATCCACACTGCACACTGTCTCAGGAAAGTGAACCATATCAGGCAGGACCCCAGCCATCCTGCACTGTCACTTTTCACCCTCCTCCCATCTGGGAACTGACTAAAGTCCATTCGGATGCGCACCTCCAGGTTCAGGAACAGTTTCTGCCCAACTGCAATCGGACTCATGAACAATCAGTAACCTTGTGTCACCTCCACTGCTACCTGCACATATACGTCTGCCACTGTCTCTATTTATTCCTAGGATTCTGGTTTTATTAATTTACTTATTTATATTAAATTTATTTATTGTGTGTGTTTTTTTTTGGTCTGTGTTCACTGTCTGCAGCGGCACATGCAAGCAAGCATTTCATTGTACATGGTACTTGTACATATGACAATAAAGAATTGAAATTGAAATAACCCATCCACTGCAGTCCTAGAATTGACAAAGGATTCGTCTTGTGCTGTTATGCCCTTTTTGCAGACTGGAGACAAAACTGCACACAGTACTCCAGATGAGGCCTCACCAGTGCATTATAAAGCTTGAGCATAACCTCCACAGCCTTGTACTCTACACATCAGGGTGCTATATAACCTAACATTCTGTTTGCCTTCTTAATGGCTTCTGAACACTGTCTGTCAGTTGATCGTGTCAAGTCCATTAAAACTCCAAATCCTTCTATCATAAGGTGTACTTTCAAGTTTCAGTCCTCCCATTGTGTATTCAAACCTAACATTTTTACTTCCTGTGTGTAATACTTTACATTTACTGACATTAAATTTCATCTGCCACAAATCTGCCCAAGCCTTTATGCTGTCCAACACCCTCTGTAATGATTCAACAGATTCCAGATAATCTGCCAATCCACCTGTCTTGGTATCATCTGCAGACTTAACCTGCTTGTTACTTATATTACTATCCAAATCATTTATCTAAATATATACAAAAGTCAATGTGTGTATGTACGTTCCAGCATCACATCCGAACGGCTGGAGCGATTTTCATGAAACTTAGTACACATGTTCCTCATTGGTCGACTAAAACTACTGTAGGGTGAAATCAGCCGTAACCCACCCCCTTCTAGGTAGGTTTATTGGGGGTGATCTTGTGGTCTTGTATACATGTCATCATCCAGTTGATACTCGGAACGACCACCAGAAGGTGAACTGGAGACGACTGGCAGCATTCTTTATGTTTGAGCGCCACTGCACCCCTGTTGCTTTTGAAATTAAATAAGAGTTCTATGCGTGGAAGTGTGTGTGTGTGTCTGTCCGGCCCAGAAGTGAGACATAGAGTCGGGGAGAGGGCTCCAGCTCTGAGGATAAGCAAGTGAGGCCAGTATACCTGCAAAAAGAAACCAAACGGTGCAAGCACTTCGGCAACATGAATCCTTCAAGCAGAGAGATGCCCATAGTAGTTCTGACGATTTAAATACGTTCTAGGATCCCGTGCTTACACAGTTAGTATATACCAGGTGACTGCCAGCATTCTTTATTTTTGAGCAGCACCGTGCCCCTATTGCTTTTCAACTTAAAATAGAGTTGGCCGGTTCCGAACGTCAGCTAGATGATAACATACATGCAAGACCGCAAGACAAGGACATTAGTGAGTCTTTGTTTCTTATTTTTATTTTTTACATTGTGTTTTTTTCAAACAATTAAACAAAAAATTATTTTCCTCCCGGGCAAAACTGGGTATTTCAGCTAGTATATAATAAAAATAGCAGCAGCCCTAGCACTAACCCCTATAGGACACCGCTCTTAACATTGGTCAATTCTGATAAGGCTCCTTGTACCATACCCTTTGCTTCCTGTGCTTTAGGCAATTGTAAACCCATCTACACACCACACCCTGAGCTCCAACGTTTTGTAGTTTGATGCCCAACCTTTCATGTGGCACCTTATCAAATACTTTCTGAAAGTCCTGACAAATAATATTGTATGCTCCACTCTGGTCATATCATTTTGTTACTTCCTCATAGAATTCAAACATGTTAGTAAAACAATATAACAATCCTGATTGTTCTTTCATCATTAAAGAATGCTGCTAAAGTTATAGAAAGATAATAAAAATAACACTCAAATTAAAATGACTCAAAATTATCAGAAACACCAAACATTTTAAAAACTTTCATTGTGACAAAGTATAATACAAATAAATATTATTTACATGAAAAAAAACTGCAAGTTAAACAAAATACAAAAAGGAAACTATTTAAAGTGAAAGTGAACTGACCTCTTTCATCATGGTCTTTGAATTGCCACCAGTACCCTTTGGATGGGTGATATCGGCAGTAGGACATAGCTTCATCAAATGCAGACTGAATTCCATGTACTGCTGATAACTTGAAACCCAAATTCAGATGTTACAGTTTAGTCACACACCTTGTATCCCTAGTATAGGTGATCAGTAACTATACTATTGTTAGCCATGTTAGTCTTCACTTGCCATCATTTTAACGATCAATCAAATTTATATCCCATAATGGAATACACCCTTATCAAGGTACTTTAAAAGCAAACAAGAATACATTTCACACAAGACAAAATGATTTTTCAATAAACAATAACACAACAAATAAGAAACATAAGTAAAGATTAACTGATAGGTACAGGGGAATATAGATATTTGTTACAAGATGGCACAATTAGGATCAACATAGTTTTTAATGAATATTACACTTTGAGAACAAGTGTCAATAATATACTTTTGTTAGGATGCCCTATGAATTAATTGTAGTTTGATTTATTTCTGTATATTTCTTTAATGTTTGGTTTTCTAAAAACTTAAGTTGCTGTCTATGTGCTCTGATGTTGCTTTATTGATTTATTGATTTGCAGTTGCAGGAGGACAGGGTGTAATTAGGTTTCTTGACAGAGACTGACGGGTTCAGAGAATATATGGAAGCACTGGCATTGCATATTATATACTTACTAGCTGTGTAAGCCCATGCTGTAAAAAGCCTGGACTCCTAGAAACTATTGAAATCGTCAGAAAAAAAATTGAAATGCAGAGTCACGGTTTCGTTTTGTGGACGTGCTCGCCCTCCTTGTCTATCAGCAGCTAAGCGAGTTTCTCTCTCGTTTGTCTTTCCTCTGCGGTTTCACTTTGGTAATGGAGTCACTTTCTTTCAGCTTCAAGGTGTAGCCTCGTACTTCTTTCTTCGTCCGACTCGTTAACATGGGGCTGCCTTGCTGGCTCTTTGAGCTTTATGCTGAAGCCGCGAAATCCCAGGCCGGACAGACAGACATACACACTTACACGCATAGATGTTTATATATAAGATAATTGTTCCCTGTATACAAACACACATGGAAAAGGAAGCTGAGCAGATTTGCTTAGAACAGCATTTGCTAAATAAGTAGTTAAAAAAAGGGTGGTGTAAATCTTTTGTTGTTTAGCTTCAGCAATAATTCTTGAAGTATATTTTGCACTTCTTCAATGACAGCATTGAAATACCCAGTCATAGCCCCCACATTAAATGCTCAGAAAAATGCCTACTCTGTTCAAAAATGTTGCAAAATGTGGATAAGACCATTTCTTCTCATTATAGTATGTAAATTCAAACAGATATACAGCAGAGACAAGTATGAAAATAGTTTTTGTAGGGTCATTTGAAGGTTGAGTACTGACAAATTTAATAAAAAGGTTGTTAAAATATATTCAGTGACTTGTCCAGCTTTAATAACTCTTGATTCACTTACAGTCAGTCTGAAACAGTAAAATGAGATGTTACATGGCAGTAGTAGTCTGTTGCTTATTTTAATTAATTGATTGAAAATGTCTGATTAATTTATTACTTGTAAAGAGGCTTGTTTCTTTGTAAAGCACATCTTTTTTTAAACTAAAAAATAGAAGCATTACTTGGAAACTGATGGATCATGTGAAGACCATTTATCAACACTGGGGAGCTCTTAGTCATTTTGGTGCTGCATATAAGATTCACAACTTTCTAACTGTTTCAGCTCTTTAGAGGCACATTTTTCTATATCATCAAAATTTCTGCTATGAAGAATAATGAAGTAAACTATTACTGTTCATACTTAAAGAATGTTTCTTTGGAGTCTTAAGGAAAATGGTCTGTGTGTTACAAATTCAAGCAAATTAACAAAATAATTATGTAACAAAAAAAAATTTGACTACCTACCACACGAGAGCCTATCACAGAGCCCAAGTCTGGAGCCTGATACACCACTCCTAAAATGATGTAGTAATCTGCAAGGGGGGCCACTAAATAAATGTGAAAAACAGAAATTAGACTGATGTCATTTAATATAAAAGATAGCCAGTGCCTCAATGTGCAGCAGAATGCTACAGTCCAGTTGTTTTTACATGAGTAACACACTGAAAAAAATCAATATGAAAACTGCATTCAGGTTGCCATGGGTAATCACATCTCCATGTGTCACAAAAGTAATCATAAACATGATGATATGCGTTTATTTAAATTACATTTAAGGAGTAAATCAAATGAGCAACAAAACAGTTGAGTGCTGTAGATGAAGAGGTGGCTGCTGCCTGTCATAGAAGTAATCCTAGGACCAAGTTGTCAAGCTGTCAAATTAAAGGGGCAAACACAATTTGATCACAGCTCAAGCAGGGGCTGAAGTCAAGGTCCAAAAGTGGACGTTTGGTGAAGCAATGGAGGAGGACAGGCAGGCAGCTTAAATATATCATCAGTGTTACGCACTTCACCTCTCAGGGTTTTTAATGTTGTGGCTGATCAATGTATTTTACACTTTAAATCAGTAAATCATATGAAACAAAATAAATGGGCAACACTTAAATTGAACTAAAAAAGAAAATCTAAACAGATCCCTATTTTTGAGTACAAATACAAAATAGAGAAATTATATAAAACTAGTTTTATGCTAAAATAATTCACCACGGTCTAAAACAGCCACACAAGACTAATTTTTCTAAAATGTTTTAACAGTTTTTCCAGTGTAGTGTCCCCTACAGTTAGCCCTTTCACTCTGTGTGAAATAATGGAGTAGGCAAACTAATGTTCTGTTTAATTAGGAAACTACACTCATATTAGAAAATTTGTTAAACAAAACCTGCCCAATTTTCCTCACTTCCCACCCATCTCTATTCCAGAAAAATATCGATCAGTCTTGAGGACTCAGACAGCATCTCCGTAATATATAAAACCATTTTACAGTCCCTTCCTTCTAAAGATACCAGAGTACAGTGGGAAAAAGATCTCCCACTCAACATCCCAGAAAAGGAATGGAAGGCTGCCATATGCACAAAGCATATAATTATTCAACTTAAAATCGTATATCAAGCACATCTGTCGCGTGTAAAATTGTCCAAAATGTTTCTAGGGCAAGATCCAACCTGTGAACGCTGCAATCAAGTTCCAGCCTCACTGGGCCACATGTTTTGGGTAGTGTGCACCAAATTAACATCATTCTGGACCAAAATCTGTAAATGCCTTTCAGACAGCCTTGGTGTTACAATCCCTCCTAATCCACTAACAGCTGTGCTTGGTAGGCTCACAGAGGGGCTTAAAGTGGAGAAGGCCACCAAACCGTAATTGCCTTTACTTCACTATTGGCACGTAGACATATCTTACAACTGGAAGAATCCTAACTCTGCTCTTTTAAGTCAGTGGGTAACTGATGTTATATACTATTTGAAATTGGAAAAAATCTAATTCTCACTTAGAGGATCTGTGCAGAAGTTTTTTTAAAACCTGTCAGGATCTAATCAGTAACATTTTAGAATAAGCATTTAAATTGAAGAAGTGGATTCTCTCCCCTCTTTTTTAAATGTATCTATTTGCTTATTTTTACTAGTTTAAAGCTTTACTCTGTTGGCCTAGCTCTCTTTCTCATGGGTGAGGGTTGATTTGTTTTGAACCTAGTTTTGTTAAACGTGACTTGCTTGTATGAAAAATTATTGGATTTTAATAAAATCAATAAAATGCTTGAAAAAAAAAATGAAAACACTGCAGAATAATGTATCTGACTGCATACCTGCTTTATCTGTCTAAATGTTTATCAGAGCCAACATACCTTGAGTTGGAGACTGCCTCTGCTGCTTTCGTATGATGTACAATATAGGCTCCTGTGCATGTAGTAAGATGTATTCAACTCCCACCATCTGGCTGCATAAGAAGACAGTTATAATGGTTCAGAAACAAAATACATCCTCTATAACAATTGCAACACTTTACAAAAACAACAAACAGAACTCCAGTTTTTTTGCTACTGGGATTTATAAAATTAGAAATACATTTCCCTTCATTTAACAGATACTTCAAAGTATTATAGTTAAGAAAATGAGAAAAGAACATTAAATAGATAAAAATGAGACTTCCTGAAAAAGCTTTAAACAAACTTCAGCACTCCTTAGGTTGACCGTTTCTCCTTACAATATCATGTGCTATGAGGGTTGGAAGAAAATTACTACTGCAGATGAAATACTATGGAGCTGCAGAGCATCCAAAACACGGCCATATCAACATCATGTGCCTCTGGAGCCAGTGGAAGGAGATTTATAAAATAGAGTGTAAAGGACAGCAACAAGGGAATGACCAGAAAGGTTTACAGTAATATACAAGTACAAGACCTGTAAACCTAACTTCTGTCATGCCTGGACTAAGATGTGAGACAATAGATAAACGGATTAGGACCACTGCTCAACTTGTAAACTGTTTCTCTGCCCATTGGAAAGACACAATAGAAGCTGAGAACCTTGGAATCCATGGGCAAATGTATACTCTCATCACTGTACAATACCTAGGAGGGGCTGACATTTCCATGACATTGCCTACATCTGACTTTGCATTATTACTGACCATGTACTGCCAGAGGTTTATTTTTCCCCCAAGGATGCTGCTGACTGGAATTGTTGCTTTCCTCTCCTTAACAGTGGACTGGCCATGGATCAAGAATAACATTAATGCACATATATTGTTAAGATCTAGTTCGGTTAATCAATGAAAAACAGAAATTTAGTGTTTGCTGAATTGTTTTTAGCAATGAACTATGCTGTATTATTAGCCCCACTATCTGCATAAGTGACGATTCTGTGCTTTCATTAATACATTGCGGTGATATGACACGTAGACATTTTCCTCATGTGTTGAAGCATTACAAGTGGTGGTAGGTGAACGTCTGACCAGTGTGGAAGATTTCAAACACCCAATAGTTTCATTTTATTTTTGAATGAACATATTGAGCGACTCATTTTGTTACTCCTGCTGACTGATGTGGGTGAGGGTGGCACCCTGTCCAAGGCTGGATTCTGTCTCATGCACGGTGCAGCAGGGTTTGGCCTAAGCTCCCAGCAACACTCGAGCAGGTCAAATGAATGGAGGGTTGGAGCCGTGATGATACTTTATTAAAGAGCTAATAATTCCTCCATTATTTCAACTCACTCAATGCATGACACTACAAGGTAAAAACAACTGCAAACAACAGTTGATTGGTTATATCATCACACTCGTGAAGCATGAATGAACTGAGCATTTTTACTTCCAATCCAATTCTATTATTCGATAAAGATGGCAATAATGAAAGGCTGTTTTTGGCTGGAATGACCAGATTAATCTTCTTAATTTATTAAGTTAAACCATGCAGGATTTTTACATAGGTACAATGCATGGAATTCCATGCCAAAATTCAAGCCCTGGAAAATAATGTATCATACAATATGAAAAACTGGGTAGGAAGAGAAAACATACTGCGTTACTAAAAGTGCCATCCTGTGCATGTCTAACTCAGTAGTACCACCTTTTAAAGTGAAGAGTTCAGTCCACCTCCGCTTAGCCAGCGATACCCGTTTGTTTACTGATTTTTAAAGTCTTTCCTGTTTCACTACTACGTGGGGGGACGGCTAGTACGGTATAAGATTTGGTAAGAAACAAGTACTACTACATAATTAAAATGGTAATCCATGTTTATAACAACTCCTCAGGAATTATGAACCTCTGGCTGACACACTGAAGAAAAAAAAAAAACCTAAATAAATATAGTAAATGTATACGCATATATTTTTTTGTTGTTAGAAAAATTGTGACTTTTTTTTTTTTTTTTAATCAAGCCTTGTTTCAGATAAGTACATTACAAAAAAAATTAAACAAATGACCGCTTGTAATTATGAGAAGCATTTTAATTGCTTTTATGCCATATGTATTCATATTTTTATTAGTAAGCATTTTAAGAAAATTCATCCATCTATTTTCCAACCCGTTGAATCCGAACACAGGGTCACGGTGGTTTGCTGGAGCCAATCCCAGCCAACACAGGGCACAAGGCAGGAACCAATCCTGGGCAGGGTGCCAACCCACTGCAGGACACACACACTAGGGAGGAAACCCACACAGACACGGGGAGAACATGCAAACTCCACGCAGGGAGGACCCGGGAAGCGAACCCAGGTCTCCTAACTGCGAGGCAGCAGCGCTACCACTGCACCACCGTGCCGCCTATTTTAATAATGTAATGTATTTTATAACTCTTTCTGGTCACTAAATACATTTTGTTAATAAAAAGAGGTTACCAACCTGTGGGCTATAGTTTAATTATAAAAATGTACTTGAATATAGGACATAATGCTTCTATTTATCTAATTATATGGGATTTTAGTGTAAAAAGTTTTTGGATAAATGGATAAAAAAAAAAAAAATCAGTACTGGAAACAGCCGATCAAGTAACATGAAATCAGTGACGGGTATCGGCCTTAAAAAAACCTGATCAGGGCATCCTTATTGTATACATAATTAAATCATGTAAGTGGGTAAATTTTAATAAATGTCTTTTCAGTTTAGTACTTAAATGTGATAGAAGCATTGTAATCTTAAACACGAGTTATTAAATGCAAATAAATATAGCTATTTACAATATAATTTTTCAGACGTGTTATTGTAAAGGAATGCATACAATATAATATCTGTACTTATCTATGTGCAGAAATAGAGGGAAAGAGAAAATAATCTTAAATGTGATATTAAATCTGGAGAAAACATATCATTCATGTTCTAAACTCACTTATTCTTGTATGCATGGGGCATAATCATATTAAACCGTGATTTAATCAATATATTTTTGTAAAGACGTTATTAAAAAGACAATGAATTTGTAAATTTAGCTCAGGTATAAATTAATAAATGAATTGCTTATTTATACAGATGAACGAACACCTGCAACATTACCTGTCTCTGGTATCATCCTTATTCACCATTTTACTCAAACACAAAATTTTTGGCCAAATTTATATAAAAAAGAAAAATATCCCAATTGCTCATTGACTAAACCCACCTCATTCAATTTCTGGGTTAAAGAGACCAACCCAAGACTGGACCCCATTCCAGTGCAGAGCCCACTCTCTCACGCACACCAACAGTTATAGAGAACACCCACAACGAAAACCACGTCAACACAAACCAGAAGGAGTTTTATAAAAAGGACTGCAATAAAATTTGCACATGCTGAAGCGCTCTTTAGGTCGGTGCTGGACTCCTACATTAACTTCACAGGGTTACACATTTGTAGTCGAGAAATAACTGCATGCCTTTTTTAAAAAAAAAGCAAAAAGCCCCCTTGTCTGTTTGTTGAAACACTAATGTAATGTACAAATGCTTACTCAGAAATGCCTGATGAAATATTAGTTACCTGAATATTAACAGCTAATATAATTTAACAGATTCCAATCTTGTATTACTTACTTTAAATGATCCAGCGTCAGCCTCTGCATTTTAACAACTTCATTATTGCACGTACGGTCATAGAAAGGGTTGCTTCTTTCAGAGAAATAGTCCAGAACATTTCCTGGGTTCAAGAGTGGAACCAGACCACTGTCTACCCAGGAGATTCCAAGAAGATTATCTTACAAGAAAATCAAAAACATACATGAATATACATATACAACTGCAAAAAGAAAACTACTGCATTATGACAAGGAACTCAAAGGAATAGCCAACTACTATCACGTACAAATGTGTACAACAAGAACACTTCTAAAATGTGTATTCAGATAAGTGAGATGATGCCCAGGCACCAAACCAAAAGTAATTTGGCTCTTCTTCAGCAGGGCCATCTTAATGCATGGGCACACAGGGCAGTTGCCCAGGAGTCCCACGAGCATAGGGACCTCATGCTAATCTATGTATGTTGTGACTTGCTTTCAATAAATAAATACTATACTATAAATACTTGTTATTGTGTTACAAGCGGACATTGGCATTCACCTCCGATTTAGTATCACGGTCACTTTTGCAAACTCACGTGCTCACGTATGTTTACAACTCTCAAGCACTACATAACGTAAAAGTGTACATGTTATCGTTACTTCATCTCAATTCTCTGCAAAGAATTTTTGCAAATGTTTGTGTTGAACACTTGATTAATAATACATAATTTATAGTAATTTCATACTGTGCCATCTCCATCTGCATGGTTTACCAATTGCGTATCATTTATATGTTGACATTTTTGTGTTTTTCAAGGCTCATGTTATATTGTTCAAACGTTTGTGTCGATTAATCTTTGCCGTACAGCGTGTTTTTTAATGTTTAGATGCTGATTTTGTTGGAAGTACCAATACAATAAATATGTTTGATTTTATCGACAATTCACATTTTTATTCCTATGAGTGGTTGTGTAGGTAGCGTTTTTTCCAAAGTAGTATCCGGCGTGCTGATAGTATTCTTGACATAGTAAACTCGTCATTAGATACGGGGCTCCTCCCAGACTGTCTTAAGGCTGCTGTAGTTAAACCCCTACTCAAGAAAAATAATCTTGACTCCTCTGCTTTTGAAAATTTTAGACCTATTTCTAACCTGCCTTTCTTATGTAAAATCCTAGAGAAGGCAGTCATTATGCAGCTAAATGACCACCTCAATAAACCTGCTATTCTTGATAAGTTTTAGTTGGGTTTCAGAACCAATCACAGCACAGAAACTGCACTCGTTAAAGTAGTAAATGATTTGCGGGTAAATGCAGACGGAGGCCATTTATCTGTTCTCATCCTCTTAGATCTGAGTGCCTCATTCGATACCACTGACCACAATATTCTTAGAAATCACCTTAGTCAGTGGGTGGGCCTCTCTGGCAGTGTCCTAAGTTGGTTTGAATCCTACCTGGCAGGGAGAAAATTCTTTGTAAGTTGTGGTAATCACAACTCAAAGACACATGATATTCTATATGGTGTTCCACAAGGCTCAGCTGCCAGAATCTTAACTAGGAAAAGAAAATCTAAGCACATTTTTCCAGTTCAGATGTCACTACATTAGTTACCTGTGTCATTTAGAATTGACTTTAAAATACTGCTCATGGTTTACAAAGTCTTAAATAATCTCACTCCATCCTATATTTAAGAATGCCTTTTACCTTACACTCCAAATCGTAACCTTAGATCTTCAAATGAGCGTGTGCTTAGAATTCCAAGAGCTAAATTTAAAAGAAGTGGCGAGACGCCTTCTGCTGTTATGCACCTAAAATCTGGAATACTTTACCGATAGAAATTCGCCAGTCTAATACAGTGGAGCACTTTAAAACACTGCTAAAAACTCATTATTTTAACGTGTCTTTCTCATAGCTTAGTTTTACTTTTAATCCTGATATTCTGTACATGCATTTAATTATCATTATCATTCATGTTGGCTCCGTAATCCGTACTAAACCCTACTTTCTCTGCTGTTCTTTTTCCGTTTTTTTGTGGTGGCGATCTGCACCACGGCCAGAGGTCCACATGACCATCATCATCATCATCTAATACTTCTACATGAAGCCTGAAAACTTTTACTTTTATTCTATGTTAATTACAGGTAGTATTGCCTAATTTTATTTGTTATATTTGTTGTCTTTTTTATCTCTTTCTTCATCCTGTAAAGCATTTTGAGCTACATCATTTGTATGAAAATGTGCTATATCAATAAATGTTGTTGTTGTTGTAGGGTCCTATAATGCTATTAAGACGGCCCTGTTTAAGGTGACTGTTCATGCAGGACAAGCCATCGGATGCACATTTATTTCATAAGACAGCGTATAGACAATAATTTAAAGCTGATGTGTGAGGCTGCACATAGAAACTTGTTGCCAAGTTTGTTTGTTTTTTTCTTGGTACAAGCTATTTAAATCTGTGAACGTCTTTAAAATCTACTGAATTTGCGAATAATAACTGTTTTAGAAAACATTAACTTGACAATCAAAGAGCCACAACAACCATTCAAGTCCTTTCAGACAAAACTATGCTAAGGAAAACCCTGTCGTGTCCAGTCTCGATAATTATAATAAAGATTTTAAAAAAGCACATAGCTGACAAACTGCAGTTTTTGCATGCAAACACATGGAACATTCATTTTTGTAAAAGAATGTTGCACAATATGACAACTTTATAGATCGCCGCCATACTGATTAATTATTAAATATAACCTACAGCAAAAAAAAAACACTACACATATTTCTGTAGATGTTAAAAAAAGTATAAGGTATTTATGTATTTTACTATGAAATCCAAACAAAGCATATAAAAAAACAAGCCAGGCTACCTCGTAAATCGACAGTTGCCATGTTGAATTCAGCCGGAAACTGTCAGATGTCAGCGAGCCAACCGGCGTACTCCTCGAGGAATGAGGCGGAAGCTCAGCCTGCCGATGATTACGATTGGTTAAGGGCCCGTCCAGTAGATAAATGATTGGTCGAATTGTCGGATCGCGTCCTCTGCATTGTAACTCAAATTTGAATATTCTCCTGAGCTTCGAATAAAAATATTTGAATGTAGTTGTTTTCTTAATTATATTAAACGTTCTAGATCAGGGGTGCCCACTTTTTCGGCATGTGAGCTACTTCTAAAATGACCAGGTCGAAATGATCTACCTACATTAAAAATTATATATATATATATATATATATATATATATATATATATATATATATATATATATATATATATATATATATATATATATATATACACACTGAATATACTTTGTACATAACATGTATGTTGTTGTACCTTGCATAACTGAATAACCTTTATGGCACAATAACAATTCAGTACATTTATGGTCACTACTCTATTTGAATTGAATAATTTGAATGAGCTTTTGAATTCAGCAGAGTGAAAAATGACGGTTGTCCGATTAACTGCGATTTTAGTTCCCTCTACTTTCTCTTTCTCAGATCGCTTTTTGGAAGGACGTCAGTTTCGTAGTTTTTATGAACAGTTCGAAAATGCCTTTCCACATTTTCCTTCTTTGGAATAGCAATGATAGATTGGCAGATCAGACAAACGCACTTCGATTGTGACAATTGTGAGAAAAAATCCTCTTCCAATTCCACATCCAGCCCATACCCTCCCTCAAACTATTTTTTTTAATCTCTTCTTTAGTCGATATAAATTGGAAGGCTAGCTAGATCACTTAGATAGCCGGAGTTTTACAGTAGCTCGCGCGTTTGATTCAAGTGACAAATGCCATAGGGAGGATATATGATGGACTAACGTTTAAAAAAAAATTAATGCAACGCGATCTACCTGCACTACCTTTGCGATCTACCGGTCGATCGCGATCGACGCATTGGGCACCCCTGTTCTAGATAAATAAAGCAATTTACAAATTAAACGTTTTCAAAAACTACGTTTAGTTTTATGTTTTCAACATTCACACTAGACAAAGGGGCACTTTTAATGTATACAAAGTAACAATAAAAAAACGCAAGTTTATATTGTTTTACATTTTGTGTTAAACTCAGAATGTATTTGTATTTTACATTTTCTTTAACCATCACCCTGCTTTAGAACTAAAATCATGCGCCACCTTATTCTTTCTTTGCTTAGGATAACTTTCAAATGTTTTGAAGTTGCTAAACGTGTCTACACAGAACAACCAAAAACCTGCAAAACAGAAGCTTCTTTTCGCGTTGTCTTTTATGTTACTTCTTCAGTTTTTGTTTTCAGCTATGATAATCCAGGAACCAATTTCTTTTTTGGGTGATGCAAAGGAACATCTTGGGGCAGCATGGTGACGCAATAGGAGACCATGGTTCACGTCCCAAGTCCCACCAGCATGGAGTCTGCATGCTCTCCGTGTCTGTGTCGGTTTCCACCCACAGTACAAAGACATGCAGGTTAGGTGAACTGGCGACACTAATTTGCCCCTAATGTGTGTGTGTGTGCCCTGTGATGGACTGGTGCCCTGTCCAGGGTGGTGTTCATGCCTTGCAGTCTACACTAGTTGGGAATGGCTCCAGCACGCTTGTGACCCTGGTATGGATTAAGCAGGTTAGAACATGACATGGTTGCATCTCAGCTAGGTCTTGTTTTTACACCCCTTATTTCTCCATCTTTTGGCACATTTGCAATCTACCATCTCTGATATATGCAGTGCTTCATGTTTAAGCACAGATGACTCTGGTTTTGGAACTCATATCTTCATTGTGGTTTACAGTCATCATTGCTTTCTGCACTAGAACTGGTGTCAACTTCTATATTTCCAAGTGGTTCTTCAGCCAGCTGCGGTTTAAAGTCCCAGTTGAGTATTCCTTGCAGACTTGTATTGGATCCAGCAGTTTGTGATGGCCATGTCAAAGAAATGACAATTTACACATGCACTCCATTTCTTGGTCCTGCTTGATAGGCGCTAAAACTTTAGCAGGAAGTCACAAGTCCACACCACCCATTGTTGGTATTATTCTTACATGACTGTTGGTCATATGATCTGGACCTGTGCTTTGTCTTTATTGCATCATCTTTTGCATGGCTGGCCTGTCCACTGGTACTGTGAGTGCTGTGCAGAGTGCAGGCAGAACCTCTGCATTTTTCCCAGTTGATTGTGAGGTTCGTCAGGGGTGTGTTCAATGCTTTCATGGACTGGGTGTTGGACAAGGTCATGGGGTCCAGTTGCTGTGGGGTATCTGTAGGTGAAGAAAGAGTCACTGGTCTTGACTTTGCTAATGATGCTGTGAGTCAATGGAGGCTCTGACTGGGGCTTTCAAGAGACTGAGCAAGGAGTCTGAGTGTCTAGGCTTGTGAGTATCCTGATAAAAAACAAGATCCAGGGGCCTCATGCATAACGCCGTGTGTAGAATTCACACTATAACATGGCATATGGACAAAAGCGGAAATGTTTGTATGCACAAAAAATTCCAGATACATAAATCTGTGCAAACGCCAACTTCCAAGTTCTTCCGCTACATAAATCCCGGTCAGCATGAAAAGTAACGCATGTGCCCGCACCTGCTGTCCCTCCCCAACTCCTCCCAGAATTACACCTCTTTGAATATGCAAATCAATATAAATAGTTTCTCAAATCCCATCGTAACTAAAGTAGCATGTTAAATGCTTTGTTCTTATTTGATCTTCTTTGTGCTCTATGTGTGTGAATCACTGCGTGCTTCCGGGCTTTCTCTTCCTCCGACAGGACACAGAATCCATTACATTCGTGATATTACAGCTCTCTGAATAATTAAAATACTGAGATGTATACGTGATATTTTCATGATGATAGGAGTTAAAGCATATTATTAAATATGTGAACACAGTGGCACAGTGATTGTTCATGTCTCACGCAAGATGCTTGCTGCACCGTGTGCTACCTTCGATGAAATACTTTATTGTAGCACTACTGTCTCTTTCAAATGTACTAGCCCCCAATTCCTGTCCTTTCTTTTCTTTCTCCAAATACCCAATCGCCACACAATAAGCTCTGTAATAGATGTTAAGCCATCTGTAAGCTTAGAACGCCGATTCTTCAAAACATTTAAGGAACATTGAAATATCTTCGTAGTATGTGTTTAATTATTCTATCCTTCCAGTGTCACGCCAGTCCCAGCAAGAATACAGCACGAGGCAGGAACAATCCATGAACAGAGCACCAGCTCCTCGCTAGCGCTGCAGCACCAGCTCCTCACATGTTTAATTATTAAAAAAATTGATTATTTAAATAACATTAACATTTTATCTGTATGATGTAATAAACATATATCGCTGCATTTCATCTTAAAAATTATATCATCATATGTAAATACGCACTTTATAAAGTGGCTCAGGTTGTGCGATATTATAACTGTAGTGCAAGTTTACAGTGAGGTGATTGTACTAATAAGTACAAACAGTTCTACAAGGAGCACTTGATGGACTGATTGAGTGTGTTTATAGTTCTTGGGATGAATCAGTTTCTGAAGCGATAGGAAAGGCTCTGAAGCATTTGTTGGATGAGAGCAGTTCAACAGACAGCATGGCTGAGGCAGCATGTGTTGTATACTGATAATTTTCTTTCCGATCAGCAGTTCCGAGTGGTGCAGTGAGAGTAATATGGAAAAAGATGATCCGCTGTGGCAACCGCTAATGGGAGCAGCTGAAAGAAGAAAAAGAAGGTGCAGTGAGAGTAACAATGCTAAAGCAGCTATGGTATTTAGAACAATTTGACCATTCTGTGGACCATTATATTGTTACAGGTTAATTACAATCAGATGCCTTAAACTAATAAACAATATGCGGTTAATTTCACTGTATTTATAAAGACGCGTCAAGGATGTGGATCTGAAAAAGAAAGGGGAACCACACAGGAACAGTAGCACTGCTTTTGACACTAGGTACCGCTGGTTTGACTTTGTGTTGCTCATGGAGTTCTGAATGAGGCACATTACCTGCATTGTGAGGGAGCGGCACTTACCGCACTACCGCCATGTGGCACAATTTCCCTAGGGCGATCCAGCTCACATTGT
Source organism: Polypterus senegalus (assembly GCF_016835505.1). Taxonomy (NCBI): domain Eukaryota; kingdom Metazoa; phylum Chordata; class Cladistia; order Polypteriformes; family Polypteridae; genus Polypterus; species Polypterus senegalus. The sequence goes on from NC_053171.1 coordinate 56,144,207, forward strand.
TGAGGACCAGAGTCTCTGGACCAGGCCAAGGTATCACCTGGCTGTGGCAGATAGATGGTCATTTCTGAAGATTGGGACTGGAGCGCATGTCTCCCTGGTAGTTTTTCAACCAGTATCCTGAGCTATTTCGTTGTGTGGTGACCTTGTGATCCTGACCTTGTGCATACATCTTCTGGCTGCTTCCCATGCATGGTAGAGGCCATTAGCACCGGCTTGCTGTCATTCCATTTTGTGAAAGGGCTTCTCCTGAACATCATCCTCTTCCTTTTTGCTGCAGTTGTTTGTCAGTGATGACTTGACATGGTTTTGGCCCTCTACCCTTCATTATGGTACAAGTTGTTGGAAGGCCCTTTTCTAACAATGCATCCAAGACGGTGACTGATGTGAAGTAGCGATCAAAGAAAAGCTGATTTCCTGTTGGAAAAGATTCTGCCGTATGTAATACTGCTTCTGCTCCAATTCCTATTTGCATGTAATTAAATGTACACTTTGAAGTCCAGCATCAGAACATAAGACAGGCAAGGACGCATTCCTTTTAGGCCTATTGGGTATGGCTTGCCTAGAAGGATCCTACTCCTTTGGGCTTTTGATCAAGACCCTTAACCTGAAAATTGCTCCAGGGGTCCTGTACAATGGCTGCACTCTGACCTCCAAAAGACAAAATATTCCATCATGGATTAATAAACTATATCTAAAAAGGAATGATTTGCTGGTTTTGAAAGACTAAGACATCCCTTCCTTAATCTGTCCAGGAGTGGCCTGACCTTCCACAAATTGTCTGTTTTGTTTGTTTCTTTTCTCACATCCCAGTCATTGACCACATTCAGTGAGCTCCTAGGTTTGGAAAACCAGTTCTGTGTCTTATTACTGGTGATTTTATTTTTTGTGGCCCCAAGTATCTTTATTCTGGGATATCCTAGTGGAATGACATACCAAAGAAGACCCTTTATTCCCTGAGCTGTAGTATTCAAAGACGCTCCTCTAATCTGCATTTCCAAATGGTTTTTAATGTCTTCCAAAACGTCGTTGTTGATATACTGGGAAAACTATTGATTTGGACGATTGGACTCCAATTAGCATGGGTTGTAGGGTCTTCTTGGTAACCAGGAGACTTAGGCAGTATAGGTGTGAAGGGAATATTCAATAACACCCGGCAAGTAAACCTATAATTGAACTTATCATAATTAACCTTTTATTTCTTTATCATATTTTTTTTTAGGACAAGGTAGTGGTGCCATATCCAGGTCAAGTCATTAGTGTAACTGTCAGACATTCAGATAATTCTGCTGTCCACATCACTGGACATTTAAAATTAGCTAATATTTTCAATGACAAATAACTAAATTGCTCTGAGAACACACTTTATGATTCCTGACGTGTCCATAGACAAGGAAATGCATTAATATAACAGGTTAATTTTTTGCTTCCCTTTCTCCTTTCTATAAAATGTGCTCATTGAAAGACATGCCATGTTTAGCAGGAGGAAACAGGAAGTTGTCGTACCTGCACCCACACAAATGTAGTATCAGCGAAAAGCTCAGGCTGTCCTCTTCAGTGCACAACTGGACCTATTATTATTATCATCAAGTAAGTTAAGCAACAGACTCAAGAACATCAATGCAGAGGGTGGGCTTTGGGAGGGTATGAGATGGTCACCAGGCTGGTGTGCCAGCTGGAAGGACAGTTGGAGATCAATTGTACGGATTAGGTGGCAGGAGAAGAAGATTAGGGCAGCTAAAAGACAGATAAGAGGGGAATGTAGCAGATAAAGTGAAAGACGACCCAACGATTGTCTCCCATGTAAGGTTGTGACATGTTGGTCATCTGGTACCTTTGACCTTTTAGCACTTGTATAATAAGCTCTGGCAATTGCCTTTAAACTTTGAAGCTCATCTCCAGACAGATGGATGATATCGCCGGCAGAATTTGATGACCTCTGCTTCATGGGTTCTCCCTCCAAGACCAGGCATTGTTACGAACTTCATTGAAGTAATTATTTGCAGTGTAAGCCGACATCAAACGATGCTAAGTGGCATATCACTAGGGAGGGGTAACATCTTAAGATCTAGCCACCATCGCTAATAAACTCATTCCCAGGGAGTGAGAGGCCCCTGCTGGTGACACAACCTTAGTGACGTCCCCATGTACAAATAACTCTGCATATGACAATTCTGAAGTGCAGTTCAAAGCAAAACACCGCATGCCTTTGGAAGTTTCACATTTTGCAATGCATCTTCTTTTATCCTGTAGCTCTGGGCTACACAGTTATGCTTCTTATGCTGAAACATTAAGAATTGGCAATATGGTAATAAATTACATGTTCTACGTATCACTTTTGTCCTCACTTCAAAAACAGTCAGCTGGCTTGTAGGCAGTAATGCCCACCAGGATCCAATGTGTTTTTTTGCAATCTGGAAACTAAGAGACTACCTGGGACTAGTTACAGTGTTCAGTGGTATTCCCAAGCAACAGTTGCAAGAATTTGCACGTTGTTGTTGCTCTTACTCACACTTGGTGTCAATTTATTCCGACAGCTCAGAACCCTCATGTGACAGTAAAGAAGCCAAGTCATCAAAAACACACAACACCAGACAAATCATGGCGGTTTGCTCATTCAGCGTCGTATGCATCAGTTTCACTATCCGTGTCAATGCCACATCATCATCATCATGAATATTGTTTTGGTTTGTGTCAGTTTTTCACTTATGCACCATTGTGTCTTTTGGTTGAAAGTTCTGCCCCTTGTGAATATTGATGAGTTACCATAGAGGCAAAATGCATAGAACAATTCATTACTTTTTTATTTTTGCAGTATGATGTTATGGCAGCAGAATACTGGCCTGAATGGTACTCTGGCTTAACGGCCCATATGTCATCAAAACAGATTAACCTGAGCAGGACTGCGTTCACATAGAATTCCAAGCCAAAGACACACCCAGAAGGTTAAGCAAAGATGTTAGTTTGGCCAAGTTGTGCCAATTGCTTGCTTTTTTCTGATCTTTGGTACTGTCCTAAACTAGGAGTCCCAAGCACTAAAAGAGTTCCAGAACACTTCTAGTAATGCCCACTAGAGGGGGAACATCACCGGCAAACCCTGGGTAGATAATAATCTTTACCAAAAGTATTCCAGTCACAATGAAGCAATCAATCAATCAAAATGGAATTGCCGGAAACATGAAGGCAATCCAAATCAAACAAGCAGACTCTAAAAAAAGGATAAAAAAAAAAACAAAAGCAGGATCTTGAAAAAAATCAAAGATCTAAGTAATTCACAGAAATCCCAATAAACATAAATTATAGGGCCGTTCCTAGCAGTGATTGGCAGGTGGCACCACCCACCAGACACACAGAACATCCCACTGGCAGCTCACATACATCAACAAGAATAATGGAAGTCGACTGTTAAATTCTGCTCTGTACTTGTAATATTTTTATTTTACTATTATATTGTATTGACAATTACTTCTGTTCTGCTCTGTGTATTGTATTGTATTGACCCCCTTCTTTTTGACACCCACTGCATGCCCAACCTACCTGGAAAGGGGTCTCTCTCTGAGCTGCCTTTCCCAAGGTTTCTTCCATTTTTCTTTTTTTGGGAGTTTTTCTTTGTCTTCTTAGAGAGTCAAGGCTTGGGGGGATGTCAAGAGGCAGGGCCTGTTAAAGCCCATTGCGGCACTTCTTGTGTGATTTTGGGCTCTACAAAAATAAATTGTATTGTATTGTATTGTAATGGAAGTAACAGTAACATAACTAACATAAATCAAAGAATCAAAAATTAACGAAATGGACATAAAATATGAATTTGAACCCCTGCCTGGGGAGGAACCTTGCCAGAGACATGACAGTTACCCAATCACTAACTTTTTTCAGAATTCAAGTATTACTGTGACAATCTGGCTGTTGCCTGTAACGTCACACAATATGACACAGCAGCTTCTCACTGTTTTGTTTAAAATTAAATATATGATATAGCGTATTCTTATGGCTGGCATTGTGGGGACCCTTTGGGTCTGGCGGGGGACGTCTCTTGGTCATAACTGGTATCAGTGCATGAGTTAAATTCACAGAATCAAAGTCATTAAACTTCAAAACCCACTAAAATGAATCCACATGAATTTGAAGAATTTCTAAACAACCGCAGATAGAAACCCACCATAGTGTTTCTGCAAGAGGTGGAACAACTGCAGTCTCAGAAATCCAGCATCACTCATCACATTACCTCACACATAAGGGACATTAGCTATTGGCACGGGATCAGATTCTTCTGAAAAGCAAAGGAACAAAAAAATCTGAAAGTTACTACCTGTAGTACCGCGTTGTGTTACTAAGAGCACACACTGAAGCCCCAAAATATACGGACTCTCTAAAACAAGAATCCTCCTTGTGCTTTCATAGTTGTACCCTTGCATAGTTCAAACTAAAATGGACACAAAACCTTTTCAAGTCTCGACCTGCTCACATACCTGACTGGTTTAGCCTGGGGGCTATGGAGGAAGTTCATGTCAGCTCATCTCCACGATCTGACGTCTGTCTCAGTTCTGGCATCAAAAATGTTGAAATCCCATTCAAAAGTTAGCTTTGCGTGTCAGATCGGAGGTCCCTGTATTACATTCTTTGAAATGTGACTGGGCTGTGAACGTTGAATTTCCTAGGCTGTTTTCAAAGCCTACTATTGTACAGGTTATTTTCACTCATTTCATGCTTATGTTCTGTAATAATCTTTTGCTTCCCAATGAAGGGATTCATAGAAATAAATAAATTAGAATCAAGGGAAAAAGTAAGTGCGCCCCATGGAAACTGGTGACTTTTTCAACATATTTGAACAAGCGAGCAGCACCTACAGATCAAGGTAGGAACACAAGAGACATCAAACTGACAGGGTGTATTGTTGTAGAAATCAAACATATTAATTAAAGAAACAAATGTATCCTCTAATGGGACAAGTCCAAGAACCTTTTGAGTCCATAATCAGGCAGGAAAAAAGCTTGTCAAACTGTATCATTTATTCTCTTACAGCACCATGCTGAGGAGGCAGCATCCTTCACTGCAGTCCGTTAAAGAATGATGACAGTGTAAAAGCCATTTTCCTAGTTCTATAAGATTCATGAATACTTTACAAGATGACAAAGCATAATCTAAGAGAGTTTCCTAAAACCCCCACAGGTAGAATTGTATTGGTATATTCTTGCCATTTCTAATAGCTCTGACTAAATATTATTCTCAGTTAGTGACCAGCCTTGCCATGTGTAAGGTGTGGAAGGCATATGGTTTTAAACCATGCCTCTCGTGCCTGGGCATGTGCTTGTGCCTACTGGCCTTTTGAGATAGATAGATAGATAGATAGATAAGATACTTTATTAATCCCAAGGGGAAATTCACATAATCCAGCAGCAGTATACTGATACAAAGAAACAATATTAAATTAAATAGTAATAAAAATGAAAACAAAAATGAAAAAATTAAAATAAAATTAATGTTAGCATTTACTCCCCCGGGTGGAATTGAAGAGTCACATAGTGTGAGGGAGGAACGATCTCCTCAGTCTGTCAGTGGAGCAGGACAGTGACAAATGTCTGTCACTGAAGCTACACCTCTGTCTGGAGATGACACTGTTCAGTGGATGCAGTGGATTCTTCATGATTGACAGGAGTTTGCTTAATGCCCGTCGCTCTGCCACAGATGTTAAACTGTCCAACTTTAATCCTACAATAGAGCCTGCCTTCTTAAAAAGTTTGTCCAGGCGTGAGGCGTCTTTCATCTTTATGCTGCCACCCCAGCACACCACCGCGTAGAAGAGGGCACTCGCCACAACCATCTGGTAGAACATCTGCAGCATTTTACTGCAGATGTTGAAGGATGCCAACCTTCTCAGAAAGTATAGTCGGCTCTGACCTTTCTTACATAGAGCATCAGTATTGGCAGACCAGTCCAATTTGTCACCCAGCTGCACTCCCAGATATTTGAAGGTCTGCACACAGTCACCTCTGATGATCACAGGGTCCATGAGGGGCCTAGGCCTCCTAAAATCCACCACCAGCTCCTTGGTCTTGTTGGTGTTAAGGTTGAGTGTGTGAAGCAATGTAAAACAGCACTTATTTAAGTGTATAGTCATACGTCTAAAGCATACAGAAGAAGAAGTTAAGAATCGTTAAGTAAAGAAGTAAAGAACTTACAGTAAAGAAGTACAGTAATAGCTAAAGTTTCTGAAAAAAAGCTAAGTTTAGAAAAGATACATTTTTCCTTTTTGTTTGCCTTTTATTCTACATGTGTAACTATTTTTGTATTCTTGTGTGGATTATTTGCTTTTAACTTTCACTGAATATTTTTAAAATGAACTTTTGGACTGAGAGATTTCTTTCTGCATGCATTTTACCCGTGCTCGACTTTGAGTCAGAGCTATTAGAAATGGCAAGAATATACCAATTTCACTCAACTTATGGGGGTTTTAGGAACCTCCCATAGATTATGCTTTGTCATTTAGTTAAATATTCATGAATCTTATAGAACTAGGAAAATGGCTCTTACAGACAGAAAAAAATAATACTGATTACTGAATTTACATAACGGTGCTGATTAATGCTTACATATCATACTCTGATTGGTTAGAAGACACAAAGTGTTTAGCAAACAGCTTCAATAAAAGTCTTTCTCCATTATGTCCTTGTTCTTCAGTATCTCTTAGTTTAAACCTTACCCTTGACATCTTTGTCTATGTGGCAACTGTCCAGTTTTATTGTTTACAGGACATCTGCTGATCTCTTAATCCTACATCTGGTGTATTACATCAACCTTCCCCTGGTACATTCCTGTCTTTGTTGTTCACTTGACCTTTATCTGGTTTCCTGATATGCCTGAACAGGTTCCTGACATTTATTAGCCCTTTTATACTCCTAACATGGATGCTACATTTTAATGTGGAAAGAATATCAAAGCACTTTATCCTAAATGACAATGTGAATCAGTCTCATTTTTCTTCCACAGTATTCATTTTCATAATCAAAATTAATAACAAAAATGCAGATGTGTCCTCATGACAGTGTGGGCCGTCGCGTCCTGGAGCCTCTTGAGCCCGCCACTGTCTGTACCGTACCTGAGATGAGCCAGGTTGATGAGGACACATATATACAACAAGGGGTAGGATAAAAAGTGCCACAGTGCTTTTATTAGAATAATCCAAGCAACCCAGTGTTCCGCCTAAAAGTGTAGTACAGAATCAGTCCCTAAAGAAATAAATAAATGATCCATAATAATTGAATGCAGGCAGTGAAGGTAAAATCCATCCAATAAATGACCCTTTAAAAACCCGAAGTTAAAATATCATAGCAACAGTTCACTCTTCCTTAAAAACTACATGCCCAAATGCTGCCATGTAAAAGCTGACATCTCCTCAGCATGGTATCTAGCAACCAAGGAGATGCTTAACCGACAGATGCGGCCCACCATTCTAATCGAGCCCCCATTGCTGTGTCCTTGGCTACAGTGGGGCGTCGTGCCAAGCTGCATACACCTCCTGTGGGAAACACCGCACATCAGGTCATTCCTTCTCCTCCTCCCAGTTAATCACTCACCTCTTCTTCAGCTACAGGCTCCTCACCCTGAGGCTCCGTTCCTGACCACCTGCCACATGGGCTCTTGCTGTCTCTTGCCTGTCTCTCTTCCCATCTTTCCTTTCCATTTCATTGAACCTCTGTCCTTTCTTTCTCTACTCACTCACTGGCCAGCCTATTTTCTTCCATTTATCCTTTCTTAAGTTTCTCCCTTTCCCTTTCATTTCTGTTTCTCCTGAGTTTGTATCTGTTTTTTTTCTTTTCTCTGGGCTGAACCGACCTGGGACACCTACAGGGTGAGACGGGAACTGGAGTGCAGGAGCACAGCCCTGCTTCAGGGGCCTTGGCCGCCACCAGAAGGCGCAGACTGGGGAGGACTGCCCTGGTTTGCACACGACCCAGAACTGCTCCAGACAACCAATGCCGTGTCATACAAGGGAGGACCCAAAAATAATGAGAATTACAAATAAAAAAAAAATCTGATATTTTTTTTGAACATTTCCAAAATTTAATCTCTCTCAAATTCCTCTCCCTGAGATACAATATACTTGTCCCGCCGCTTTTTCAATTGTTCAAAACAGTTCTGAAACTCTTCCTCCACCGTTTGCTTCTTGACCTCCTCTACATCCTGAAAACGCTTTCCTTTTAAGGCCCCTCTTCATTCTTGGAAATAAGAAAAAAATTGCAAGGTGCAAGGTCCAGGGAGTGAAGGGGGACCATTGTCATCCCATTTTTCATGATAAATTGCCACACACTCAACGCAGTGTTGTCGTGATGCAGAAGCCACTTGCCTGATCGCCACAATTCGGGTCATTTTCTCCACACTGCGTCACACAATCGCTTGAAGACTTTAAGGTGAAAACCCTTGTCTGGCTCAAAGCTTCTTTTTTGAAAGACACTCGAAACATTGTGACAGCTTCTGCTGCTGTTTTCCCCAAAAGGAAACAGAGCTTGATGCAAACATATTATGCTTTGAAGTCGGCCATCACAAAATTGTTGAAGATGGTAACAGGGGCTCAAGATAAAAATGACACTAACCTTACAGACCTTTCTTTCCCCCAGAATGCCACTTGGCCAAATGACACAAAGGACAGTCTAGATACACACACCTAGCAGCAGACGTCAGAACTAACGCCCCTCCAGAAAAAAAAAGTTCTCGTCATTTTTGGGTCCTCCCTCATATGCATACACACACACACTGGATTCAGAAAGTATTAAGACTCCTTCACTTTCTGCACACTTAATTGTTTTGTAAGTTTTCTTTTAAAAGAATACATTTGCCTTCTTGTCAGTCATTCTGCGCTCAGTAACCCATAATGACAAAGTAAAGACGTGTTATCAGAAAGGTTTGCAAATTTATTAAAAACTAGCAAAATACTCGCGCTTCGCAGTTGGGAAGTAGTGTGTTAAAGCAGGCATGTCAAACACGCGGCCCCATGCGGCCCGCAACAGAAATCTGTGCGGCCCGCATGACAGATCCTAGTTAGCACTAAACTTTTACAAAATGATTACTATCGTTTGTGATTGAATCATTCTGCATCTTCGGCGTTACTTATTGACTTTTCTTACTTCTGCCTTCTTACAAAAGCGCGTTTTCCCATGGCATTACGGTACCGGAAACGTCATCTGCTAGTATAGTTGCAGCCACGAAGTCGCAACTGAAGTGCTAGGCTGCGGTCTCGGCCACTACCGAGCCGCGAGGGAACTGCCAGCAACGGAGACTCACTCAGTGAAGGGCTACAGCAAAAAGGCTGCCCCCTTCACTGAGGACACTTTTCAGAATGCTAGGCGGGCGGGGCTTTGCAGCGGCGCAGAGAGGGGAGAGAGACCAAGATGAGAGAGTATTGCAACAAAGTATTTTTATGTTTCTAACAGTTTCCCCATATGACAGATTCAGATAATGTTCGCGAGCTCTCACTGATTCTGCATTATGGTAAGCTGTATAATTTCTATTACGATATTATAACTTAATAATAATAGAAATGTAATGTAAATTGTGTATAAAACTGCCCAACGAACCCTCCCATAATCACCCCACAAACTCCAACCTCCAACAACCCACCCAACCCTGGAAAAATTTGCTTCTAGTAAAGCGGTCCTTGGTGTCAAAACGATTGTGGACCACTGGGCTGCTGAGACTGGCCACTGGGCAGAACTTACCATCACGAGTAGTAATAGCTTGCATATTTTCACGTTTTTTGCTCTAGTTTTATGTAATTTTGTGCTAGTATTGTAATGAACAGTTAGTGCAGGCTACAGCTGAAGATCTGAAGTGGACATAAAAAGTGGTGAGTTTTTTATTAACGGATTTTTGTGATTTTGAGTTTGTAAAATTAGTGTAGGTCAGGGGGCTTTTTGCATATCGGCTTATTTTACAATATTAACTTTGAAGTAAAATTTGATTTTTGGAGGATTTGTTTTCAAACATGTATTACTGAGCAATGAATTCAGTGAGTGTTTTCGCGATTTCAGTTCACACAAACAGGACTTTGCTGTTTACGTCACCATACTCTTACAACGTTGAGAATGCACCTGAGAATATCCAAATGGAATTGATTGAACTGTAGTCAGATCAGATTCTATTCTGATGGCAAAATACAACGAAGTTGGTGTGCCAGGCTTGTATGCTTACCAGCCACCCTCGTATGTGCAGATCCATAAGTTGGCATTGAGAGCACTGTCTATGTTTGGAAGCACTTACATTTGTGAGAAATTGTTTTCATTAATGAAAGCCACCAAAACCCCACATCACTCAAGACTTACTGTCGAGCACCTTTCATCCCTCATAAAAGTTGCAGCTGCACAAGATTTCAAGTCTGATATTGACAAACTGGTTACTAACAAGAGATGCTAAGTGTTGGGACAAAAGAAATAGATCTTAGACTGTAAGACTCCTATTAAAGCAATGAATATAATCTATACTAATAAAAGGCAAAGCCCTCACTGACTGACTGACTGACTCACTCACTCACTGACTCATCACTAATTTTCCAAGTTCCCGTGTAGGTAGAAGGCTGAAATTTGGCAGGCTCATTCCTTACAGCTTACTTACAAAAGTTGGGCAGGTTTCATTTCAAAATTCTACACCTAATGGTCATAACTGGAAGGTATTTTTCTCCATTTACTGTAATGGAGTTGAGCTCGAAAGCCGTGGGGGGGCGGAGTTTCGTGTGACATCATCATGCCTCCCACGTAATCACGTGAACTGACTGTCAATGCAGTGCGTAGAAAACCAGGAAGAGCTCCAAAAAGCGCTGAAGAAAACATGCATTATATAATTGAGAAGGCAGCGAAACAATAAGAAGCGAGCGAGTGACATATACAATCATATTCATGAGTGCAGCTACTTCAGAAACAAAGCAAGTTGTAAACCTAAAGTTTAAATTAAGTTCATAGACAGGCTGGCGTTTGTCATGCACACGGGTAATGCGGGATACAAGTTTAATGAGAAGACGCAGGATATAAACGAGAGTTTTAATCACTTTGTAACTAAGTTAAAATTGCACGTGAAGGGCTGTGCTTATGCAAATTCCGAGAGACTGTGTTTGTGGGGGATTGACAGTTAAGGCGGGTGGGGAGTCACGTCATCATCTCCCCTTCCATTCACCTCATTTCGCTCTGAACTCAGCTCCGCAGCTAACGCACGCAGTGTTACGGAAGCAACTTTGTGACGCTGCCACCAAATACTCACAGAAAAATCCACAAGTTAATACACACGCTGTCTCTACAGTTTCTCCACACTGAATCCTCCAGGCACTACTTACAAAAGGTTACATTGACAATCGTGTTACATTATTTTTAAAATGTTTCTTTTTCTTAGCATAAGCAGAGCTGAGAAGCTTCGATGCATGTGCTCCATAACGCGTTAAAAAATCACGCATTTAATCACACTTTCAATTCCAAGCAAAGGGGAACTTCTGTCAATGCATGATTTCATGGTACACCGATTACATTGATCAGCGCTTCCCTATTCATTTTACCCTCGCACACCCTTGGTTTGAGAAGAAGTATGACAAAATATGAGGTTAACACAGAAAAACAGATCACCAATTGAAGCTTTATGAATAATCGATTTGCCATCAATACTTGTTTTGGTAAAGCCATACTCAATGTAATCCTCCTTCCATTTTATAATTTTTCTGCTACTAGCCATGATTAAATGAACGGTAAAAAAGTAAGAGCGAAGTGAGGGTGACTTACTCAGGCAGGCAGGCGACGGCTCAATAGCTCGAATTTGGATATAAGTAGGTTCTATTTAGTCGTCAGAAATATCTTTGTTAGGAATGTAAGTTGAATTTAGTCTTTAAATTTCTATGGTAAAGAAAAAGTTATGCAATGATGACTAAATTTAACTAAAGTCAAAAGTTTTATATATAAACTCATTTCTGAATATATAAAGTCAAAACTTGAATATATAAAGTCAGCGCTGGAATATATAAAGTCAAAACTTGAATATATAAAGTCATTCCCAAATATATAAAGTCAAAACCTGAGTATATAAAGACGGCGTTGGAATATTTCTAAATATATAAAGTAAGCGCTGGAATATATAAAGTCAAAACTTAAATATATAAAGTCAGCGTCGGAATATATAAAGTCAGCGCTTTATATATTCTGACGCTGGCTTTATATATTCAAGTTTTCACATTATATATTCCAGCGATGACTTTATACATTCAAGTTTTGACTTTATATATTCGGGAATGACTTTATATATTCAAGTTTTGACTTTATATATTCACAAAATCAATGTATTTGCCTGTTTAGCACCCCATAGTATATGTGTGTGTATATATGTACACAAGTATGTATATATATAATTGTATATATATATATATATATATACAGTATGCCAGCAACACTCATGACAATGACAAACCAATTATATTAACAATCATGTTACGTTATTTTTAAAATTTTTCCTTTTCTTTTTCATAACTTCTTTAACACACTACTTCTCCGCTGCGAACCGCGGGTGTTCTGCTAGTATAATAATATAAGGACGTAGCTAAGAGGCTAAGACTCTAATTGTACGCTGTTGTGCGGAGATTGTATGGAAATAAATTGCTTTTCTTTAAATTTTAAACTTTAGGTGTTACATTTTTTTAAAGGTTTCAGTATTGGAAAGAAAGCTACAGTAACTTTGTATGATAGTATAATAGTATTTGTTACAGTGCGGCCCGCTGACGCATGTATGGCAGTCAAAGCAGCCCACCAATGGCAGTGAGTTTGACACACCTGTGTTAAAGAAGTTATAAAAAAAGGAAACATTTTAAAAATAATGTAACATGATTGTCAATGTAATTGTTTTGTGACTGTTATGAGTGTTGCTGTCATCAAGGATTTGATTATCATTATTTCTTTCAATCAGGTTTGTATTTGGAGGATGTGTTGTGTTTAAGTTATATTCCGTGTTTGTCAACCGTTGCAAAGATAACAGGTTTCATTCATCGAAGTGTTCACTACCCAAAATCGGTACTCGTGAATCTAAGATGTTTAACAGGCATTCCCGGTATTAAGTTGTGGATTTGCCTGCGAATATTTATTGGTAGCGTGTCTATGAACTTAATATAACCTTTTCCAGTCCTGCAAAGTCAGTTCACGTGAGCCGCTCGGAGTACATGCATCGAAGCTTCTCAGCTGTGCTTCTGCTATCTCATGTGATCTCGCGATGTCCACGGCTTTATTTAATGTTAGCTCAGACCTGGCATACCAGCAATTTAAACTCCGTTACAGCAATTTTAACTCTGTTACAAAGTGATCAAAAGTCTCGTTTAAACCCTGCGTCTTCTCATTAAACTTTTATCTCATGAATATCGTATTTGTCGTAGGCATGACAAACGCCAGCGGAAGCCTGTCTATGAACTTAATTTAAACTTTAGGTTTACACCATGCTTTGTTTCCGAAGTAGCTGCATTCATGAATATGCTTGTATGCGTCACTCGCTTCATATTCTTTTGCTGCCTTCTCAATTGTGTAATGCGTTTTTTGAACAGGTTTCATTCATCGAAGTGATCACTACCCAAATTGGTACTCGTGAATCTAAGATGTTTAACAGGCATTCCCGGTATTAAGTTGTGGATTTGCCTGCGAATATTTTGTGGCAGCGTGTCTATGAAAGTAATTTAAACATAAGCTTTACATCTTGCTTTCCTATTGATATGTGTGCAAAGGCTTGTTCAGCGTCAGAGGGTTTCCGCAGTTGCTGCACTTATGAATATGCTAAGCACAGTCCTTCACCCTTGAATACTTACCTTATATGGTCAGGCACTCAATTACATAGGAGGCGTGATGATGCGGGACGCAACTCCGCCTCACACTGTGACCGAACTGCAGGCTATGGCTATGGCCGTATATATAGATGAAAGTAGGTTCCAGTTATGACCGTTACACGTAGAATTTCTAAATGAAACCTGCCTAACTTTTGTAAGTAAGCTGTAAGGAATGAGCCTGCCAAATATCAGCCTTCCACCTACACGGGAAGTTGGAGAATTAGTGATGAGTGAGTGAGTGAGTGAGTGAGTCTGTCAGTCAGTCAGTCAGTCAGTGAGGGCTTTGCCTTTTATTAGTATAGATCAGGAACTGAAATCTCTCATTCCTAGAAGTTTTCAGTTCTTTCACTTTGCAGTCCAAATTGTGCTCAAGTGAATCCAGTGTGCTTTAATTCTCATTGAGACATACCTAGAACCTGATAGGAGTCCACCGCTGGTCAGTTAAACTTAACTGACAGTTTACATGTATAGAAGGGCCCACAATTCACAGTGCATGTCAGTACAAACACCAAGCCATGATGTCCAAGGAACTCTCAGTGGGCCTCTGTGATCAAAGTGTGGTGAGGCATGGAGGAGGACAGGGGGACAAAGCTATTTCTAAAGCTTTGAATGTTGCCAGCAGCACAGTGGCCTCGGTGATCGTGAAATGGAAGAAGTTTCAAACCACAGAACTCTTCCTAGAGTTGGCCATCTGGTTCAACTGAGTAACTGGGCAAAAAGAGCCCTGATCAGAGAAGGGAACATGAACAGAACTTCAGAGGTCCTCTGCTGAGATGAGACAAACCACTGTAATGACAACCATCTTAGCAGCAACTACATCAGCTAGCCGAAGTGGCTGGATGGGAGCCACTCTTGTGTAAAAGGCAGGTGACAGTTTGAAGGACTCTGAGAACATGAAGAAAAATATTATCTGGTCCGATAAGACAAAAAAATTAACTTGATGGGCAAACTTCAAGCATTATGACCAGGCTGTGTTGATCACCTGTCTAATACCATCCCTATGGTGAAGCATGGCAGTGGCAGCATCATGCTATGGACATGCTTCTCAGGAGAAAGTAGACCATGAGACTGGTTAGAATTGAGAAAGAATGAATACTGCCAAATAAAGAGTGGTCCTTGAAGAAGACCTGCTCCTGAGACCTGAAGATGGCAGTTTACAGACACTTCCCACTCAATCTAATGGAACTTGACAGAAAGAATGGAATCTTCTTTCTCTTTCTGCTGTTCCCATTAGGGGTTGACACAGCAGATCACCATATCTTCCTGTCCTAGTCATCTTGCTCTTTCACACCCATCATCTGCGTGTCCTCTCTCACCACATCCATAAACCTCCTCTTAGGCCTTCCTCTTTTCCTCTTACCTGGCAGCTCTATCTTTAACATCCTTCTCACAATATACTCAGCATCTCTCCTCTGCACATGTCCAAACCAACTCAATCTCACCTCTCTGACGTTGTCTCCAAACTGTCCAACCTGAGCTGACCCGCTAATGTCTACATTTCTAATCCTGTTCATCCTCGTCACACCCAGTACAAATCTTAACATTTAAAGAATGGAACAAATTGTCCAAATCCTGATGTGCAAAGCTTCTAGAGACAGACCAAGAAGACTCAAAGCTGGAACTGGGGGCTTCTACAAAGTACTGAACTAAGGGTCTGAATACTTCTATTAATGAAAGATTTCAGTTTTGGATTTTCAGTAAATTTGCAAACCTTTCTAAAAAATGTTTTCACTTTGTCATTATGGATTATTGAGTGCTGATTGATGGACAGAAATGTCAAATGTATCCATTTAAAATTAAGTCTACAACACGGTAAAGAATGCAGAAAGTAGAGGTGTCTGAAGACTTTCTGCATCCCCTGTATCTGCTACGCTGTTAGAAAACTCCATTGGCCTGTGCATGTGGCCAACAGCCAGACTGGTTTGGATCAGCTCAAGGAGTTGGGGAAACTGGGCCAGATGGTGTTGACTTTGAGTCCCCAGTAAGTGTTGTGATGCAGAGCTGGCAGTGTGAATGTGTAGACAAGTAGAAGAGGGGGGCATGAGAAATCAAGTAAGACTGTAACAGTGCCATTGTCGTTGGAGGGTGGCCAAACCAGGGGAAAGCGGTTTGGGCTCTGGAAGAACAAATGGTCCGTTAAGGGTTACCTACCTGCCAATGCTGTCAGGGTGTTGATTCCATTTCTTTGTCTCAAACCCCCCACCTCTTCACCTCCTGGTTGTTACAATGTAAATGAATAACTGCTATGTAAAACTGAAAGATACTAAAAGATGTAAAATTTGGCAGATATAAAATGAATACAGTAATTTTACCACATTATAAGGGAATCAAGTCACTTTTTAAAAAAATGCATTTTAAGTATAGTGAACAAGACAATACTTTTTGCATTAGGAATGCACAAACATTTTATGTAATATGTTTTAACAGTTATTTTCAAACCTTCTTAATCCAGTTCAGGGTTGTAAGCAGGTGTGGCTGCAGCCTATCCTGGTGGTACTAGATCCAAGGCAGGAAAAGTGTCAGTCAATCACAGCTTATGCTCAGCACTCAGGTCAGGGACCAGTAAGGACACGACACACACACACAGATCTGGGAATGTGAGAGGCAAAATTGGAATACTTGAACATGCAGACTCTGCACCTTCAAACCAGCTATCCAATTCACCACTCTGCTGCCTTCCTTAATCAATCTTTCTATCTATCGATAGAGTGACTGGCCATCTTTATTAGGCACACCTCTTCAACTGCTTGTTAACACAAACATCTAATCGGCCAATCACAGGGCAGCAACTTAACATATTTAGGCATGTCGATATTGTCAAGACAACCAGCTGAAGTTCAATCCGAGAATCAGAATGGTGAAGAAAGGGGATTGAAGTGACTTTGAACATGGCATGGTTATTGAGGCCAGACATGGTGATCTGAGTATTTCAGAAACTGCTGATCTACTGGGATTTTCACATGCAACCATCTCTAGAGTTTACAGAGAATGGTCTGAAAAAGGGAAAATATCCAGTTGTCTGGGCGAAAATGCTTTGTTTTAATGTCTGTGTTTGTGTCCAGTCCCTCTGAGCAATCTGATTGGCCGGTTTCACTGTGGTTGCTCAGTTAAAAGCAATCGAGACTGGAATTTCAAGGCAGAAGAAGGATACCGAGGGAAGGTGAAGGAGAAACACTGAGAATCGCCATCAAAGATGGTAAGTAATCATAAGGACTATGAATGATTCTTTCACAGCAGATAATGGTGGCACGTCTAACATTAGTGGTATTCAAAAGGTGGGCAGGAGGTGAGCGAGGCCCCTCAGATTCTTCAGTCGAGAAGCAAGCTTTATGGTAATGTAGTTGAGATGGGAAGCTCCAGGCAACAGAGGCTGAGACACACAAGGACACCAAAGAAAGGTGAGGGAGAGAGGGATGCCAAGGGTACAGAGTAGGTAATGGGGGCTTGTTTACCATTGTGGGTAGTTTAAAGGCTGACAGGAAGCAAGCAATGTGACTTGAAATAACAGAGTCTGAGTAGCCGGCTTTACAGGAAAGAAAAAAAGAAAGGAATTGCCAGCCAAGACACACATTGGTATTGAGGAAAGGTGTAGGAGGAACACTGAGAGTCAAAGATGGGAAGTAATTACAAGAATATGAATGGTGTTTTCACAATGGAAAATGGGGGTCTGTCTAACTGGTAGTTAAAAAACAGACAGGAGGAGAGCGAGGCCACTTGAAATGACAGAGTGTGATAAGCCAGCTTTACCGGAATGCGATCAAGAAAGGAATCGCCAGCCAAGACAGGTTGAGACACGTGAGGAAAGGCGTGGGACGAACGCTGATGGTGCGCGTAAGGCAAAAGACATCACAAATCAAATATTTTAAAATGTACTCTGCTAACTTAGACAGATAACATCGGTGGTGTTATAAATTTGAAATATTTAAAATGCAGATCATTTTCTCCAGTCATTCATCACTCATCAGTACGTTTTCAGTTGCAAAAGGCAAAAATGAATCTGTCAGTTTTCCTACATATAGTGACTGCAGTGAAAATCTCAAAATCAGAAATCATTGTAGGGAAAGTCGTGCACTGCTGGACACATCCGCTTCCTTCATGTTTTGTCTTTTCAGAATGATGGTTGACAAGGACCATTGATGGCAGAACTGGGGGACCACCTGGACACGTTTAGCCTGTTATGATAAGTCAGTAAAATTTAATGTTTTGCTTTATAAAAAGAATCACAAAAACAATGCCATTGCACAACTCATGCCACTGACCCATGAAGAACAGTGGACCTATTTCCTTTTTATCTGTGACATTGTAGTCTCAATGTCAGCACTGCTACAATTTCCATCGGATGGAAGGATTTTGTTGAGGCTGACAGAAGGGTGCCTTGACAGTGCGCCACATGTTGGATGAGAAACGAATGTGAAAAAGTTTTAGTGTCAATTTATGGAAAGGGAAAGGGAACGGAAACTCATCTGTGTTGGTCACCACTATAGTGGGACAGTAGAAATGAAACAGTCGGGAGATCAAATCAACTGAGACGATTGATTCATAAAAAGATTTGATCTTCTGGAACGTTTGATACATCACATCACAGTAAGATCTAGTGGCAGAAAGTAACCAATAAACATTTTGAAGCCAACGTAACCTGTTCTCCAAAAATGTAGTATAAAGTTTGTATCTCTCTCTCTCTCTCTCTCTCTCTCTCTCTCTCTATATATATATATATATATATATAGTAACAAAGGCGCTATATATGCACCCGACCCGACACAGATTGGACATGGGAGGCATGTATAAAACTAAATAAACTTTTTTATTTTCTTCAGCTGGAGGGTACGTCTTCCCCGTGTCCCCCAGCCACAACACAGTCCCAAGCACAAACTCACAAATTAAACCGCACTTTCTTCTGCTGCACCACCACTCCTCCTAGGCAACCTTGTTCTCCTTTGCCCGACTCTGGCTCCCCGACTGTAGGAAGGTGGCCCCTTTCATAGTCACCCGGATGTGCTCCAGGTGCTCGTTGATGTCCTTCCGGCAGCACTTCCTGGTGTGGCGGAAGTGCCGCATGTGCACTCGGGAGCACTCCGGGCATCCCTGAAAGGTCCTTCCTCCACCTTGCCAGGTGTAGTGGAAGTGCAGATCTCCTGGGCTCCACAATGTTCGAAGCGCCCCCTGGCGGTGGCCACGGGCCCCAGTGGGTTTGAGCCTCCTTGCACCGTCCCCGTGGTCCCCTCACTATCCAGGGCAGTTGCCCCCTCGTGGCCCAGGGGACATATAGACCATCTCCCGGTCCTTCCCAGCCTCCTGCCACAATATACAGTGGTGTGAAAAACTGTTTGCCCCCTTCCTGATTTCTTATTCTTTTGCATGTTTGTCACACAAAATGTTTCTGATCATCAAATACATTTAACCATTAGTCAAATATAACACTAGTAAACACAAAATGCAGTTTTTAAATGATGGTTTTTATTATTTAGGGAGAAAAAAAAATCCAAACCTACATGGCCCTGTGTGAAAAAGTAATTGCCCCCTGTTAAAAATCACCTAACTGTGGTGTATCACACCTGAGTTCAATTTCCGTAGCCACCCCCAGGCCTGATTACTGCCACACCTGTTTCAATCAAGAAATCACTTAAATAGGAGCTGCCTGACACAGAGAAGTAGACCAAAAGCACCTCAAAAACTAGACATCATGCCAAGATCCAAAGAAATTCAGGAACAAATGAGAACAGAAGTAATTGAGATCTATCAGTCTGGTAAAGGTTATAAAGCCATTTCTAAAGCTTTGGGACTCCAGCGAACCACAGTGAGAGCCATTATCCACAAATGGCAAAAACATGGAACAGTGGTGAACCTTCCCAGGAGTGGCCAGCTGACCAAAATTACCCCAAGAGCAGAGACGACTCATCCGAGAGGTCACAAAGACCCCAGGACAACGTCTAAAGAACTGCAGGCCTCACTTGCCTCAATTAAGGTCAGTGTTCACGACTCCACCATAAGAAAGAGACTGGGCAAAAACGGCCTGCATGGCAGATTTCCAAGACGCAAACCACTGTTAAGCAAAAGAACATTAGGGCTCGTCTCAATTTTGCTAAGAAACATCTCAATGATTGCCAAGACTTTTGGGAAAATACCTTGTGGACTGATGAGGCAAAAGTTGAACTTTTTGGAAGGCAAATGTCCCGTTACATCTGGCGTAAAAGGAACACAGCATTTCAGAAAAGAACATCATACCAACAGTAAAATATGGTGGTGGTAGTGTGATGGTCTGGGGTTGTTTTGCTGCTTCAGGACCTGGAAGGCTTGCTGTGATAGATGGAACCATGAATTCGACTGTCTACCAAAAAATCCTGAAGGAGAATGTCCGGTCATCTGTTCGTCAACTCAAGCTGAAGCGATCTTGAGTGCTGCAACAGGACAATGACCCAAAACACACCAGCAAATCCACCTCTGAATGGCTGAAGAAAAACAAAATGAAGACTTTGGAGTGGCCTAGTCAAAGTCCTGACCTGAATCCAATTGAGATGCTATGGCATGACCTTAAAAAGGCGGTTCATGCTAGAAAACCGTCAAATAAAGCTGAATTACAACAATTCTGCAAAGATGAGTGGGCCAAAATTCCTCCAGAGCGCTGTAAAAGCCTCATTGCAAGTTATCGCAAACGCTTGATTGCAGTTATTGCTGCTAAGGGTGGCCCAACCAGTTATTAGGTTCATCGGGCAATTACTTTTTCACACAGGGCCATGTAGGTTTGGATTTTTTTTCTCCCTAAATAATAAAAACCATCATTTAAAAACTGCATTTTGTGTTTACTTGTGTTATATTTGACTAATGGTTAAATGTGTTTGATGATCAGAAACATTTTGTGTGACAAACACGCAAAAGAATAAGAAATCAGGAAGGGGGCAAACAGTTTTTCACACCACTGTATATACACTGTATATGTTATATATATATATATACACACAAACACACACACACACATGCTCACCGGCCACTTTATTAGATACACCTTGCTCATGGACCCTGTGATCATCGGGGGTGACTGTGTGAAGAGGGTGCAGACCTATAAATACCTGGAAGTACAGCTGGATGATAAATTGGACTGGACTGCCAATACTGATGCTCTGTGTAAGAAAGGACAGAGCCGACTATACTTTCTTAGAAGGCTGGCGTCCTTCAACATCTGCAATAAGATGCTGCAGATGTTCTATCAGACGGTTGTGGCGAGTGCTCTCTTCTACGCGGTGGTGTGCTGGGGAGGCAGCATTAAGAAGAGGTACGCCTCACACCTGGACAAACTGGTGAGGAAGACAGGCTCTATTGTTGGCATGGAGCTGGACAGTTTGATATCCGTGGCAGAGCGACAGGCGCTCAGCAGGCTCCTATCAATTATGGAGAATCCACTGCATCCACTAAACTGTATTACCTCCAGACAGAGGAGCAACTTCAGCGACAGACTGTTGTCACTGTCCTGCTCCACTGACAGACTGAGAAGATCGTTCCTCCCCCACACTATGCGACTCTTCAATTCCACCTGGGAGGGTAAATGTTAACATTATTCAAAGTTATTGTCTGTTTTTACCTGCATTTTTATTACTCTTTAATTTAATATTGTTCTTGTATCAGTATGCTGCTGCTGGAGTATGTGAATTTCCCCTTGGGATGAATAAAGTATCTATCTATCTATCTATCTATCTATCTATCTATCTATCTATCTATCTATCTATCTATCTATCTATCTATCTATCTTTTGCCTTCAGAACTGTCGTAATTCATGGCAGGGAGTCAACAAGGTGCTGGAAACATTCCTTAGTGATTTCGGTCCATACTGACATGATAGCATCACTCAGTCGCTGAAGATTTGATGTGAATCTCCAGTTCCACCACATCTTAAAGGTGCTTTACTGCAGTGGTCCCCAACCTTTTTGACACCAAGGACTGCTTTTATAGAAGCAAATTTTTCCAGGGACCGGTGAGGGGGGGTTATTCAGGGCGGTTTCGTAGGGCAGTTTTATACACAATTTACATTACGCTTCCATTATTATTAAGTTATAATATCCTAATAGAAATTATACAACTTATCATAATGCAGAATCAGTGGGAGCCCTGAGCTTGTGTTACTGCAACCAGACGATCCCATCTGGGCACGATGGAAGACAGTGACACACGAAGTGTGTTGCTTATGTTCAGTCTATTCCATAATCTCATTTTGGTTGCTGTCACTGCAGAAAACGCTGCCTCACAAAGATAGGATGTTGGAAATGGAAGCAGACTTTTCAGTGCTTTGGTGGCAACCTCAGGATATTCTGCCTGGACTTTAATCCAAAATGTATGGAGATCTGAAGTTGTCTCAAAAATACTTTTAAGGCCACCATCATTTGCAGCCTCAATCAGGCGATCCTCTTCAAGCACAGGAAAAGTTGATTCACCTGGCTTATTCACAAATGGGTCACAAATCCATTACTTCCCATTACGGGGATCTTTTGTGGTTGGGAATAATGTTCAAACTCTATTGAAAGCTGAGACAGGTGATCATGCACCAGCTGAGAGAAAGAAGTCCCTGGCTTGTTATCTTTAACAACCTCTGCTAATGTTTGAAACGTATCAAAAATCCCAATGTTCGCTTGTCGGCCCCAAAAATCACGTTTGGCTTTGAATGCAGCCACTTCATCTGCCAACTTGAACACAGTGGTCATTCTTCCCTGAAGTGACTGATTAAGTTTGTTGAGCAGGCTGAATATGTCACACAAGTAGGCAAGTTTTGTGACCCATTCTGCATCACTAAAATGTGCTGCTAGTGGTGAGTGTCTTTTCTGAAAAAAATCACTGGAACGGCTCTCGTAACCCAAAACCTCTGGTCCACTAGTGATCTTCTTTTAGAAAGCCATCTCAATTCTGTGTATAAGAGAAGACGTGTGTGCTCTGCATCCATCTCTTCACAGAGATGCACTTACAGACATGAGTTTAGGGCATGTACTTTAATGTGGTTGATCATTTTAATCACATCCTGCAAAACGTTGTTAAGTTCAGGTGACATTTTTTGGCTACCCAGCATTTCTCTATGGATGACACAATGCGTAGACTCACATTCAGAAGCAACCTCCTTGACTCGAGTAGTGAAACCAGAAAGCCGTCCAGTCATGGCAGCCACTCCATCTGTGCATATACCAACACAAAGTGACCAATTCAGTTTTCCTGACATGTAGTCATTCAGAGACTTGAATAGCTCTACAGCTGTGGTGTTGGTTGGCAACAAAAGTGCAAATAACATATCCTCATTCACATCCTCCTGAAAAATATATAGCACAAAAACAAGCATTGCTGCCTTGTTGTCAACATCAGTAGATTCACTCATCAGCCTGGGTTGCGTAACACGGTGACTCAATAATCCTTTCTAACAATTGTGCCTCCATATCCATTGCTGTTTCATCAATCCATCTGGTTACGGTGCTCGCTGAAAGAGGAACACCAGCCACCTTTTGAGCTGCAACCTCTCCTAAAAGTTCACGGCAAATGTCCTTAGCAGCAGGCAGGATCAACTCTTCACCAATTGCAAAGGGTTTCTTAGCTTTGGCAATGCGGTCAGCCACTACGAATGAGGCTTTCAGTGCAGACACATTTACTGAAGTGGTGGCCTTCAAAAATTGCTTCTGCTCTTCCAATTCATGTTTTTTTTTTCTTTTGAAAAACTCCAAAGTCTTGTCTTTTAATGCAGAGTGCTTGGTCTCCATGTGGCGAAGCAGTTTTGAGAGTTTTCATGGTTTCGTTGGATAGTCGCTCACCACATACAGTATTATACAAAGCAGGCATGGACAATGCGAATCACCTGTTGCAATGAACCTGTAATTTAAATAGGACTCTTGGTATTTTTTTTTAAATGCAGCTCTCTTTTTATTGGCAGTCTTAGAGTCTTCTGCTGTCTCGTCATCATTGGGTCTTTCCCCCTTTTGAAAGAAGCTTTTCAGTGATGTTTCTGTTTTACTCATTTTTGCCAAGGTGTTTAAAATTGTCACTGCCAAAACTCTCCTCCTTTGCCTTTAAGCACTCCATCTCACAGCTCCACACACGCCGGCTGCTTCCTTCAAGATGGTAGCTGCAGCTGCTAACTGCTGCCTCTCCTGCTGTCACCGCCAACCAGGTACCCCCTCTCCCTACCTCCGGGTATCTTCTGCCTCCGCCCCATGTGCTGCTGCTCCAGTGCCGCCTCAGATTTTCCTCCTCAGGCTCCTCTAGCCTGGCTGTTTACCGAGTCTGCAGGGTGGGTAAAGGTGGGGTGCCCAATAGTGCCTGTATGCCTGTAGTGCAAATAGTATGAGTTCGTATCTCTCTCAGCTTGGTCTATGTCCTCTCTCTGCGCCGCTGCAAAGCCCCGCCAAGTGTCATCAGTGAAGGGGGCAGCTATTTTGCTGTAGCCCTTCACTGAATGAGTCTCCGGCAGTTCTCTCGCAGCCCAGCTGTCAGACGGCTGGCTGTGGACCAGGAGTTAGGGACCCCTGCTCTACTGTATTGACATCTGGTGACTGTGGAGGCCATTTGGGTCCAGTGAACTGATCATCATGTTCAACAAACCAGTTTGAGATGATTTGAGCTTTTAACATGGCTCTATATCCTGCTGGAAGTAGCTATCAGAAGATGGGTACACTGTGGTCATAAAGGGATGGACATAGTCAGCAACAATGCTCATGTAGGCCGTGGCATTTAAACGATGCTCAGTTGATACTAAGGGACCAAATGTGTGCCAAGAAAATATCCCCCACACCATTACACCACCAGCACCAGCCTGAACAGCTGATATAAAGCAGGATGAATCCATGCTTTCATGTCGATGACCCCAAACTCTACGCCTACCATCCAAATCTCACAGCAGAAATCGAGACTCATCAGACCAGACAACATATCTCCAATCTTCTACTGTCCAATTTTGGTGAGCTCATGTGAATTGAAGCCTCAGCTGCCGGTTCTTAGCTGACAGGA
Organism: Polypterus senegalus; assembly: GCF_016835505.1. Classification (NCBI taxonomy): domain Eukaryota; kingdom Metazoa; phylum Chordata; class Cladistia; order Polypteriformes; family Polypteridae; genus Polypterus; species Polypterus senegalus. The sequence goes on from NC_053171.1 coordinate 56,168,994, forward strand.
GTGGCATCTGGTGTGGTCTCCTTCTGCTGTAGCCCACCTGCTTTAAAGTTCAACATGTTGTGCATTCAGAGATGCTCTTCTGCATATGTCTGTTGTAGCAAGTTGTAATTTGAGTTACTGTTGCCTTTCTATCAGCTTAGACCAGTCTGGCCACTTCTCTTCTGACCTCAGCCATCAACGACGCATTTTTACCGAGACAACTGCCACTCACTGATATTTTACCTTTGTCAGACCATTCTCTGTAAACCCTAGATGGATAGATGGTTGTGTGTTAAAATCCCTGTAGATCAGCAGTTTCTGAAATACTCAGAGCAGCTCGTCTGACACCATTAACCAATGCCACGTTCAAAGTCACTTCATTCCCCTTTCTTCCCTATTGATGCTTGGTTTGAACTTCAGCCGGTTCTCTTGACAATGTTTATATGCTGAAATGCGTTGAGATGCTGCCATGTGATTGGCCAATTAGGTGTTTGTGTTAACATGCAGTTGAGCAGGTGGCCAGTGAGTGTATTATTTTATATTGTAGTTAAAGGAGAAACATGCATCAAAGTACTTTTTTGTTTTTTTCTGAGCCTTCAACACCTGTCAGGTGTCTTCATTGGGGTCAAATGAGCGGACATAAGGGGAGAATGGGGCTTCGTGTGGAAGGACGAGGGTGTCATTGATGGTTTAGTGGCTTCATCTCTGAGCTGGACATAACCAGAATGCAGGCCAATGCATGTGTTACACAACTACAGCTCTTCTGCACTTTTCGGGGTTTCCCCTTGTCCTAACTCGAGCTACGGTCCAATCAAACTTATGCCCTGATGAGTCAATGTGGCTGAACACGACCGATTTTGGATCTTTTATCGTCACAACATTTTGATGGTCCTGGACTTGCACGCCCAGTTTCTTACACGTTTGTCCTACGTATGTGGCAGTGGCCTATGTACAGTTTATCTAAACGTTTAATGTAGCTGCTAAAACACCTAATGAATAAATCAGACAATTACACGCACAATTCTGAGATGACATTAAGAGGCTTACACAAGAGGTCCCTGGACACTGACAGATTAAGAAAACCTGTGTGCTCGCATGCAGCGGGAATCGTTTTCAAGTCATGAGCCATTAAGTATTTTACAAATCATCTCTTCATGGTTGGTTACTGTATGGTGCCCGTTATGGATGTACAGTAAATAAGTAAAAGTTCTTTGTGGAACCTTTGTGTGTTGAGGTCTTCCCCTCCGGTATCGCTCTGGCACCTTCGTTTCTAAGAGTGCAGACTCGCGGGGTCAGAGCCGAACTGCTTATGAACGTCTGCTCCACGCACGGACCTCACGTTCACACGCACCAATGTGCAGATCGGAGTGGAGAGACCGTAAAACACGCGCTCGTCGACACGAATGGAACCTCACAACGTACACCGTTTCCATTAATATTTTCAGAGTCAGTCGCCAATGGAGCATAGGAACATCCAGCCAGCGAAGACCCTGGAGAAAATAAATCAATGGTTGTGGTCCACTGTCATGTATAATACAAAGTCAGGTGAACGCCTCTCAGTTTTACGAAGAGAGTTTCGCAGACGGGCACAGCAGCTCGCCCACTCTCTTTTATTTCCCAGGCGAAGGTTTGAATAATCATAACGAGTGTTGTTAGATGTGATTTTAAAAAACAGCCATATCACGCCCATCTTTTTACTACACCGCCAGATTTCGTGAAATCCGAAGACATCGGTAATTTGAACTAAATACATCAGCACTATCTTCCTCCACGCGGGGTGAGTATGTGAAGCAGGCGGAGATTGCGGGAGGGTTAGCCAGGGCCTCGCCCTTCAATCCCACCCCTAACATTGGCAGCCAGTAATCCCACCCCCGGAGAGCCCTCACGGGCGGCACTGCTTTCCGCCTCGCAGGTTACGAATTGGCTGCATTTGCTGGCTAGAAATCTCCAGGTAGGCTTCTTTTCAAGATAAGCGATATCAAAAAATATGAAATATAAAAGGAGAAGTTAAACGGGTTAAAAACACAGTAGTACGGAAGCGCAGCTACAATGCAGTAAATGTGACGGCGAGACAGCGCAACGCCATCGTCCAGCTGTGCTACCCGCAGCGACGGATCGCCGCACACAGAGCAGGGAAGGAAGGAAGAGCCTATCTTCTGGAAAATGCGATGAATGCAGCGGAGCAGCTGGCATCAAAGAGGGAGTGCCTGGCATTACTGGAGGAATATCTCCCGAAGCCCTGCCCGAAAAGGCGTCTCGCCAGTACGGTCACACAGTCCGGTGAGTAAAGGTGGGCACTGCCGACGTTCGTTTAGGAGACGTGCCAGCGGGGATCAGCACAACTCGCCGGGCTTGGACCACAAGCACGGGGAAGCCGGGAGCGGCAGAAGACAAGAGAAAGAAGAAGCGCCGCACAATAATGAAGCGGCTCCTGCACGAACGACAGACACGGGAAGCGCCATAAAACCAACTTTAAGGCAGTCCAGATTCGGAACTTGTAGCTTTAAAATCTAAAACCTGGAGCAGTCGGTGCTTCTCTGGAAGCTGCCAGCCGTGAAATGCGCCGTTTATGAGAATGAACACAAAGTACTGGAACTGGAGGCACTCATGAACTTTGGGAAAAGCCCGGCGGACCGGACTTCGCGTAAAAGTTAAGAAACTCGTGCTCACCAGTTGCAGCGGTGACGCCTGCAGCATGAAATCCAGTCTCGTAAAGACAGCAAGGGGCGAGGCTGGGCATCCTCGGATTCTGCACATTCGGGGACCCCCTGAGCTTCTGCACAGAGCAGACCTCTTCAAACGAGAAGGGATTCAGTGCTACAAGGAGAAGAAGTACAAGGAAGCCATTGGCAAGTTTCATAGAGCTCTGCTGGAGATAAAGGGGCTGAATAGCCTACAGGGTGGGCCGCCAGCTGAGGGTCTGCCACCCGAGAGACCCCCTGGAGCGAAGACACTGAGAGATGAAGACAGGGAGCTCTTGGAGCACACGAAACTGGAGTGCTATAACAGCCTGGCAGGTAAGCTCTTTAACATGTTGGCTTCTGGGAATACTGGCAGACGACATGTATATGAATATAGTAAAGTAATATAGAGTATTAATTATATATTATATTAAGATTTATGATTCATCTTCTCCCTTTGTGCATTTCTGGCGAGCAAAGTGAGCAGGGGACACAGCCCCCTAGTATATATATATATATATATATAGTGACAGATAGGGGGCACTCTCGCTCCCTTGAACCCCTGTCCACGACTCCAGACACCAGGTAAAAGTCCAAATGTTGACTTTATTAAATTGCCACAGTGCACAAAGCACCCTGTCCACCACTGTACTCATAAACTACACAATAATAATAAACAAATACAATACAGTAATCCCTCGCTATATCGCGCTTTGACTTTCGCGGTTTCGCTCTATCGCGGATTTTACAGTATATGTAAGCATATGTAAATGTATATCGCAGATTTTTCGCTGCTTTGCGGGTTCTGCGGACAATGCGTCTTTTTACTTCCTGTACATGCTTTCTCAGTTGGTTTGCCCAGTTGATTTCATACAAGGGATGCTATTGGTGGATGACTGAGAAGCTACCCAATCAGAACACGCAGTTAAGTTCTCCTGACTGAGAAGCTAACCAATCAGAGCACGCAGTTAAGTTCCTGCCTGCTGAATGCAGTGTTAACCAGGAAGTCTCGTCTCGCTCATTCCGCATCAACGTGTTTCGCTGTGTAAAGAGTTGTGCTCTTTTGTGTTTATCTTTGTGCATAGTCAAGCCCTTCATTATGGCTCCAAAACGATCTGCTACTGCTTCAGGGGCCGTGCTCAAGCGCAAGAAGATGTTAACGATTGCCGAAAAGGTACACGTTTTGGATTTGTTGAAGGCTACGATTCTTTTTATTTAAAAAGTAGGAAAGGAATATAAGATCTACGACTGCAGTGTCCTTTTAACCAGGGTGCAAAACGAGTTGTAAGTGGATGTAATAAGGCAGTAGTCTGGATGGAATCTGCTTTAGCGATTTGGATTGAAGACTGCCAGAAGAAGAACAACGGCAGTGCTTCACAATCACCTGAAGAGGCTCCTTTAAGGGCTGTAACGCTCTCCTTTGTTGTGCAGTAAAATTAAATTGATCGTTATCGGACAAGTCAACGTGTCATTGTTGGTGAGTAACCATAATTAATTTTCTACTTACAGTACTTAGTACATGTACGTACGTTTAGTGTCACTGCACACACATTTACTGTATACTATTTTTATTGCATTGGACGTATTTATTGCTGGTGGCCTGTATATTGTAATGGCTGTAACATATGTGATATCGGAGACACTCAATATCTTTAAAATAATTTTTAGGTTTTACTGTATATAAACAGTGTGTTTACATACATAATTTCAATGAATCTTACCTAATATCTAAGAGAATACAAAGGGATTATGCCGTATAACTCTGCGGGGAATGTTTGTAAACAGTGTGGGAGAGTTTACAAGGGCTTAAAATATATAAAAATAACCATACAAACATATGGTTTCTACTTCGCGGATTTTCACCTATCGCGGGGGGGTCTGGAACGGAACCCCCGCGATCGAGGAGGGATTACTGTAAACCAATCCTCCAGCTCCCAGACGCGTTGCCACCCTTCCACCCAGCTCAGCTCGCCGTCTGGGAGCTCTCACAGTCCTTTTATATTCCCTGACCCGGAAGTGTTCCCAATCCCCAGTCTATGTGATCTTGTACCACTTCCGGGTCAGGTAAAATGTTCTTTTCTTCACCCTGGAAGCTCGTCACCCTTCCTTTGACGAACATCCGGGTTAAAGGGCACAAATAAGTCTTCGGTCCTCCCTGCAGCTCCCTCTTCCAGCCCCTGTGGTATCCAGCAGGGCTGAGGATGAAAACTACAACGTCCATGACTCCATGCTAGTCTTTGGGGCACCTCCATAGTGCAGGGAGGGCTTCATCTGGCGGCCTGGGCGTATTGGCCAGGATGACAAGCCGGCCACATCTCACAATATATATATACACACACACACTCTCATACACAAACACACACAGATATTAAATATACCCATCTATCTTTGAAACCATTTATCAAGAACAGGGGTATACTGTCAGTTTATTTTTAGGCAAACCCCAAAATGTTTAATATTTTTGATAAAAATTGATCATTTTTATGAAGACACTATTACATTGATTTAAACATATAGCCAAGATATTACTAATTTTTCTAATTGCAATTACTGCTTGAAATTATTTATTTTTATTATTCACATTTGACTGCAAAGCCCCATTTCAGTAGCCAGTGACCTAATGGTGCAGTTCCTTCCTTAGCTTATCTTTAATTATTCCTGCATACACGCTAATTGGTTATTAGAGAAACCTTTTCTAACTGCATTAGCGTCACTGAAGCCTGCTATTCTGTTCACTTGGGTTACAAGGTACTGGCATTATTAAAGGTCAATTCTGGGTTGAAAAAATGGCTAAAATGAAACAGTTCTCTTAAGAAACACGTCAATCTATCATTTTACAGAATGAAGGTCAGCCCTTGTGACAGATTGACCAGAATTTGAGTCAACAGCCATTAGCAACACTAGTAATGTCCTGATGTTTTTAAGTTAATTTGATGGTATCTTGATAAAAAAAAATATGAATACCAAAAACATTCAATTTATTTGGGTTTGTCTAACATAAAGTATATATTACATGTCTGTTCTTGCTAAACATGTTTCAAATACAGATGAATATATATATATATATATATATATATATATATATATATATATATATATATATATATATATATATATATATATATGGTCATATGAAAAAGTTTGGGAACCCCTCTTAATTCTTCGGATTTTTGTTTATCATTAGCTGAGCTTTTAAAGTAGCAACTTCCTTTTAATATATGACATGCCTTATGGAAACAGTAGTATTTCAACAGTGACATTAAGTTTATTGGATTAACAGAAATATGCAATATGCATCATAACAAAATTAGACAGGTGCATAAATTTGGGTACCCCAACAGAGATATTACATCAATACTTAGTTGAGCCTCCTTTTGGAAATATAACAGCCTCTAGATACCTCCTATGGCCTTTGATTAGTGTCTGGATTCTGCATGGAGGTATTTTTGACCATTCTTCCATACAAAATCTCTCCAGTTCAGTTAAATGTGATGGCTGCCGAGCATGGACAGCCTGCTTCAAATCGGCGCATAGATTTTCAATGATATTGAAGTCAGGGGATCTGTGACAGCCATTCCAGAACATTGTACTTCTCCCTCTGTATGAATGCCTTTGTAGATTTCGAACTGTGTTTTGGGTCATTGTCTTGTTGGAATATCCAACCCCTGCGTAACTTCAACTTTGTGACTGATGCTTGAACATTATCCTGAAGAATTTGTTTATATTGGGTTGAATTCATGCGACCCTCGACTTTAACAAGGGCCTCAGTACCTGAACTAGCCACACAAAACAGCATGATGGAACCTCCACCAAATGTAACAGTAGGTAGCAGGTGTTTTTCTTTGAACGCGGTGTTCTTCTTCTGCCATGCAAAGCGGTTTTTGTTATGACCAAATAACTCAATTTTTGTCTCATTAGTCCAAAGCACTTTGTCCCAAAATGAATCTGGCTTGTCTAAATGATTTGAATACAACAAGTGACTCTGTTTGTGGCGTGAGTGCAGAAAGGACTTCTTTCTTATCACCCTGCCATACAGATGTTCTTTGTGCAAGTTGCGCTGAATTGTAGAACGATGTACAGATACGCAATCTGCAGCAAGATGTTCTTGCAGGTCTTTGGAGGTGATCAGTGGGTTGTCTGTAACCATTCTCACAATCCTGTGCATATGCCACTCCTGTATTTTTCTTGGACTGCCAAACCTGAGGTTGAACATCAACTGCGCCTGTGGCCTTCCATTTCCTGATTACATTCTTTACAATTGAAAGTAGTTTAAACCTCTGAGATAGCTTTTTGTAGCCTTCCTGTAAACCATGATACTGAACAATCTTAGTTTTCAGATCTTTTGAGAGTTGCTTTGAGGATCCCATGCTGTCACTCTTCAGAGGAGAGTCAAAGGGAAGCACAACTTGCAATTGACCACCTTAAATATCTTTTCTCATGATTGGACACACCTAAAATCTCATTATATGCAGATGATATGGTACTGTATATATCAGACCCAGAAAATTCTGTGCCTGCAGTCTTAGCAGCACTCACAGAATTTCAAAAGATCTCTGGTCTCAGAATTAATCTGAATAAAAGTGTACTCTTTCCAGTGAATTCTCAAGCATATAATATTAGATTAGACACCCTACCTTTTATCATTGCAGAACAGTTTAAATACCTCGGGGTAAACATCACAAGTAAACATAAAGCTCTATATCAACAAAAGTTCACCTTCTGTATGGAAAAAATTAAACAAGACTTGCATAGATGGTCAACCCTTCATCTCACACTAGCTGGAAGAATTAACACTGTTAAGATGAATATTCTTCCTAAGCTCCTTTTTTATTTCAAAACATCCCAATATACATTAATAAATCATTCTTTAGGCAATTAGATTCAACAATAACCTCATTTATTTGGAATTCAAAACATCCACGCATCAAAAGAGCAACCCTACAAAGACAAAAGGCAGAAGGCGGCATGGCTCTACCTAACTTCCAGTTTTATTACTGGGCAGCAAATATACAGGCGATAAGAACCTGGACACAAATAGAAGAACATACACAGGCTTGGACCACAATAGAAGTAAAATCCTGCAGTACTTCTTTGTATTCCTTGCTCTGCGCTCCAATAAACACACGTTATCGGCAATATACAAATAACCCAATTGTGCTCCACTCACTTAGAATCTGGAACCAATGTAGAAAGCATTTTAAGACGGAGAAGCTTCTATCTGTGGCACCCTGGAAGAGAACCACCTCTTTCAACCTTCACAAACATATGCAGTTTTAATATCTGGAAAAAATTTGGAATTAACTTGCTTAGAGATCTTTATATAGACAACGTCTTTGCATCCTATGAACAATTACATTCCAAATTTAACATTCCAGCTACACATTTCTTTCACTATCTTCAAATCAGAAACTTTGTTAAACAGAACCTTCCAGATTTTCCTCATCTTGCACCCTCATCCATGCTGGAAAAATATTGCTCAATCTCAAGGACTTAGACTCCATCTCTACAATATATAAAATCATTTTACAATCCCTCCCTTTCAAAGATCCAAGAGGACACTGGGAAAAAGATCTCTCAATTAATATATCAGAAAAGGAGTGGAAAGTAGCAATGCAGAGAATTCACTCGAGCTCCATATGCAAAGCATACAATTATACAACTTAAAATTATATATCGAGCACATCTGTCTCGACTAAAACTCTCCAAAATGTTTCCAGGGCATGATCCAACCTGCGAACGTTGCAACCAAGCCCCAGCCTCACTGGGTCACATGTTCTGGGCCTGCAACAAATTAACATTATTCTGGACAAAAATTTTTAATTACCTCTCAGACAGCCTTGGACTCACAATCCTCCTAACCCATTAACAGCTGTGTTTGGTGTTCTTCCAGAGGGGCTTAAAGTGGAGAAAGACAAACAAATTGTGATTGCATTCACTACACTTTGGCACGCAGGCTTATTCTGATAAACTGGAAGAACCCAAACTCTCTTCTTTTAAGTCAGTGGGAAACCATGTGTTATATTATTTGAAATTGGAAAAATCAAATACTCAGTTAGAGGATCCGTACAGACATTTTTCAAAACATGGCAGGATCTAATCAGTAATATTTTAAAATAAGTTCATAAAGCACAGAGAATTTATTAATTTAGGTATGTTTACAAGCCTTAAATTTAACGCCGTTTGCCTTGCTGTCTCTCTCAGGGGTGGGGATCGATTTGTCCTTAACTTCATTTTTCTTTTTGTAAAAACTTGATTGCTTTGTATGGATCGTAGTAAAATTAATAAAAAAAAAAAAAATGATTGGACACACCTGTCTATGAAGTTCAAGGCTTAATGAGCTAATCCAACCAATTTGGTGATGCAAGTAATCAGTAATTGAGGAGTTACAGGCATTCAAATCAGCAAAATTACAAGGAGACCCACATTTTTGCACAGCCAGTTTTTCACATTTGATTTAATTTCATACCACTAAATACTGCTTCACTAAAAATCTTTGTTCGGAAAACACGCCAGTACTCAGATGTTCCTAGGAAATGAAAGACATACCACTGTTATCTTTTTTGTTGAAAGTAGAGTACATTATTATGCAGGCTTTAGAGAGGGGTTCTTAAACTTTTTCATATGACAGTATACAGCATGTAATATCAACCTTTAAAAAAAAAAGTGAGTGTCTGTGTGTGTCTTTGGTTGCTATATCTCTGTTATACGCCATTTGGTGTGAGATTTGTAAAAGCACTGCTAATGCTTCTGATGCACCATGTGTTAGAATGACAAATGCAGTGCATTTTATTAGTACACTAGCAAAATACCCGCGCTTCACAGCAGAGAAGTAGTGTGTTAAAAAGTTATGAAAAAGAAAAGGAAACATTTTAAAAATAACGTAACATGATTGTCAATGTAATTGTTTTGTGACTGTTATGAGTGTTGCTGCCATCAAGGATTTGATTATCATTATTTCTTTCAATCAGGTTCGTATTTGGAGGATGTGTTGTGTTCAAGTTACATTCCGTGTTTGTCACCCGTTGTAAAGATAACAGGTTTCATTCATTGAAGTGTTCACTACCCAAATCGGTACTCGTGAATCTAAGATGTTTAACAGGCATTCCCGGTATTAAGGTGTGGATTTGCTTGCGAATATTTAGCGGCAGCGTGTCTATGAACGTAATTTAAACTTAAGCTTTACACCTTACTTTCCTATTGATATGTGTACAAAGGCTTGTTCAGCGTCAGAGGGTTGTTCGTTTCCTACTGCATCAATAAGCAGCTTGTCTTCCTCTTTATCTGAGACATCACACACTGCTTGCACGGGTTTACCTTTCCCAGTCCTGCAAAGTCAGTTCATGTGAGCTGCTCGGAGTACATAAATTGAAGGTTCTCAGCTGTGCTTGTGCTATCTTGTGCGATCTTGCAATGTCCACGGCTTTATTTAATGTTAGCTCAGACCCGGCACTTAAAAGTTTCTCTTGCACTTTTGCTGAGTTTGTGCCAAACACTATTCTATCCCTGACCATCTCATCTTTGTTTGCATAAGCACAGTCCTTCACCAGCAATTTTAACTCCGTTACAGCAATTTTAACTCCGTTACAAAGTGATCAAAAGTCTCGTTTATACCCTGTGTCTTCTCATTAAACTTGTATCTCGCAAATATCGTATTTGTCGTAGGCATGACAAACGCCAGCGGCAGCCTGTCTATGAACTTAATTTAAACTTAAGGTTTACACCGTGCTTTGCTTCCGAAGTAGCTGCACTTATGAATATGCTTGTATGCATCACTCGCTTCATATTCTTTTGCTGCCTTCTCAATTGTGTAATGCGTTTTTTGTTCAGCACTCTTTGGAGCTCTTGCTTGTTCTCTGCGTACTGCGTTCACAGTCAGTTCATGTGAGCCGCTCGGATAACATGCATCAAAGGTTCTCAGCTGTGCTTGTGCTCTCTTGTGCGATCTTGCGATGTCCACGGATTTATTTAATGTTAGCTAAGACCCGGCACTTAAAAGTTTCTCTCGCACTTTCGCTGAGTTTGTGCCAAACACTATTCTATCCCTGACCATCTCATCTTCGTTTGCATAAGCACAGTCCTTCACCTGCGAATATTTAGCAGCAGCGTGTCTATTGGATTGCTGCTGACGGATGGCCTTATATGGGCAGACACTCAATTACGTGGGAGGCGTGATGATGGGGTATGCAACTCCGCCTCTCACGGCCACCGAGCTGCAGGCTATGGACGTATATATGTACGTAAGTAGGTTCCAGTTATGACCATTACGCGTAGAATTTCGAAATGAAACCTGCCCAACTTTTGTAAGTAAGCTGTAAGGAATAAGCTGGCCAAATGTCAGCCTTCTACCTACACGGGAAGTTGGAGAATTAGTGATGAGTCAGTGAGTGAGTGAGTGAGTGAGTGAGTGAGGGCTTTGCCTTTTATTAGTATAGATTCATTACAAATTACATTCCAATTGATGGTGCACTGCAAACATCAACGCTGAGGTCTATGTTAATTACTTAGATTCCAACCCATCTTAGACTGGTAGCACAGCTTGTATATTTTATATATATATATTTTAAATTTTAAATTTATATATATGTATATTTATGAAACACATCCACACACAGAGTCATGACACCCACTAATGATGTCACACTTTAACAATAGAGTTTTCATAGAGATACAATGAATGAAATCGAATAGCATCAAAATGCCATTGTAAGCAGTTGTATTACAGTATTAATATATTTATGAATGTAATACTATTATTGTATTTGAATAATAATTTATGTGATGTATATATTTTGGTTATGTTAGCTTAGGGCAGGTCAAGTGTATACTTCATGGGTCACTGCCGCAAAAAGGACACAGAGGCAGGCCCTTGTATGTTGCTGTTGCTCGGCTTGGTTTTCACTGCACACAGAATGCAACAACGCAGACACGATACCTTGAATTCAAAGTCAGTAAGGCGGAAATGACATCAGACATAGAAGGACACACACCTGACCCCTAAATATACGCTACCGGGCTTAACAATGAAATCGACTAACAACGCTATAGCCGGAACCATCCACCATCACTGAGCGAGACACAACCATATACAATATATTTTATTTTATATATATATATATATATATATATATATATATATATATATATATACACATAAAAATTACACACATATATATATTATTTAGAATAATTATTTATACTATACTGTACTATACTATATAAAAATTATAGTATATATAATAGTAGTAAATTCTCAAATCCACTGTGGTGGCATACAGAGACAAAATTATGAACATTTTGTCACTGTCCAAATACTAATGGACATGACTGTATATATGTACAATACTAATAATTATGATAATAATACATTTTATTTATATAGCGCCTTTCCCATGCTCAAGGTGCTTCACAGAGTCTTAAAAAACAGCAGGGTATATGTAACATTGGATACAAATGTTTTCCTGAATAGAACAATGAAACAGATGATAAAGCATTAAATAGAATAAAGGACAATAAACCAGAGTAAAATACTAAGTCAATACTAAAAGAAAAACCTAACAAATAACCTAATTTGTGATATAACACACACACAAATTATCCTGAGCACCTGGACAGAGAAGTAAACTGAAAGAAAGGGCAGAATGTTAAGTTAAGTTAAAAGCCTTCCTAAACAGATGAGTTTTAAGTTGTTTTGTAAAAGAATGTATGGAGTCAGCTGATCTAATTAATTTCGGGATGTCATTTCAAAGTCTGGGTGCTATGGAGCTGAAGGCCCTGCTATCACCCATAGAGTGCAGGTTAGTGTGGGGCACAACAAGATTACCAGAATCAGCGGACCTTAGTAGGTGAACAGGAGCCTAGTGCTTTAGAAGGTCACTGATGTAGTCCGGTGCAAGGCCATTTAAAGCTTTGTAGGTTATTAATAGAATTTTATATTCAATCCACAGGGACAGGGAGCCAGTGAAGGTGAAGCAGGATGGGTGTGATGTGCTCACTGTTGCTGGTTCATGTCAGGACTCGTAGCTGAGTTTTGAATAAGCTGGAGCTGTGATATAAGATTAGAAGGGGCACCTGCCAGTAGGGAATTACAATAATCGATGCGGGATGTGATAAAAGCATGGACAAGTTTCTCAGCATTAGAAAAGGAGAGGAACGAGCGAACACAGGATATGCTGCGGAAGTGAAAGTAAGAAAGTTTCTTAATGTGGCTTATGTGGGAGGAATAAGAAAGGGAGGAATCAAAAATGACACCAAGATTCCTTGCATCAGAAGAAGGTCTGATGAGATCACTGTCAAAGTGACTGGGAAGGAGCTCATTTTCTTAAGTAGCGCTTTTGTCCCAATTTGCAGGAGTTCAGTTTTGTTGCAATTTAATTTTAAAGAGCTCCATCTAGGTTTTAATTTCAGTTGTGAACTTTGTGAAAGTTGTGAGCTGAGAAAACTGTGATGAAGTTGCCCTTTTGATATTGACAGAGTTGACTGTCATCTGCGTAAAAATGATAACCCAGTCCATAGCTATGAATAATATGGCCAAGAAGAAGCATATAAATACAGAAGAGAAGAGGGCCGAGGACAGAGCCCTGAGGAACTCCTTGTGTGACTGGCACTGAGCTGCATCTGCTGTTGCGAAGACTAACAAACTCTTGCCTATCGGTCAGATAGGATTTGAACCACTGGAGGGCAGTGCCAGAGTACCCAGCATGTTCTCCATTCTGGACAGTAGAATGTCATGTCTGACAGTGTCAAATGCTGCACTGAGGTCTAACAGAATTAATATGTTGGTTTGTCCAGAGTCTGCTGCCATAAGCCATATATATAACTGCTCAAAAAAATTAAAGGAACACTTTGAAAACACATCAGATCTCAATGGTAAAAAAATCCTACTAGCTGTCTATACTGATATGGACTGGATAATGTGTTCGGAATGAAAGGATGCCATATCGTTTGATGGACGTGAAAATGATCAACCTACAGAGGGCTGAATTCAAAAACACCCTGAAATACAAAGGGAAAAAAATTATGCGGCAGGCAGGCAAGTTAATTTTGCCAAAATTTCATTGCAGCAACTCCAAATTGTGCTCAGTAGTTTGTATGGCCCCCATGTGTTTATATGCATGCCTGGCAATACACGGCAGGGTGGTGGGTCATGCTCGTAATGAGACAACAGATGGTGTCCTGGGAGGTCATTTTTCAGGGCTCTGGCAGTGCTCATCCTGTTCCTCAATGCCCAAAGGAGCAGATACCAGTCGGTCCTGCTGATGGATTAAGGGCCTTCTACTAGGGGCCCTTTGCAGCTCTCCTAGAGTAACTGCCTGTCTTCTGCAATCTCCTCCATGCCCTTGAGACTGTGCTGGGAGACACTGACCTTCTGGCAATGGCACATATTGATGTACCATCCTGTAGAAGTAGGACTACCTGTGCCAGCTCTGTAGGGTCCAGGTATCGCCTCATGCTACCAGTAGTGACACTGACCATAGCCAAATGCAAAACTAGTGACAAAATAGTCAGAAAAGATGTCAATGACCTCCACCTGTTAAACCATTCTTGTTTTGGGGGTCGTCTCATTGTTGCCCCTCTAGTGCACCAAAGCAGCTGAAACTGATTAACAGCCCCCTCTGCTACTTAACTGACCAGATCAATAGCCAACAAGTTTCATTGACTTGATGGTACACTCGGATTAAAAAGGGTTCCTTTTATTTTTTTGAGCAGTATATATATATATATATATACTAGTAGTGCTGGGCGATATGGAAAAATCATATATCACGATATGGATTATTTTATATCACAATAACGATATATATCACGATATAACACCCACAATAAAGTACGTTTCCAGTTATTCTCTGAAAAGTTTGACAAAAATATCATTGCATACTTTTTTTTGCAACTTTATTTTGAAGTGACATTTAACTGAACTGTCACAAAACCACAAGATGGAGTTTCTTTGCGAAAAAGTTCATTTTTATTCTTGATTATCACTTATATAAAGGGTAGAGTATGCATTGCATAGCTACAAGACATTATCATTCATTTGTCATAGCCTATTTAATGCAATATTTTCTTTAGTAATTGATAAAATTAGGTTAGAAACGATAGAAACGATAGAAGAGAAATAGGACGATAGACACTTTTCTATCGTCCCCACGATATATATCGCCATATCGCCCAGCACCATATACTAGACATTAAGCCCGTTAAAATAACGGGCGGTAGAACAGTAGTGCATAAACATTTGTATGAACAGTCTATATTAAATGGCAAGGGACCTTGTATGTGGCTGTAATATGTGTCACTGTATTGTGTGCCTTTAATTTTCTCTCTCAGTAATACTGGTTTGTATTTCCGTGAAATGCCTGTAATTTTGTCTGACAGTTCACGGTTCACGACCATAATTCGTTCCAAAACTCTGCTTGTAACCCGATTTGGTCGTGAACCGAAGTAATTTCCCCCATAGGATTGTATGTAAATACAATTAATCCATTCCAGACCATATGAACTGTATGTAAATATATATTTTTTTTAGTTTTTAAGCACAAATATACAGTAGTTAACTATACCATAGAAAGCACAGCGTAGTAGTAAACTAAATGTAAAAACATTGAATAACACTAAAAAAACCTTGAACAACAGAGAAAACTAACACTGCAAGAATTTGCGCTATAGCCTTATGACCCTCTTGCTAAAAACCAAGCACAGGGGAAAAAAATGGACATTTGAAAAATCTGTAATTTAATAAACAACCAAGAAAAGTAACATTGCAACAATGCACGCGTGTGTGTGTGTGTCTGTCTCTCGCCTGTGTGTGTGTGTGTGTCTGTGTCTGTGTGCCGTGTGTGTGTGTGTGTGTGTGTGTGTGTGTGTCTCTCTCTGCACAGGGAATGCACAGGAAGAGACTGAACACGTGCTGTGTGGCCCCGCGCATACGCACTTCACCAGGAGACACACACACGGACACCGCGCGCCTGTGTGTGTGTGTGTGTGTGAGACGCACGTGCACCTGTGTGTGTGTGTGACTCGCGTGTGCCTGTGTGTGTGTGCATGACTCGCGTGCGCGCCTGTGCGTGTGTGTGACGCATGCACGCCTGTGTGTATGTGACTCGCGCGCGCCTGTGTGTGTGCGTGACTCGTGCGTGCCTGTGTGTGTATCTGTCTCTCTCTCTCTCTGCACAGGGAATGCACAGGAAGAGACTGAACACGTGCTGTGTGGCCCAGCATGCATCACTTCACCAGAAGACACACACACACGGACACCTGGACGCACACAAGGGTTTTATTAAAGAGGATGATACACACACATATATACATACATACATACATACAGCCTTGTGCAAAAGTACACTCCACAAAACTTTCTTTCTTTTTTAACATTTGTGGGTATATTAAGATTTGATCCTTATTTAAACATCATTAGATACAAGTGAAGGAATGAAAAAAAAAACAATGAAAGTTTGTCATGGCAGTAATGTATTCAGTGAAGCATGATCAGATATGCCTTATGCATTTGTGGAAAAAGTATGCCCACCCTGGGCTCTACTAGCTAGTATTGCTCCCTCAAGTCACCATTTCCTCTAACTGTCTAGAAATCTCTAACATCGACTGATAGATAGATAGATACTTTATTAATCCCAAGGGGAAATTCACAGAGAGAAAGGTTTTCCCATTCTATAATGCAGAATGTGTGAGGTTTGAGGGGTGTCTTGCATATGATGCCCATTTACAATGCCCCAACCCCACCTCCATCCCACCCAGCATCCATGGGATTCAGATCCAAGCTTTGACTCTCAATTTCGTTCCTTTCAGCCATTCCTTGGTACTTATTTTGTCTTTTTTCGCTTTCTTCATCATGTAAAGCACTTTGAGCTACATTATTTGTATGAAAATACAATATATAAATAAATGTTGTTGTTGTTGTTTACTGGTATGTTTAGACTTATTGTCATTCTGACCTTTGGTTGCCTCGACCTTCTGACAGATGGGCTCACATTATCCTCAAGCATCCTATGGTACAATAAAAAAAATTCCTATTGGTTCTGTGATGGTCTGCTACCCAGGCCGTAATGCAGCAAAGCAGCCCCAAACTAGAATATTTCAACCACCATGCATTACAGCTGGCATCAGGTTCTTGTGGACAAATGCTGTCTTTGGTTTTTACCAAACATATTTTCATGTTCTGTGGCCTAATAACTGTATCTCTGCTTTGGCTGTCCATGGCCCATTGTTCTAGAAGTCCTGGGGCCTCATGTATAAACGGTGCGTATGCACAAAAATGTTGCGTACTTCCGTTTCTACACTCACATCGCGATGTATAAAAACTAAACTTGGCGTAAAGCCATGCACATTTTCAAGATAGCTCAAACCCAGGTGTACGCAAGTTCTCCGTTCGGTTTTGCAATCTGGCTGCACCCAGCGTCAAAGCAGTGCTACTCTTCCTGTGTGGTTTCCCTTTCCACATCCCTGACGCAGCTTTATCAATTACACTAAAATTAACCGCATATTGTTTATTAGTTTAAGGCATCTGATTGTAATTAACCTGTAACAATATAATGGTCCATGGAATGGTCAAACTATTCCAATTACCTTATCTGCTTTAGTGTTGTTGCTTTCATTGCACCTACTTCTTCTTCTTTCAGCTGCTCCCTTTAGGGGTTGCCACAGCGGATCATCTTTTTCCAAATTACTCTCACTGCACCACTCTGAGCATTTTTATCACTGTATCCGAGTGTGGAATCACAGCCGTACAGCAGCTGATCGGAAAGAGAATTATCGGTATACAGCATCAAGCACATGCTGCCTCAGCCATGCTGCCTAATTTGAACTGCTCTCATACGGAAAACGCTTCAGAGCCTTTCCTTCTAAGCTTACAGATGGCTTAATGTCTACTACAGAGCTGATTGTGTGGTGATTGGTTACTTGGAGAAAGAAAAGTAAGGACAGGAATTGGGGGTTAGCACGTTTGAAAGAGACAGTACTGCTGCAATAAATAATTTCATTGAAGGTCGCACATGGCGCAGCAAGCATGTTGCGTGAGGCAGGAACAATCTCTGGACGGGGTGCCAGCTCATCACTATCACTGCGCCACCGTGTTCCCATGTTTAATAACATGCTTTAACTCCTATCATCATGACAATGATATCAAGTATACATCTCAGTATTTTAATTATTCAGAGAGCTGTAACATCACAAATGTAATGGATTCTGTGTCCTGTCGGAGGAAGAGAAAGCCCGAAAGCATGTAGTGATTCACATACATAGAGCACAAAGAAGATCAAATACAAATCAAAGCATTTAAGGCGCACCTTTAGTTACAATGAGATTTGAGAAACTAGTAAATTAAATGATTTAAATATGAAGTTTATGATGTTCTACTTTAATGACAAAATGAACTACGTAATTAAAGTGGAAATTTCGAGATTAAAGTTGACATTTTGAGCTTTTTTCCCCACTGTGTGCCTATTTTTTTTTTCTCTGTACCCTAATAATCTTTCATATGACACTCAGACGGTGGGTTACAACTTGCCTTTTCACGGCGACTTTGATATCTGACAACATTTTTTTTATTGTGCGACTTTGTGAACTTGAGCTTTCGAGTTTCTCCGACACTCTATGTCACTCGATCAACTTCCTTTTGTTGTTTATACCACTGTTTAAACCAACAAATAGAAGAATTTCAGCAAATACCAAGTGGAGGCAAGGAAAAATGTACTATTTTCCCATTGGCTTTTGCCTTTGCCTTTGCCTCACAGAATGCTGAGCTTAAGGGCTATTTAAATTCATTTGCATATTCAAAGAGGCATAATTCTGGGAGGAGTTAAGGAGTGGCAGCAGGCGCATGCATTACTTTTCACGCTGACCGGGATTTATGTAGCAGAAGGACGTGGAAGTTGGCGTTCTCACAGATTTATGCATCTGAATTATTTTGTGGGTACACACATTTCCACTTTTGTGCATACGCCATGTTATAGTGTGAATTCTATGCATGCAGTTATGCATGAGGCCCCTGGTCTTTGCCTAGACATTCATGATAAAGCTTTAGCCTTGCCCTGACATTGTTTATGGTTTCATCAAGACACTCCTCCCTGGTAATTTGTGCAGTCGCTTTCTAGTGGTAGACTTTGACATCAACAGTGGCAAGGGTGAGCTGTAGGTCTTGTGGTGAAATTCTGGACTTCTTACAGATTTCTTTAAGCATCTTGTGCTCTGCTCTCAGGTTGGGGCAGCATGGCCTGAACAAGTAAGCAGCTGTTTGAAATCTTCTTCACTTGTAGATGAACGTCTGAGCAATGGAATAGCTGATTTCCAGTTGTTTGGAGAGGTTTTGAAATCTCTTCCTAGACTCCTGGGTATCTACTGTATAAACTTCTTCAGAAAGCCTCAGAAAACTCTTTTGCTTAGGCGTGGTGATAACGCACAGTTCAGCAACAAAGAGCCGACCAAACTAAATGTCTGAGGTTTCACTAAGAGGTCAGGTTCCTCTCCAGTGATGCTCTACTCATTTACACTTCATCTGGTACACCCGATTCCAACTTTAGGTATTCAGGCTAGTGATAAATGTAAGGTGTACTTACTGTTTCAACATGCAAACATTGCTCATTCTACTAGGCTTTTGTGGCACACTAGGCCTGTTAAGAAAACACATTTTACAGGGATGCAGGCATCCAGCTGCCCCTTCCTCAACTTGCATTTCAAACTAAGTGACTGAACTCCAGCTTGTGTCAGGATCTGCCTAGACTTGATTACAAAGTTTAAATTAGTAGTGAACTGACATCAATCCTGAGGATCCTCTGCAGACCTCTTGAGACGGAAGGCGCAAAATAGACGTATTCAAAGGCCTTCAAAGAATGGCAACGAAGATGGACAAAAGAACTGACCTGTTAGAAGACACTGGTTTTGTAACTGGTAGTGACGTTAATCCATCAGGAGAAGGTTCACTCTTCCTTTAAGGCTGCATGCACCCCATCTCTCAAGGAAGAAGCAAAGAGGGGAGAGAACAGCATGCTAAGAGAAGTTCAGGGGTTCTCTCTGGACACCCTCTCTGAAAAATGACTGAAAACATCTGAATCCTGATTTCTTAACCTAAAAGCTATGAGCCGTGCTTCCTTGGAGAAGCGAAACCAACAAACCCTTCACTTTGTGAGCCGAGAGCTGAGATCCAGTTTGCCACACTAAATAGTGGACCAGTCTGAAGGCTGAGGAGCAGCCATTGCTTCAAGAAGGGGACTTCAGCATCTAAACTCTTGGGCCTTTTCCGTCTGAAGTGGCAAAAGACAGCAGAAGGCAAGCATAGGAAGCAGCAATACAGCACTGACAAGAATCACACAGCAAAGAGAAAGAGGGCATCAAATGCATGAAGAATCCTCTACTTGAACTTGGAGCAGCAACAAAGGAAGAAGTCCACACAACGTCGGACATCATCCATAAAGACTTTGCACTGTAAATCTGTGCCAAGATAAAGTCGAACTCTAAATATCAGTAAACAGTCAGCCTATATGTTATACTGTAGGTTTGTCTGTCTAGTCTGTCTCCGTGCAGTCTTATATGTTAATATACGAGGGGGAGTCAAGCTAAAGTTAGAAATGACAGCATCAGTTTTGTTAAGGTTCATTCCATTTTCTGATAAATCCCATTTTCTAACTTTAGCTTGACTCCCCCCTCATACATTTGCAGTTATCGTACTTCTATAATCCGTGTGTTTATTAATAGATTGTGTTATTCTGTTTCTAAAAACAAGTGGGCTTCAGTTATCTTGATATAATTCTAATGGCTAGATACCTACAACAGAGAAAGGCAACATAAATAAACTTGAAGCCTTGCAGAATTATTGGATTAATGACTGGTATTGCTGGGAAGTTAAAAATTTCTTTTTCACATCCCACATTATTATGCTGTCCTCCTGGGTGGCATTATATTGATTATTATTTATCAACATTATTATGGCATTGCCTGTGCGGGCAGAGTCAACACTGAAATGACTTTTTCAAAGGTAACTCTAAGAGTTAAAATACACTCAGAAAGTGCAGAATAAAACAAGCAGAATCAAGCATTCACAGGCACATACATTAGATTAGGGGTCTCCAACTCCAGTCCTGGAGAGCTACTGTAGCTGCAAGTTTTCATTCCAACTCTTTTCTTAATTAGTGACCAGTTTTTGCTGCTAATTAACTATTTCCCTTTATTTTAATTGACTTTTCTTGAGACTCTGACCACGGAATTGATTCTTTTTTCCTTAAATGGCACCTAAACATAAATTTGATGTGAAGTGAGCCAAGAGCTAAATAACTAAGTTTTGGCCTCAAACTCCAACCAGCTTCATTCCATTCAGTTTCTTAACTTGAAGCCGATTTTTGTTGCTAATTAAACATGTTATTTATTTCCATGGTGCTCATTCTGCTATGGCAGACATTTCCAAAACTGTTGATTTTCTTTTTTAAGAGTGCTGTCAAAATGTTTTGTGGACCTGAGCAGATCAACATTAGTGAGGCCTTCACCTTTCTTTGTTTTCAGTTATTGTTTGATGGACACAGGTTGTTGTTTATGTGTTGGTTCAATCTGTGTCTTAATATTGCTTGGTTGCTAATTGAGGAAAAAGAAATAATTAAGGAGCCTAAGTCTTTTTATTTATTTTATTGATTTTATTGTAGTCATTCCATACAAATAGATCAATTTTTACAAAAAATAGAATTGAAAACAAATCAAACCCCGAGCAACCGAGCATGGCCAATGGAATAAAACTTAAAGCTAGTACAAATAAATAAATTGATGAGTTTAATAGGCGGATAAAGATAAATGGAGAAGGAAAAGAAATGGGAAGAGAATCTACTTCCTCAGTGCTTTATGAGCTTATTCTGAAATATTATTGATTATATCCTGCCAGGTTTTGAAAACGTTTTGCACAGGTCCTCTAAATGAGAATTTGATTTTTTCCAATTTCAAATAATGTAAAACATCAGTTACCCACTGACTTAAAAGAGGAGAGTTAGGATTCTTCCAGTTTAGCAAAATAAGTCTGCGTGCCGAAAGTGAAGTAAAGGCAATCACAGTTTGTTTGTCCTTCTCCATTTTAAACCCATCTGGAAGAACACCAAACACAGCTGTTAATGGGTTAGAAGGGATTGTGACACCAAGGCTGTCTGAAAGGCATTTAAAGATTTTGGTCCAGAATGATGTTAATTTGGCACAGGCCCAAAACATGTCACCCAGTGAGACTGGAACTTGAATGCAGCGTTTGCAGGTTGGATCTTGCCCTGGAAATATTTTGGACAATTTTAAGCGAGACAGATGTGCTCAATATATAATTTTGAGTTGAATAATTGTATGCTTGCTGCATATGGAGTTCGAGTGAATTCTCTGCATTGCTACCTTCCACTCCTTTTTTAATAATGTTGAGTGAGAGATCCTTTTCCCACTGTCCTCTTGGATCTTTGAAAAGGAGGGACTGTAAAATAATTTTATATATTGCAGAAATGCTGTCTGAGTCCTCAAAACCAGCAATATTTTTTCCAGTATAGAGGAAGGTGGGAGATGAGGAAAATCGGGCAGGTTCTATTTAACATAGTTTCTAATTTGAAGGTAATGAAAGAAATGTGTTGCTGGAAAATTAAATTTGGAATGTAATTGTTCATAGGATGCAAAGATGTTGTCTGTATAAAGATCTCTAAGCAATTTAATTCCAAATGTTTTCCAGATATTAAAGACTGCATATGTTTGTAAGAGTTGAAAAAGGTGGTTCTCATGCAGAGGTGCCACAGATAAAAGATTCTCCATCTTAAAATCCTTCCTACATTGGTTCCATATTCTGGTTGAGTTAATGACAATTGGGTTGTTAGTATATTGCCGATAACTTGCATTTACTGGGGCACAACGCAGGGAATATAAAGAAGTACTGCAGGATTTTATTTCTATTGCTGACCAAGCCTGTGTATGTTCATCTACTTGTGTCCAGGTTTTTATAGTGTATGTTTGCTGCCCAGTAATAAAACTGAAAGTAAGGTAGAGCCATGCCACCTTCTGCCTTAGGTATGTGTAGAGTCACTCTTTGCATACGTGGGTGTTTTAAGTTCCAAATAAATTAGGTTATGGTTGAATCTAATTGCTTACAGAATGATTTATTGATGTATATTGGAAAGTTTTGAAATAAAAAGAGAAGCTTAGGAAGGATATTCATCTTAACAAACCCAAATTTCTCTAATGTAGTGAAAAGGTAGTTCCATTCAATCATATCAAATACTTTTTCTGCATCCAACGATAATAATATCTCAGGGGTGTTTGACTTTGCAGGTGAATATATTACATTAATCAGGCATCGGAGATTGGAAGCTAAGTGAGATATTACCGAAGGCAGCACTTTCTCCATCCTTCTAGCTAGGACCTTGGAGAGTATCTTAACATCATTATTTAGAAGTGAAATTGGTCGGTATGATACACATTGTAATAAGTCCTTATTTTGTTTAGGGAAGACGGTGATTAATGCTTGGTGAAAAGTTTGAGGTGGAATTTGATTGTCTCTAGCTTCTGTAAATGTTGCTAATAGGAGGGGAGCTAGCTGAGTGGAGAATTTCTTATAAAATTTGACAGGGTAGCCAGCAGGGCCTGCTGCTTTCCCGCTTTGAAGTGACTTTATAGCATCTAGCAATTCTGATAGCACCAGAGGTTTATCCAATTCCTCTGCAATAAAAGTATCTATTTGTGGTATCTGTAATGTATCCAGAAATGCATTAGATTGTGTGTTGTCTTCTTTGAACTCAGTAGAATATAAAGATTTATAGTAGTCTCTGAATGTGTGCATTATATTTATACGGTCAATGATTTTATCTCCGTTCGTGTTGGTGATTGCTGGGATTGCATTGCGAACTTCTTGCTTGTGGATTTGTTGAGCTAAGAGCTTATTAGCTTTCTCTCCATGTTCATAGTAATGATGTCTTGAGTTAAAAAAGAGTTGTTCAGTTTCTTTGGTTGTTAAGAGGTTGAGCTCTGAATGCAGAGCCTGCCTTTTCCTATGAAGAGCCTCACTTGGACACCTGGCATGTTCTTGATCTATTCTAGTAATTTCACTGGTTAGCTCTGATACCTTCTTGGTTTCTAATTTATTTCTGTGGGAAAGATATGAAATAATCTGTCCTCTTAAGAAGGCCTTTAGAGTTTCCCAGAGTATTCCTGCAGAGACCTCTGAGGATGTATTTGTCTCTAGGAAGAAACTGTTTGTTTGGATATAAATTCAGTACAGTTCTTGTCTACTAATAGAAGCGGGTTAAGACGCCATCTGCGAGATGAGTATGTGGGGCATAATAATTTTAACTCAAAAGATCAGAGGGGCATGGTCGGAAATAACAATAGCGTTGTACTTGCAAGATTTAATCATAGGCAAGAAATTATTATCTATAAAGAAATAATCAGTTCTTGAGTAGCAATAATGCACTGGTGAGTAGAAGGAATATTTTCTTGAGTTTGGGTTTAGAAACTCTAGGGTCTGATAAGTTGTGGTCAGCTATAAACTTTGTAATTATCTTTGCAGTGTTAGATGTCATCCCCCCTGTGACAGGATACCTATCTAAGAGTGGATTTAAAACACAATTAAAGTCCTCAGCCATTATAATTTAATGAGTGTTCACATTGGGAATGGATGCAAATACATTTTGCATGAATTCCTATCATCGACATTGGGTGCATAAACATTTATCAAAATCACTTTACAGTTAAATAAGTTGCCCATGACAATCACATATCTCCCTTAAGGATCAGATACTACATCTGATACCACAAAGGAGACTGTTTTATGTATGAGAATTCCCACACCTCTAGTTTTCTTTGTAAAGCTGGAATGGAACATTCGGCCAGTCCAGTCTTTCTGCAACCAAAACTGATCCTTGCTTAATAAGTGGGTCTCCTGTAAAAATACTATTTTAGCGTTTAGACCTGTTAGATGAGAGAATACTTTCTTTCTCTTTAATTCGTGATTCAGGCCTTTAACATTCCAGCTCACAAAGTTAACTGTCCCATCATGGAGACATTGATTCTGAATTTTTGATGTCATTTTGTAGTCTTAACTGGAAGTGACACAGCTTTAACATTAATTTCCAGTTTTCCCACGAGTTATTGCGATGCAGGCTATTGTTACGTTGGATGTTATAATTATAAGGATTAATAGGATAGATTAGGTATAGCTTGCTCTCTTTCTCTCCCCCCTTATCCCCCCACCCCCTCCATTTTGCCTCCCCACGTGAGGCTGGACCCCACTTCACAAAGTCCCAGTCCTCTGACATACCTAAAGACAGAGCACGTCCAAAACAAAACAAGCCCCCAGCACTGGCGTTTGAGGATTAAAAGTAGAGATATCTATTGCTGATAAAATCTAGATACTATAAGCATACAATATAATCTTCAACAGTCTTGAAATATTAAGACATTAAACCCAGGGGATGGTGTTAAAAATGGCCCTGGATAAGCATAGTAAACCCTGATGCGATAATTACAATAACAATAAATCAAGGGTATGATGTTAAACAGACTCCTTTTACAATAGTTAAAAAAAAAAAAAAACTACTTTAATTTCTTCCACACATACGCATGTAATTGTAATTAAAACATAAAACAAAAAGTGGCTGAGAAGAGAAAAGGATGTATAATTATGGTACTGTATCGTTGCAAGCGGATCAGACAGTAGGTAATATCTTCTTGCCATGCCATGCCGGGATGCAACTCACTATCATTATTCAAAAAAGTAATTTATTTCTTTCTTCATATTTTTCTGAATGTCTTTCTTAAGCTCGTTTATGGCCATGGCCACTGTTCTGATCATTTCCTTCAGTTCGGACAAATTGTTTTGACTTTCGTGCTCTGCGGGTGAAGTGGCAACCCCCGTTACAGCCGATGCGTCTGTCTCGCGATGAGTAGATGAATGTGCAGATCGCAAGGCCATCTCTAGTTTTAAGTGATCTTCTGGAATTGGTGAGCTATCGTGACCTGCATCACTTGCCTTCGCCCCCATTTTCGTTCTCGACTGGAGATGATGCTGTGGAGCGGGGTCCTGGGAAATCTGTGCTTTTGCCTGCCTGTTCAAGGTCAGTCTTTGAAAGGCCATACCTTGCACCTGGGCTTGATATCTGTCTAGACTTGGGTGTAGTTTTAGGTTTTCTTTCCGTTTCTTTCTGACCCCCTTTCTTGTTATTCATGTTGTGAACGCTGGCCCGGACACAGACGGACATCGTTGGCTCCACCACACACTGTTTATTTACAATAATTATTTTACAATCACGTGCACAAACCCCAGTGCCTCTTGCACCGATCCCCCAATTGTCCAGGCCACACAGTCCTTTGTGCCTTTCTCTCTTGACCGCCTCCCGTTCTCTCTCCAGCTCTGTCCACTTCCACCCGACATCCACTCACGACTGCTGGGAGGCTGCCCCTTCTATGGGAACCCGGATGGGCTCCAGCTGCTTCCCGGTACTCCTCAGCAGACACGCCCTTGTGTGGCGGAAGTGCCGGCTGCGCACCCGGAAGCCGTCCGGGTGTCCCCTGTCGTCTTCCCCCCAGCACTTCCTGGTGTGGCGGAAGTGCTGGGCTCCAGGGCTGTTCAGGCAGTGGGGCGGCGCCTGGCGGTGACCACGGGCCCCTACAGGGCTGGGCTTCCATGCCCTCTACCCGAGGCCACCAGCGTAACCAGGACGGACGCCCCCTCGCGGTCTGGAGGAGGTACAAGCCCTCCTCTGGTCCTCCTGGGCATCCCGCCTGGGCTCCACGATGTTTATATACTGTAGTAGAAACTCCTCAAAGTCGCCGTGAAAAGGCGAGTCGTATCCCACCATCTGATTGTCATATGAAAGCTTATTAGGGTACAGAGAAAAAAAAGGCACACAGTGGGGAAAAACAGCACGAAATGTCAACTTTAATCTTGAAATTTCCACTTTAATCACGTAGTTTATTTTGTCATTAAAGTAGAACATCATAAACTTCATCTTTAAATCGTTTAATTTACTAGTTTCTCAAATCCCATCATAACTAAAGTAGCACGTTAAATGCTTTGTTTTGTATTTGATCTTCTATGTGCTCTATGTGTGTGAATCACTATGTGCTTCTGGGCTTTCTCTTCCTCCGACAGTACACAGATTCCATTACATTCGTGATATTACAGCTCTCTGAATAATTAAAATACTGAGTTTTATATGTCATATCATTTTCATGATGATAGGAGTTAAAGCATATTTTAAACATGGAAACACGGTGGCGCAGTGATTGTTCATGTCTCACGAAAGGTGCTTGCTGTGCCATACGCGACCTTCAATGAAATAATTTATTGCAGCAGTACTGTCTCTTTCAAACGTACTAACCCCCAATTCCTATTCTTACTTTTCTTTCTCCAAATACCCAATCGCCACACAATCAGCTCTGTAATAGACGTTAAACCATCCGTAAGCTTAGAACGCAGATTCTTCAAAACTTTTAAGGAACATTGAAATATCTTTGTAGTGCATGTTTAGTTATTATATCCATCTATCCTTCCAGTGTCGTGCCAGCACCAGCTCGCTAGCGCTGCAACACCGTGTCCTCACATGTTTCATTATTAACAATATAGATTATTTAAATTAAGTTAAAGTTTTATCTGTATAATATAATATACATGTTTTGCTGCATTTCATCTTAAAAATGATATCGTCATCCTATGTAAATACGCACTTTATGTGCAATATTATAACTGTATTGCAAGTTTACTGTGAGATGATTGTACTAATATGTACAAACAGTTCTACAAGGAGCACTTGATGGACTGATTGAGTGCGTTTATAGTTCTTAGGATGAAACTGTTCCTGAACCGCAAGGTCCGTACAGGAAAGGCTTTGAAGCGTTTGCCGTGTGAGAGCAGTTTAAATAGGCAGCATGGCTGAGGCAGGTTGTGCTTGATGCTGTATACCGATAATTCTTTTTCCAATTAGCTGCTGCAAAGCTGTGATTCCACACTCAGATTCAGTGATATAAATACTCCAAGTGGTGCAGTGAGAGTAATATGGAAAACGATGATCCGCTGTGGCAACCCCTAATAGGAGCAGCTGGAAGAAGAAGAAGGTGCAGTGAGAGTAACAACGCTAAAGCAGTTATGGTATTTAGAGTAGTTTGATCATTCTGTGGACCATTATATTGTTACAGGTTAATTACAATCAGATACATTAAACTAATAAACAATATGCGGTTAATTTCAGTGTATTTATAAAGCCGCGTCAGGGATGTGGATCTAAAAAAGAAAGGGAAACCACACTGGAACAGTAGCACTGCTTTGACGTTGGGTGCCGCCAGTTTCCAAAACCTAGTGGAGAACTTGCATCGCCAAGCATTTAGCTACTGTGAAAATGTGCCTGGCTTTACGGCAAGTTTAGGTTTTCTTCATTGCAATTTGAGCGTGGAAACGGGCTTACGCAACATTTTTGTGCGTACTCACCGTTTATACATAAGGTCCCAGAACTGGAGTTGGAGACCCGTGCAGTACATGATTTGTGGCCTACAAGACACTGGATTGCTGATTTGCATAGAAAGTCATGCAATCGCAGCATTAAAATGGGTGAAACAGGGAAATTGAACTTGAACTTGAACTAGTGATGCCTTGTTATTTAATTTAAAAAGGGTTTTAAAAACAGTAATTGGAAAGAGAGGCCCACTAGCTTGGCAAACTCTTTTTGACAGCAAGCTGGACATATTCCATCGAGGTTTAGTGTTTGCATAAAAATTCATCATGGTGCAGGAAGAAAAGCTTAAGGCCTTAGAAAAATGAATGGACATGCATATTAGTGAAAAAAGTAGCCTGCCAGCTCACCTACTTGAAACTAGTAAAAGTCTTCAGCTTCGCATAAAAGGGAAATCAGACAAAGTAGAATCCTTGCTTCAAAATGCAGAGGCAAATGAAAGGGGTCTGGGCAGCCAAAGTGAGACGCTGTGCATGCCCATATCTTTAGGTGATTGTGAGCAGCATTTATATGATACTTGATGACAATACTACAAAGACAATCAGATGGCAGCCACTTCTTGGTTCTAACATCAGTTTGGAAGCTGGTGAATGTATATTAAGATTAGTGGTGGTCTTGGAGGGCAAAAACTCACCTACATCTTAATGGTTCATTTTGTTTTCTTGCACTGTTATAAACACTGCCAACAAGTGTTCAGACATGTGCCTGCAGCACATAAATGGCCCTTGGTGGCGTAACACACATGGCTAAGTCGTAAGCTTAAGTATAAATCAGCTTTTAGGAGTGGCGATTTGTTTCTATCATCACTTGAGGGATGAGTGTTGTAAACTCCAGGTACAAGGCGACTCTCTGCTCTTTGTGATATTCATAACAAATCACCAGAATGGCATGTTTAAGGCTGGCACGTTCATTCAGTAAAACAATTCAAAAACAGACTATTTGGGTGCCACAAGAATAAAAACCCTGCGTGTGATGAGGAGATGAATGAAGCCAGTGGGAAGTCTCCATTTGCATGGCTTTCCATTTTGTTATCAAAAGCACAAAATTGAGCCATTACCAGTGAGTGGGTGTGTTTCACTGGAGTGCTCTGCTCAGAGCTCATTTGTAGTGCAATTGGGATGGGCACCAAATTCTCAAGATCCTGAGCTGGTCAGAAAAGAGATGCTTGGTTTTCAGTAAACAGGAAGCCCTCACATATGAATCTTCAAGTTATGAACTTTCAAAGATGCGAACGTGCATGTCCAATACATTAAAAATTATTTAAATAAGTGAAAAACTAACAGTTTTAGCATAATTTCAAATTTTAGTTAGATTGTGTGTCTGTCGCTAGGTGGAGTTTAAAACCCACACCATTATTGTTCAAATTCTCAGTCACGTGTGTGAATCCTCTGCAAGTGGGTGTGCTTTTCGCTATATCTCTGTTTATGTTGAGTTAATGTGCTTTATTTCAAGCCCAAGATGGCCATAATTAAGTGGGTACAACAAGAACATGGGGATACAGTTGGAAACTCGTTGAGAGAGAACCACATTAACATACAAAAGCAAATAGCGTGGTGGAGCACAGGCGCAATAAGGACCTTTGGCTGGATCTTGTGAGCAGCTTGTTCTCATCGACTTGTCCTACTATACTCTTAACATATTTTTTGTCCTTGCTTCAAATCCTTCCATGAACCTTCACTTACCAGGCATCAATATTAAGTGATGGACAGTAAGTGTTGAGTGATAATGCCATCTGATTGCTAACTTTGTGCATGGAGGTCGGAAGTGGACTTAAAGACAATCAGGAAGGCTCGTTCACTAGCGGTTACTGACAACAAAAATAACTTTTAGTTGTTAAAATGCAGTACAAATCTATAATTAAAATACAACTATTAAGTTTTAAAACACTTAGTGTACTGTACAGTACAGATCGATAGGAGTTGAAGAGAGGTAGGTTAGTTCTGCATATGTAGGCTACCTGATAGCATAAACAGTGATATCAGCTGACAGAGAACAAAGGAAACAAAAAATAACTTTATTATTTTTAAAATACACAAGAAATCTGTAACAAAATACAAATGTTAATTTATAAAAGTATCTTCTTATGTTCAAAGAGCTGTAGATGTTTGCTATAGGAGTTGAGGTTTGCATTGTGTTCATTGGGTTCCAAGGCTAACTTTACTGGACTTACGAACAAAGTGGACTTGCAAACACACACTCAGAATGGAATTTGTCTGGACTTACTGTAACCCATTTCTGCTTTCTCCCCTCAGCTTGTATGCTGCAAATGGAGTTGGTCAACTATGAACGTGTAAAGGAGTATTGTCTTAAAGTGCTAGTGATTGAAGAAGAGAACTTTCAGGCATTGTACCGCACAGGAGTGGCCTACTATCACTTGAACAACTATGAAAAGGCCATGATCTACCTAAAGAAGGCCAAGAAGCAGAAACCTACAGGTCAGTTTCAGATCATTTCAATTTTGTTTTTGTGATGAAATTTTTATTGCTAAAATGAAAAGGTACACAACAAAAACAGTTGGCAGGTACCTAGCACAAAAAAAGGAAAGCTGGACAGGAGAAACTGCTGCGAGAAGCAGCCCGCATCCTGTTCCTGACCAACTGAACAGCATGAGTCCAGCTGTGGACAGCAGACCTCGAAGAGTCATTGATCAGGGATAAAATGTAAATTTCTAGAAGGTTAAGATTATAAAATGAAGACTTCCAGATTGCATGATAAGATCAAGAGGTTTGCAATGAGAGGCTAAAAGCAACATATCTACAATTAGCCATCCCCTGTGGCTCCACCCGTGTAGTAGTGAAACAGGACAATGAGAGGAGGCTCTGCCTGGCTCCCCACTCGTGATGTCACGCTTCCCCTTCGCCTCGGTCTGCAGGCTCTGTTACGAATTAGCACAAATATATCGTTCATGTAAGCAAACTATGATTCTTAGTGGAATGAGTGAAGTCGCAAAATCGAGCGGAGTGTTAAAGCAAATTATAGAGTAAAACCCGATCTAAATCCATTAAGTAGTTCTCTCTTTCCCTAGCTAAGCAGAAGTAAGAAACGCCCGAGGCTGGCTCATGAGTGAGGAGGGCCCTGCCCCTTTCCCCTGGGCTGGTGCATGTCTCTCCGATTTGCACAAATAAATCGGTACTGCAAGTGAACTATGATACATAACACAATGAAAGAAGTCGCAAAATCAACTGGAATGGTCAAGCAAATTATAGAAAAAAAACCCAATCTAAATCCTTTAAGTAGATCTCTTGTGAAAAGTGGACAGACATACAGGCAGATGTTGGATTTTATATATATAAAGATGATAGCAGCCATTAAAAACTTCAGCTGTTGCAGAGAAGTGGATAGTGAGGAAACAGAAGAAACATCCTGGAGAAAAACATGAGGGGACAAAGGAATCGGGAAAGAAAGAATCATAGAGAGGGATTGAGGAACTGTAAGGGGGTGAAAATGACATAGCCCATTGCATGATGTCTCCAGTGGGAAGGGTACAGTCTATGGGCAAATTTAATTTGTGTTCTGCTGATTAGTATTTTAAGAGCATTTTTTCAAAATTCAAAATCAAATATATTTTCAAAAACAGTTTGCCACAAACGATGGAGAAAGGTTTTTCAGCGAACTAGACATGACTGGGAGAGTTTTGAGGGATGCTTTACAGAAGAGGAAGCAGAGAAGATTAGAGTAGAGATGAATAGGAAGAGGGGAAGTGGAGAGATAGATGGCCTAAATCAACACTCCGACTCCTTAAATACATCTCCCAGCACCAACATACCAGACTGACACCAAGGGGAGGAGGAAATTGGACAACCTCTGATATTCAGGGCAGAATTGCAGAATAAAAGAGTGTGGAGGTGCCGTCTTGGCAGTAGATCAGTTTTGCAACAAACCTTTTAATCTGAATGGGTTAGGATACAATTGGGCTAACAATAGGAAAAAGGAAGTTTAATTTATTAGAAACGGAAATGAGGTTGAGCAATGGGATAAAATATATTTTGTTCCTATAGAAAACCAGGAATGAGGATGCTAAGGATGGGCAGATCCAGCTCAGGACTGGTCTTAAAGTAAAAGCAAGATGGTATAATTTAAAATCAGGGAGGGAGACTCCACCATCCGACCTGTTGCAGATTAGAGTGGAGTGTTTAATAGATGGTCTCTTGTGACTAAAAAAATGAAGACACTGGAGGCTAAACTTTACCAGTGTACAGCTATGGTGCAATGAAAGCTCACGAGCACCAAGAACCACTAGTAGTAGCTATTTATGTATTGTATCAGGGATTCTACACAATACCCAAGACTCCAGAAATGGTTCCAAGGGACACTAGAGTATGTTCTTGCCTGGGGCCTATATTCATCTTTGAGCCATATACCTATTGAGACTGGAGTTGAGAGGTAAGGGCTTACATGCTGGTGCCTTAAACCGACCCCCCAGAATGCAGAGGAGAGGCTAATCATGCATTCTTAGCTTGTTACTTCGTATTCCTACAACAACTCCAACAACACATGTCATGGTCATATGCATTTTCCAAATCTGAACTCCTACAAGTTGGCACTAAAGTGCAACTTAATAAAATGAGCTCCTTCCCAGTCACTCTTAACGGTGATCTCATCAGACCTTCTTCTGGCACAAGGAATCTTGGTGTCATTTTTGATTCCTCCCTTTCTTATTCTGCCCACATAAACCACATTAAGAAACTTTCTTCTTTTCACCTCCATAACATATCCTGTGTTCGCTCATTCCTCTCCATTTCTAATACTGAGCGACTTGTCCATGCTTTTATCACATCCCGCATCGATTATTGTAACTTGCTGCTGGCAGATGCCCCTTCTAATCTTATATCACAGCTCCAGTTGATTCAAAACTCTGCTTCAAGAGTCCTAACTCGAACCAGCAACAGTGAGCACATTACAGCCATCCTGCTTCGCCTTCACTGGCTCCCTGTGCCTTACAGGATTGAATATAAAATTCTATTAATAACCTACAAAGCTTTAAATGTCCTTGCACTGAACTACATCAGTGACCTTCTAAAGCACTAGGCTCCTGTTCACCTACTAATGTCCTCTGATTCTGGTAATCTTGTTGTGCCTCACACTAACCTGCACTCTATGGGTGACAGCAGGGCCTTCAGCTCCATAGCACCCAGACTTTGAAATAACATTCTGAAATTAATTTTTTTTTAATATTTTTATTCATTTTATTGCAATCCATACAAAGCAATCAAGTTTTTACAAAAAGAAAAATTGAGTTAAGAAGAGATCGATCCCCACCCCTGAGAGAGACAGCAAGCCAAACAGCATAAAATTTAAGGCTTGTAAACATACCTAAATTAATAAATTCTCTGTGCTTCATGAACTTATTTTAAAATATTACTGATCAGATCGTGCCATGTTTTGAAAAACGTCTGTACGGATCCTCTGAGTATTTGATTTTTTCCAATTTCAAATAATATAACACATTGGTTTCCCACTGACTTAAAAGAAGAGAGTTTGGGTTCTTCCAGTTTATCAGAATAAGTCTGCGTGCCAACAGTGTAGTGAATGCAATCACAATTTGTTTGTCCTTCTCCACTTTAAGCCCCTCTGGAAGAACACCAAACACAGCTGTTAATGGGTTAGGAGGGATTGAGAGTCCAAGGCGGTCTGAGAGGTAATTAAAAATTTTTGTCCAGAATAATGTTAATTTGGTGCAGGCCCAGAACATGTGACCTAGTGAGGCTGGGACTTGGTTGCAACGTTCGCAGGTTGGATCATGCCCTGTAAACATTTTGGAGAGTTTTAGTCAAGACAGATGTGCTCGATAAATAATTTTGAGTTGTATAATTGTATGCTTTGCGCATATGGAGCTCGAGTGAATTCTCTGCATTGCTACTTTCCACTCCTTTTCTGATATATTAATTGAGAGATCGTTTTCCTAGTGTCCTCTTGGATCTTTGAAAGGGAGGGATTGTAAAATGATTTTATATATTGTAGAGATGGAGTCTAAGTCCTTGAGATTGAGCAATACTTTTTCCAGCATGGGTGAGGGTGCAAGATGAGGAAAATCTGGAAGGTTCTGTTTAACAAAGTTCCTGATTTGAAGATAGTGAAGGAAATGTGTAGCTGGAATGTTAAATTTGGAATGTAATTGTTCATAGGATGCAAAGACGTGTCTATATAAAGATCTCTAAGCAAGTTAATTCCAAATTTTTTCCAGATATTAAAAACTGCATATGTTTGTGAAGGTTGAAAGAGGTGGTTCTCTTGCAGGGGTGCCACAGATAGAAGCTTCTCCGTCTTAAAATGCTTTCTACATTGGTTCCAGATTCTAAGTGAGTGGAGCACAATTGGGTTATTAGTGTATTGCCGATAACGTGTGTTTATTGGAGCGCAGAGCAAGGAATACAAAGAAGTACTGCAGGATTTTACTTCTATTGCGGTCCATGCCTGTGTATGTTCTTCTGTTTGTGTCCAGGTTCTTATCGCCTGAATATTTGCTGCCCAGTAATAAAACTGGAAGTTAGGTAGAGCCATGCCGCCTTCTGCCTTTTGTCTTTGTAGAGTCGCTCTTTTGATGCGTGGATGTTTTGAATTCCAAATAAATGAGGTTATTGTTGAATCTAATTTCTTAAAAAATGATTTATTAATGTATATTGGAATGTTTTGAAATAAAAAGAGAAGCTTCGGAAGGATATTCATCTTAACAGTGTTAATTCTTCCAGCTAAAGTAAGATGAAGGGTTGACCATCTATGCAAGTCTTGTTTAATTTTTTCCATACAGAAGGCAAAAGTTTCTTGATAAAGAGCTTTGCGTCTACTTGTGATGAAATTAATTAGATCAGCCGACTCCATTCATTCTTCTAAAAAAAAAACTTAAAACATCTCTTTAGGAAGGCTTTTAGCTTAACATTCTGCCCTTTCTTTCAGTTTACCTCTCTGTCCAGGTGCTCAGGATAATTTTTGTGTCTGTTATATCACAAATTAGGTTATTTATTAGGTTTTTCTTTTAGTATTGAATTTAGTATTTTACTCTGGTTTATTGTCCTTTATTCTATTTAATGCTTTGTTATCTGTTTCATTGTTCTTTTCAGGAAAACATTTGTATCCAATGTTACATATACCCTGCTGTTTTTTTCTAAGACTCCGTGAAGTGCCTTGAGCATGTGAAAGATGCTATATAAATAAAATGTATTATTATTATTATTATCTACAAAGCACATGTAGACTGGGTTATCACGCTTTTATGCACCCTCCAGCAAATGTGGCAGGGAGAACGGCTAGTCTACTGTTCCCCGGCCAGGATGGAATCCACATTGTTCCTCCTGTATCTTTGGCTCAACCATCAGATAGATTTGTCCCTCCAAGACCTAAACAGGGGGACCAACACTCCAGTCTTCCATTCCAAGGGTG
The DNA here is from genome assembly GCF_016835505.1 of Polypterus senegalus. Taxonomy (NCBI): domain Eukaryota; kingdom Metazoa; phylum Chordata; class Cladistia; order Polypteriformes; family Polypteridae; genus Polypterus; species Polypterus senegalus. The sequence continues at coordinate 56,204,476 of NC_053171.1, forward strand.
CTTTATCTACCCTCCATGTCCACATGGAGATGTCTACCTCTCCAGTCGGATTTCATCGACCCCAGCAGCCTTAGCAGTATGTAGTCCTCGGAACACCACAATGACTTCAGCAAAACTGGACATGTCCAATGCTGCCTCCTGGTAAGAAGATTGCGCAGTGGGGTGAGGAGTTCCTCAAAGGGTTCCTTTCATTACTTGACAATTTTGTACATAAGACATCAGCACCTCTCCATCCATGTTTAATACTGTCTGAGGAAATTCATGCCTTCCCCTCCTAAGGCGCTGAACAGTTTGCCAAGAACAATCTCAAGGTCACACCACAGTCTCCAAAAATGGCCCTTCCCGACTTCTCCCATTCTTGAGCTTTTGATTCCACAAACCCCTTTTGCAGCAGTTCTCTTAGCCTGTCTGGTCTCTACTGTTTCAGGAGATCCTACAGAAAGCATTTCTCTGAAAGCCACTTTCTTCAGTCTGCCAGCTTCTGTCACCTCTGGTGTCCATCATCGGGTCCTAGGGTTGCCACCATGAGATGCCCAGACCAACTTCAGACCACAGCTCTTAGCAGCCATTTTCATTGCTGAAGGCAAAACTTTGCCTCTTGGATGTTTACTTGGGATCAGAGACAGCTCGTGAGCACCCCTTCAATCTGCACTTGTCACATATTTGAGTGTAGGCCGAGATATTTTGCATATTTTTAAAGTCAGGTTGTTAAGCTGTAATCCACATTATTTACATTGAGGAGTATGAATCAGTACCACGCCCTGCCACTGTGCATTCATTGCCCCCACAGCACTATCTTGTTCTATTCTTGGTTCTTCCTTTGGCAGCGGTCCTAGCCAAAGCCACCACTCTAGACAATAAACAAAAGAACAGCAGCAGATTTAAAACGGTGACAACATTTTTCCACTCCGGTGTCAAAAATCTTTTCCTAGACTTGCTTTGTAAATTTTTTTTTGTTTTTAACTTGCAAAGTTCATTAAAGAGATTTGGGAAATCAAGCAGTAATTGTTGACTCCTGAGACATTTAATAAAGATAATCTTTTGCATATGCTATTTATTTATTAGTGCCATTTCCCCCCCTTTAGGCTTGCATAATCAGTGGCAACCAAAGTGTCCCGTAAGGTCGGTAACATGAAGACAACCAGCTGTTCTGTCAGACTCAGGTGTATTGATCTTCTACACAATTTTATTGAGTAAAAAGAACAAATGCACAAGCCTTCAAGTCCATGGTGTTCTGCTCTCACCTGCCCCAGAATCGTACTGCAGCCCCTGAGGGGTAAAGAGGCCACAAATCTGCTGGAATCTGATCTGATTTAGCATCTGATAAATGCTTTTTACTGTAGTGGTTTTCTACACACAAGTATGGATTGCTGTTAACATTTACAGACAAATACACAAACAAATACACAGTACAGTCAGCCTTCTGTATCTGCAGGGGATTGGTTCCAGGACTTTCTATGAATCCACAAAATCCAAGTCCCTTATATAAAATGGCATAGTAATCTGCTCCAAAAAATTAAAGGAACACTTAAATCGCACATCAGATCTCAATGAACAAAATATTCAAGTGGAAAATCTTGACTGAGTAATGCTGTGTAATTCATTGAGAATAAAATGAAGCAACAGAATTGGAAACCAAAATCACCAACCTATTGAGGGCTGATTCAACATCACACTAAAAATCAAAGTCAAAAATTGAAATCAAAGGCTGATCCAGTTTGTGTGAATTTCATTACGGCAGCTCCTAATGATCCTTGGGGACCTCTTCCAGGACCTGAATCAGGGCATCAGCGAACTCCTGGGCAGTTTGTGGCACTATTTGGCGATGTCAGATGCACCAATACACATTGTCCCATAAATTCTTAATTGGATTCAGATCTGGCGAACATGCGGGCCTGTCAATGGCATCAATGTCTTTGTCATCCAGGAACTGCCTACACACTCTGGCCAAACGAGGCCTGGTATTGTACTGCACCAGCGTAAGGTCTGACAGTGGCTCTAACAGCATTCAGGGTACTGTTGCTTAGCATTTGGAGGTCTGCGCAACCCACCGAGGATCTGCATCCCCAGACCATCACTGACTCCCCTGCCAAACCAGTCATGCTTGATTTTGCTGCAGGCTGTGTAACGTTCACCATGTTGTCTCCAGACTCTTTCACATCTGTCACATTTGCTCTTTGTGAACCTGCTCTCATCTGCGAAGAGACCAGGGTGCTAATAGTGAAGCTGCCACTTGTGGTATTCCCTGGCGAATGCCAATCAAGCTACACAGGTCCCACTAGAGGACATCTGGCACAGTTCTGGCAGAAACATGCACATCAGTAGCCAGCTGGAGGTCACTTTGTAGGGCTGTAGCAGTGCCCCTTCTATTAGTCTTTGCACAAAGGAGTGGATACCGGTCCAACTACTTGCTTGATATCCTTCTACCACCGTGCCCATCTCCTGGTATCTCATCTATGCCCTTCTGACCTTTTTGCGACGGCACATATGGTTGTGCCATCCTGGAGGAGCTGGACTACCTGGGGTACTGCCTGTTGCTCCCAGTAGTGACAAGGACACTAGCAAAACACAAAACTAGAAAAGGATCAGATAAGAATGATAGGGAGAGAGCAATTGTCTGTGGCCACCATTCTCTTCTTGGGGGGGTGTCTTGCTGTGTCCTCTCCAGTGCCCCTGTTGTCACTTTCATTTTCACTAATGTTGGTGAGGCTGATTCACAATCGTTTGTGCTTCCTAACTGGACAGACTGATATCATTGAAGCTTCATTGACAAGCCAAGGAGCTGGTGGTGGATTTTAGGAGACCCAGGCCCCTCATGGACCCCGTGATTATCAGAGGTGACTGTGTGCAGAGAGTGCAGACCTATAAATACCTGGGAGTGCAGCTGGATGATAAATTGGACTGGACTGCCAATACTCATGCTCTAAGCAACAGAGGACAGAGCCGAATATACTTCCTTAGAAGGCTGGCGTCCTTCAACATCTGCAATAAGATGCTGCAGATGTTCTATCAGATGGTTGTGGCGAGTGCCCTCTTCTATGCAGTGGTGTGCTGGGGAGGCAGCATAAAGAAGGGGGACGTCTCACGCCTGGACAAACTGGTGAGGAAGGTGGGCTCTATTGTTGGCACGGAGCTGGACAGTTTTACATCTGTGGCAGAGCGACGGGCGCAGAGCAGGCTCCTGTCAATCATGGAGAATCCACTGCATCCACTGAACAGTGTCATCTCCAGACAGAGGAGCAGCTTCAGCGACAGACTGCTGTCACTGTCCTGCTCCACTGACAGACTGAGGAGATCGTTCCTCCACCACACTATGTGGCTCTTCAATTCCACCCCTTGGTAAACATTAACATTATACAGTTATTTTCTGTTATACCTGCATTTTTATCACTCTTTAATTTAATATTATTCTTTATCAGTATGCTGCTGCTGGAGTATGTGAATTTCCCGTTGGGATTAATAAAGTATCTATCTATCTTGACTTGGTGTTAGACTGTGTGGATTAAGTGTTATATAATTTTGCACATTTTTCCATATACTTTAAATAATTTCTAGTTTACCTATAATACCTAACAACATAAATGCCATGTGAATACTTTTTGTACTGTATTGTTTATTGTGTAACGACTTCAGCAAGTGACACGCCACTTTTCAAAAGATCTATGATTTTTATTTTCTTATTATTACTTGGTTGTATTATTTTAACCAACACTCATTGTACTCTGTTATTTTGGTTATGTTATCTTAAATGCAACTTTCTCCCCTGCCTGTTCTTGTAGTCTAATTGTCTGGGATTACAGATATAAAAGAAAGGGTGAAGTGCTGAACTACATTAGCATTAGTTAATCCTGACAGTGTTCCAAGAGTATGGGATTTGGGACAATCTTACAATCTGCATAATAGCAAGTATACAGGGAAGAGCAGAGTCACCCAGGCTCCCATACATGAAAAACACTCTGCTACCATTTCCAATCCTTTTTTACTTGTGTTTGCACGTCACCGAATGTATCTGGTGGTGATACGGCCATGCAGTAAGCTCTATCACATGTAAGCTGCTAGACAGCTTGTAAACAGTTTTATGGTTTAATATATTCTAATGGACAGCAGACTTGGGATGGTATCATGGCTGTAATTGATACAGGGAGCCCTACCCAGCTGGGAGGCCAGTGCAATAGAAGGGCCATGGAGATGACGATCGGTGAATATTTTCTCCCTCAGTACACGAGATGGCATCATGCCTGGGTTAGGTTTCCCACACTGACACATGCAGGGCACGCTGGGAGCTGTAGTCCCGTATGACAGCCCTGTTGAGTTCTGGTGGGGGGCCTGCAGGGATTTACAATCCCTACATTCAGGGACTTCCGTTTGACCTGGATGTTCTTCCAGCGGGCTGCGCCCTAGCGCCACAAGTGCTTCTGGATCATAGATAAAAGTCACTCAGTCTCATCTAGGCAAGTCAGAGTTGGCAGAGGAATTGGCTTAGGAAGAGTGGAGGAGAAAGAAGAGAAACCATTTGCTTTGCTATGCAGTATTTTGACCAGAAGAAGCCTGTTAAAGGTACCTTGTTGAATAAAAGTACATATTTGAACCTGGGACTGCACTGTTCAGAGGTTGTGTTGGTCACAATGTCAAAAAAAGGTTTTTGATGTTTTTTCTGAAATAAATTGCAATCCAGTATAAAGGTTATAAAATGTGTAAAGTTATATGGCCGTACTTTCTACAATAATTTGAATATTTTGTGAATAAAGCAAATTGTACTTCAAACAAATACAGGGTGAGCCAAAATGAAGTACCTCATTTCTCAAAGTCATTGCACAAGGTAGAGGCAGACAACTTTGTTGGGGTGGGGGTCCTTTGATAGGCGATCCCTTGTAGTTCTCAGTCGGCCACATGCCTTGGTCTGATGTGTACTGTGCTTTCACTGTCGAAGTGTTCTTCAAAAACAACAAACCCATCATCACTACGCAATGCGTCTTCCCAATGCACTTCAGCATTCCTCCTAACAATGACGTCCCAAATCAGAAAACAGTTCTTCAGTGGGTGGCTAAATTTAGACAGATGGGTCCAACATTGAACAGAAAGTCTCTAGACTGTCCTCGGACTGTAAGACTGCCTGAAAACATCCAAGCTGTAAGGGCATCAATTTTGCAGTCTCCTAGATGTTCAGCGCGCTTCTGCCTTAGGCATTTCCAGCACATCTTTGATTTTGCATGAGGACCTTAATTTCGATCCATACAAAATGATGGTAGTGCAGGAACTCACTGAGAGAGACTGGGAGAGCCGTAGAGAGTTGTGCGTGAACATTCTGCAAACCGTTCATCGCGATGCCATCGTCATGTGCAGCGACGAGGTAAATTTCCATTTGAACGTATAAGTAAATAAGCAAAACTTTCGCTATTGGGCTGAAACCAACCCTCGTGAACTTCATCAGAGACCCCTGTACAGTAAGCGTGTTACAGTTTGGGGTGCCGTTGCAGAATTTGGCATTGTAGACCCTTACTTTTTTGAGGAGGGGGGAGCAATGGTCACTGTCACTTCAGAACGTTACATTGAAATGCTAGAGAACTTTTTGCAGCCCTAACTGGAAGAAACAGCTGTGGCGGATGCCTGGTGTCAACAGGATGGAGCAACAGCTCATACGGTCTGCGCAGATATCCATGCACGTTTTGTGGGAGATGTTTCTGGGGAAGCTGATCTCCCTGTGTGGCAATGTCCAGTGGCCTTCACGTTCACCTGATCTTGCTCCGTGCGTGTTCTTCTTGTGGGGCTATCTCAAGTCAAAGGTCTACACACACCAACCTGAAAACCTTGAAGCCCTCAAAGACACTATTTGCCACAAAATTGCCACTATTCTCTTTGATATGGCCGAACGAGTCACACTAGCATTCAGAAATTGTTTCAAAGAGTGTATTGCTTAATGATGGCCACCACCTTGAAGACATCATTTTTAAAATGTAGTGGAAAAAAATCTATTTTGTATACCCCTCCTTGTAATTAAATGTATTTTATCTTATAGCGTTTTTGTAGAATAAACGTTTGACATGTGGTACTTCTTTTTGGCTCAGCCTGTACATTAGTTATACTTTCCTGGATCCTACTGTGCTACAGTGTGTTGGGGGTCTGTAATGTGTGTCTTGGGATCTGTGGGTGCGTATGGCTGCAGAGCTGTGAGACTGCAGAATGTCCGTTGTGGAGGGAAGCCAAGAGAGAGCTTGAAGGTGAAAGTGACAGTAGGTGAAATCTCAGGTGAGAGAAAATGAGAGGTCAGGATCATTGCAGATCGGGTGCTGCAGGGAGGAGGCTTGGCAGTCGGGGATGATGCCCTTAGTGGAGCGGTGGCACTCTGGTGGTAGGGTCACTCCAGCTAAACTTTGCAGTGGAGCAGGTGAGGCCAACTGCTCTGGTAGATTCTTACGGATGCTGAGGGATGGTGATGAAAGAAGGGAGCAAGGCTCATGAGGTCCTCACAGATGCCAAGGGATGGCAATGGGTAAACAAGCCACTACGGGTTGACCGTGCTAGTCAGTTAGAAAAGGCAGGCTGGATGAGTACTTCTTATTATTCAGTGCTGGGTTGGATCAAACTGGATTTCCCTTTTGAAGTAACTTTGACCTTTTTGCTTTTTTCTTACAGATACAAATATTATCCGGTATATCCAGCTGGCAGAGTTTAAACTGAGTCGCTGCTCTCAGACGGAGAAATAACCTTTATCGGGTTATCACACAGGTTATTATGAGGCTATTACACATCAGTATGAGCCTTTTTTGATGTCTAAAGAGAAGAATTGGTGTTGACAGAACACGTTGGAAGGAAGATGTGAACTTGTGAATTCTAAAGAAGAGGCCGTGGTTATTTTCTGTTTTTGCAATTTGCACTTGACAACATGAGAAATGATATTTGCATGCAATCTTTCTGAAAAAATAATTTGTTTTCCTGGCCAGTCCACTGTTGCGGATCTCTGTCATCATTTTTTTAAGGGACTTAAAATTGTTAGCACTATATTTTATTTCTTTAATACTATAGACACTTTTAGGTTTCAGTTGTTTCTGAAATCTGTTTATTACATTAATAAGAGGATTTTTTTATGAGACATACTTTAAACTTTTGACACTAATGGTGCTTACTAAATCTTATTATGAAAACTGTATTGTTTGAATAAAGGGGCATCTCAGAAAATGTGCAATTTGTTTTGTCAAGCTAACCTGTTATATTTGAAGATAGCAGGAGCAAGGATGTGTCCGGTGGTATGGCAACGAAACCAGAAACTGCTAAGTGGAGCGGACCTGGGAACAACAGGGTTTGGCAAACCATAAGCCGTTTTTAGATTCTAAAACTTTCTGTGGGCCAAAGGCAAGTCAAATTTAAGGCAGCCTGATTCACTGATGAGCAATCACAGGTCCTGTTGCAGTCCCTCTTGACTGATTCATGAGTTACATAAGGTTGGGGTAGAGGTGTTTGGGCTCCAAGTTACTGTAATGTCAAGTCAAGCTTTTACTTGCCAGCAGAATGAATGTACAGGACAACCCCTTCACATTTGTGCAGGTTGGGTTGGAAAACTGCCTCCATTGTGAAAATTTGCAAATACAGTACACCCCCAAAATTCGCGGGGGTCACGTTCCTAGAGCACCCGCGAATTGCGAAAAACAATGACTTTTGGATGTGCTTACAAAATGCCTATTTTTATACAGTTGTGCTTGAAAGTTTGGGAACCCTTTAGAATTTTCTATATTTCTGCATAAACATCATCAGAATTTCACTCAAGTCCTAAAAGTAGATAAAGAGAAACCAGTTTAACAAATGAGACAAATATATTATACTTGGTCATTTATTTATTAACGAAAATGATCAAATATTACATATTTATGAGTGGCATGCACTTGCCTTAATGAGTTAATTGCCATTTAGTGGCATGGCAAGTGCACAGTGTCAGCTGGATAAGAAGGAGAGGGGCAAGTAGGAAAGAAGAAAAAGGAAATCGGGAGAAAAGAAATGGAGAAATGAGTGAGCATGCATGAGCTACAGGTTTATTTTCAGTCTACGAACTACAAGATGGCCCGACAAGGAACAATGCGATAGGCTGCTGGCATGGGGCATCAAACTAACACACAGACAAACACACTATACGATTTAGGTAAGTGGACCAGTTTTAAATAAGTCAAATAGGTAAACAGTCCTAAATCTACTGTATTATATCATCTAAATATCTACAGCGATAGCCTTAATTCTAAATATTTTAACACTCACCAATACATACATGAGGACAGGCTAATGATCTTTTTCCCCTCAAAGTCTTCACACTTCTGTATTCTTGATAGGAATGAGAAACACAACAAGATCCCACAGTCAAAAAGATGTCTAGCGTGTAAGCAGCTGAGACAAAGATGTGCAATGTGCTCCAGCCAAGACGTGTAGATCCCATAGGTTGTTTTTTTCCAAAAATAACATATTAAAAAAATCTAAAATATTATATAAAATATAATATCACTCTTTAGTTGTGGCCAAAAGCTTTGAGAATGACACAAGTATTGTCTTTCACAATTTGCTGCGTCAGTGTTTGTAGATCTTTTTGTCAGATCTTTCTATGGTATACTGAAGTAGAATTACATGCATTTCAGAAGTTTCAAAGGCTTTTATTGACAATGACATTAAGTTTATGCAAAGAGTCAATATTTGAGTGTTGGCCCTTCTTTCTTTTTCATGACCTCTGCAATTCTCCCTGGCAGGCTGTCAATCAACTTCTGGGACAAATCCTGACTGATGGCAGCCCATTTTTGCATAATCAATGCTTGGAGTTTGTCAGAATTGGTGGGTTTTTGTTTGTACACCCACCTCTTGACCACAAGTTCTGAATGGGATTAAGGTCTGGGGAGTTTCCTGACCATGCACCCAAAATTTCAATGTTTTGTTCCCTGAGCCACTTATAGTAGTTGTCACTTTGGCCTTATGGCCCAGTGCTCTATCATGCTGGATTGTTCATTTTTGGTCACCAAACTGTTCCTGGATGGTTGAGAGAAGTTGCTTTTGGAGGATGTTTTCGTCCCATGCTTTAGTCATGGCTGTGTTCTTAGGCCAAATTGTGAGTAAGCTCTGCACTCCCTTGACTGAGAAGCAACCCCACACATGAATGGTCTCAGGATGCTTTACTGTTGGAATGAGACAGGACTGATGGTAGTGCCCACTCACCTTTTTTTCTCCAGACACCCCAAACAATCGGAAAGGGGATTCATCAGAGAAAATGACTTTACCCCAGCAGTCCAATCCCTGTACCTTTTGTACAATGTTCTCATCAGTATATTACAGTTGTTGAAGAATGAATTATCAACTCAAAGAAAACTTACTACTCTCTATCACTAGTCACACTTGTTTTAGGGAGCTTTAATTATTACATTACACAAATCCAAGTGACAACTGTTGATTTGACCCAATAATGCTAGCTGATGCGCACTTTATAAAATTATTTTCCACAGAATTGATATTTCCTTAATGATAAATGATTCCTCATTGGGGAACAGCAAGGTCAAATTTAAGGGGTACAAATTATTTTGCACATTTCTCATAACCAATAAACTGCAGGCTAGAAAGACATCAGAGATGATTATCTTAATTTCTAAAACTGGTCAGAAATATACTAGATTGCCAAATGAGGCACTCTATAGGAAAAGACTGGCTTTACAATTCAAATTAAATTTAACTTTAAAAAAAAAAAAAACCACCAGAACAAATTATCTTTAAATCACACTAACCTCATTATGAATATGGAGAGCAGTCCAGTGACATTTTAGCACAATAAATACATAAAGAAGACATTCATAAAGCAATAGAGGAGTAAAAATATATAGCAGGATTAAACATATTGAGCACACAAAAATAACAATTACTTAAGGAATACTACAACCCTTATATTCCTCAAAATTTAAAGAGGATGAGGTTCAATCCAAGGACTTCTTTGCCTTAGCTTGATAATTGCTTGATCAACCTCCGATGCGCTCCGAAATTCAAGATGCAATAAAGTCATTGCAGAGAGAGAAAGCAGCTGGCTAAGATGGTCACATGAAGGAATTTTATAAAAAGTATAACTCATTTAGTGACATTATTGCCAAGTTAGAGAAAATAAAATTCTACTAAAAAGTTACACCAAGAATCAATTACTATCTTCCCAAAGAAAAACAAAGATTTGCTACAATGTGTGTCATATACTTTTGCCCCATCTGTTAAAACACATCCCTGGTGATCTCTGGGTTGGTATTTGTGGTTTCAAGTCCCCATTGTAAATGGTTATTTTTACTTAGGCATCCAGAGAATTCCTACTGCTAGATTTATGACAAAGTGTAAATAAATAAATAGCAGTTTAATCTAAAATCTGAATCAATTTTATCCAGATGGGCTTTAATTATTAAGTCCAGTTACTCTGGAATATTTACCAAAACATGTACTTTCTAGTTCCAAGCCATCCATTTTATTTGTACACTTCTATATTTTTGAACTGTGATTGAGCCCATACAAAAAAACTGAGCTAACCTGGTGGTCCATCCCAGGCTGGTTCCTTGATGCCACCAGATTAGGCATTGGCGCTCCACAACTGAAATGGGTCAGGAAGTGGGTGACCCTTCTAAGAGAAGATGTGTTTGAGGCCTGCAATGATTTTATCCATTGCCAAGATACCAAGATACATCCATAAGTGATGTCTCTGTAAATGAGAATACTATTAACATGAAACTATACCATGGTGTGAGAAGGCTTCCTGAGTTTTAAATTGCTGGGGAAAAAAGGACATTTGATTGTCATTTTAATGCTACAATTAGATAAAGGTAGTTCAACTTAAAATTGCACCATTAGGAAAACAAATTTTCAACAGCAGGCTGCTGTCAGGACAGCCAATCTCATGTCAGCATGGTTCTGCATCAAAAATCACGGTGTAACCACTTTCCATGTCTGTGCAACATCTTAGCAGAACAAATAGGGCGGAAAGCACTGCAAGGATGCTCTGGAGAATTCAGGACTAGGGGAAAGATAATTATCAGCCTCTGGCATATTGGTGACATCATTTTATTGTCTACATCACCAGAAGACAGGGATGCAGAGGAGCATAAAATGCAGATCAATGCAACAAAAATGAAAGTAATGATGACAAACACTGATGAGGCATATGAGATTGTGATGGATGGAGGAAAGTTGGAGCAGGTGGACTTGTTTGTGTATTTGAGATGATTAACAAATGACACCGACTGTGTGGTTTTAGGTAAAGTCGAGGTTGACCCAGGGCATGGCAGTGATGGCTAGGTCATCAGGCCCAGGAGAGTAAACGGGCAAGGAACACAGGGATTCTGGCCACAGCGGTTTACCGAGAGACCGAAGTGAACACAAAGAGGCAGCTCATATTTTCCAGGGAAATCCCCAGCACAAATCTGCAACCCAATAAGGCCAAGGCCATGAAACAGGGGATCCTCCTGGAATTAGCTGTGACCTGGTGGTTGACAGTAGCAAGCAGGAGAACACAGCATCTAGGTGGCTTTGGCTAAAGTGGAATGAGTAACGGCTGAATTTAGCTGGTGGAAGAGAGGTGGAGTGATCTGTGTAGTAACTGGTCTGGTGGGGCTAAAGGGGTAGATCCAGGACACAGGTTGTAATGTTGTGCCCCATCCAAGGTGTCATGAATGCAAACACCAGTGAAGAGATGTTCTCTTTTGAGAACTTGGTGAATCTCAAATGGTCCAGATCTCAAGTGTCTGCCCAATGGAGGAAGGGAAGAATGGAGAAAATGCTCCTAAGAAGGAATATAGGTAACATTTTAAAGCCAACTGACTCACAATAATGTACAGGACAATTCTTGTCAGGTGACGCAGTTGTGATGATTCCATTGTGTTTTTCACACAAAAGGCATTGGGGAAAAAAACAAGTCAGCAAGCAACACCATGAAACTACACTTGATGAAAAGCTTAGTGTGGCCAGTAGAGCCACTAGAGGCCTTGACACTGAAGTATGAAGGAGGGAGATGCATCCAGGCTTTTGGGAACAAATGCATCATAAAGTTGCTGAGAATCTCAGATGAACCTGATGACCACTGAGCAAGTCTTAAATCTAGTGAAAATTGAAAGCGAACTGCTGAGTCACATTAAAACCCACAAGCTAAAGATACTTCGGGCATGTGATGGGTCAACCACAGCATACCATTAAAGGCATGGCAGGTCTTTTAGGAGCCAGAAGGTGTAGAGGACCGAGAATATGCTGGAATGACAACATCACGGTATAGATTGGAGTGTTGGAGACTAACTTGCTTAGCGCCAGTTGAGACAGAAGGCGCAGGATGACAATAATGTAGAACATTTATATATATATATATATATATATATATATATATAAATAAAAACTTATAAAAACTACCTTAACTTGGGTTTTTCAGAATTCCCTTTTGTTGGTGCCATTTTAATAGATTATAACCAGTAACGCTATATTGTATACTTAAAGATTTACCAGGGCACCAATCACTACTTTTTTTTGTGGCACCATCATGTGCTTAATGTACTCTGCAGCTGCCATTGATTTTGGGAATGATATGGATGATTCAACTACTACATTACTGTACATCTTCAAGGAGAACGCATTACAACATTAATGAAATAGGTGTATTTTTGTAGGTGGTTGTCCAGCCTTTTGGTTTTGCAATACCTAGAGGTGATCTTTCCTCCAGCGTCCCATCAGCAGCAGTTTTCACCTCCCTGGCTATATGTTCACATCAGTGGACTCCAACTCCAAGAGCAACTTCTTCCAAACATCCAGGAACAGTTTGGTGACCAACAATACCTTTCCCAGCAAAATGGAGCACTGTGCTATAAGGCAAAAGTGATAACTAAGTGGCTCGGGGAATAAAACATCAAAATTTGGAGTCCATGGCCAGGAAACTCCCCAGACCTTAATCCCATTGAGAACATGTGGTGAAGAGGTGGGTGGGCGGGCAAACAAAAATCCATCAATTCTGACAAACTCCAAATACTGATTATGCAAGAATGGGCTGCCGTCATTCAGGACTGGGCCCAGAAGTTGATTGGCAGCCTGCCAGGGCGAATTGCAGAGGTCATGAAAAAGAAAGAAGGGCATCCCTGCAAATATTGATTCTGTGCAGAAACTTAATGTCGTTGTCAATAAAAGCTATTGAAACTTATGAAATAAATGTGTGTAATTCTACTTCAGTATACCATAGAACCATCTGACAAAAAGATCTAAAACCACTAAAGCAGTAAACTTTGTGAAAACCAATACTTGGGTCATTCTCAAAACATTTAGCCATGATTGTACAGACCCTTCATTTTTTCTTGAATGAGTTCCCTTAACACAAACAGGTATGACACCTCACATCGGCTGCACCGTGATTTCCTTTATTTCAGTAGTGTAACTCCAAATTTAGACAAACTAAGCAAGCACAATACATAGCTTTTAAATGATCATTTGATTTACTGAAGGAAAAAACAACACCTATACCACCTATGTAACAAAGTAATTGCCCCTTAAACTTAAGACTTTGCTGTGCCATCTTCATCGGTAAAAACTGCAATGAAATGCTTCCAGCAACAGGAAACCAGTGTTTGGCATTGGCTGGGAGTTTTGGCTCACTCTTCCCTACAGAATTGTTTTAATTCAGCCATAGTGATGGGGTTTCGACTATGAACTGCCCATTTAAGGTCCTGACACAACATCTCAATGAGGTCACTCCAAAAACGTACTTTGTTTTCAGCCATTTAGAGGTGGACCTACTCTTGTGCTTCAGACTTTTGTTCTTCTGCATAACCCAATTGCACTTAAGCTTCAAATCATGGAGTGATGACCAGACATTCTCCTTCAGTACTGAATTTATGCTGCTCTCAATTACGGCAAGTCACGCAGGCCCTGAAACAGCACATCATTACCATACCATCACATTGTCACCACTATGTTTGACTGTGGGCATTATTATAGTAAGCCGTGTTTGGTTTACACCAGAGGTGATGGGACCCACGTCTTCCAAGTAATGCTACTTTTGACTCGTCAGTTCACAGAACATTATCCTAAAAGTTTTGGGAGTTATCAAAGTGTTTTTTATTTTTTATAATTTTGGTTGATTGACTGACTATGGGGGTGGGGCAATTACTTTTTTTTACATGGGTGATATAGATGTTGGTGAACCTTTTTACTTCAATAAATCAAATTCATTTGAAAGCTGTGTATCGTGTTTACTCAGTTTGCCTTTTGTATTAATTTGGCTGGTGATCAGAAACAATTCAGTGTTATGCAGATGCAACAATAGATGAAATCAGGAAGAGGGAAAATTCTTTTACACAGCACTGTATAGCAACTAAGGCATGTAGCTGTTTGAGGCCCTCAGGAAAACACAATGGTGATACCTTGGAGAGAGTAAATGATTTTAAAGCCATTTCTAAGCAACTGTGACCAATCACTCCACTGATGCAAACATCTTAAGCAGTTTGGCATAGTGGTTAAGACATTGGACTGCAAACCCTGAGGTTGCAGGTTCAAATCCCACTACTTGACAACAGTGTGACCATAAGTAAGTCACTTCACTAGCCTGTGCTTGAATTGGAAATAAACAAAGGAAATGTAACCAACTACATCTCAAATGGTGCAAGTCACATTGGTTAAAGGTGTTGGCCAAATAAGTAAATAAAATCACTTCCAGAGCTGTTTGACCAGAATGTGGTTTGTGTTATGTTAAGTTATGGTGCTACTCATTTAAATCATGGTGGTTTGTTTGTCATTCTCAGGGTCTGGTTTGTCTTGGTGTGATGAATTCCACATTGTACCAAAAAGTACTTGGGGACAATGTGAGGACATCTGTCAAAGATGCTGAAGCTGAACCATAAGTGACATTTGCATAAAGAGACGGATCGAAAACACTCAAACAAATCCATGATAGGATGGCTTAAAAAAAAAAAAAGAAACTGAGGGTTACGGAATGATGGAGATTAACCAGAAATTTGTATCAGAAGCGGATTCACTTTTCCTCAAACTGTTGTCTGGCTGCTGTTAACAAAAAAAAAAAAAGGGTTTCGAAATTAAAAAAGCCAAATAAAATTAAAGCAAAACAAATTACATGACATTGGCATCAGTAAAATGGCTACTAATTAAGAAAGAGGCTACAATGAAAGCTTGCAGCTACTTTGCTAACCTAAAGAAACCCGAACTCTCATAAAAGTAAATATACTCATAAATGGAAACACTTATAATATAATGACTGAAAAAACAGACAGAACAGGAGCATTACCAAGACAGAGCAAAAGCCTGACAACTTGACTATGACAAGCTCCTGCTGTCAAGGTCAGAGGAAATGGAAACAACAAAATAAAAAAAAAAAATCAAAACAAAATGAACAAACCAAAGGCAACAGGATTTCATAGGAAGACAAAATGATAAAGGGCTTCAAAAGAACTAGAATACTGCAGAGCCATACTTTTCCAGGAATTACTTTATTAAGTTCCTTCAAGCCTATGTATCTTTATATAATACACTCACCATGATTATATGACCAATATCAGAATAACAAAAGAAAATTTTGCCTTAGAACCAAGCCTGCTTGGATTTCCTTGGTTTCAATCTAAGATCATAATGATTGATTCTCTATTTGTACACTTCTAAACCTATTACAAATAAAAGTAGTGAATACTGGAATATTTTTAAAGCGTATGTTTTTTACACAACATCTTTTTAAAATGACCAACATTTCATTTATCAACAGGAATCACTTAGAATAACAAGTAAACATTTATATGTGTTCTCACCTGTTTACAGATGGCTTTTACTGACCTTTGTGTGAAAAATTAAAATTTGTTCAAGTTCTGTGTGCACCAAAAAACAGAGTTCAGACATGAATGGCTGGAAGGGGTAATGGATATTTATAACCTGTAATCGAGGAATTCACATTTACAATATTGTATTTTATTAAGCTTGTACCACTGCAAAGAGAACTATACATGGAAAAAGGTAATCAAGACAGAGTATTTGTGCTCAAACTGTTGCTTTTATGATTTGATTTGCTATGGCCGGAATTCCATAGTTATAATAGTTTCTGTAAATAACAAAACTAATTTGGTGGACTTGTACTGAAGTTCACTGAAGAGCCACCTAAAAAAGAAGCTCTCAGGCTAGTATGAATTGCTTTGAAAGCTTTGTGTTTGGCAGCAAAAATAAGAAGATATCCCTGCCTTCTTTAATCAAAGTGAAAAATTAGTTTTAAGAATGAAACAACCTCCTTGAGGCATTTTAAAATTCTGGATTAATAAATTATTTGGCAAAAGATTTAGATCATCACAGGCTCCATCGCATAAGCACTTCGCTGTAGACACTATGCTAAAACATCTGGCAAATGCACAGTATTGGTTAAATTACAGAACTGCATCCATATTTTTGATCAAATAATTTAATAATCAACATTTACCATAGCCTCTTTTTCAACTACATTTGCTGGACGTTCTGTGCTAATAGTGTTCGTGCTTCAAAGGGTGGCCAACTGAACAACAGTCAGTACCGCAAAGAACATTAAAGTAAAAAGGTACTTTCAACGTTGAACTTTCTCAGCATATTAAACCATACTACTAAATTATAAAGGTATAGCTTATAAAGCTGCACGTTTTAATTTACTATGATGCACTATATCCCCTGATTAGTCTGCTTTTTAACCATGTTGATTACAAGTTGTTCCGGGTTACAGAGAACTCTTTAACTATACAACAGAGATTGGATGGGCTTGGTTATTATGAGCAGCAGAAAATAAATTATAAGGCCGGCTGCTGTATTAGATGCAAATGATTTCAAAAACAAAAGTGGACCAAAAAAATAAAATAAAGACAATGATTTTCTATAAGTTTTCCAGTTATTTTTAAAATGACCCATCATTAAATTGAAACAATGCTCTTTGGGATATAAAGTACAAACTAGTCTCGCTTCTGTTTTCAAAGACTTAAATAAGCATCTGCTAAGCACACATTTTGAAGTTAGCTTCACAATTCAATTGATGTTAATCTCCATATTATAGTACCTGTGAACAGATAAAAGTTATTTAGAAAGCTTGCTATTCTTTACTTTTTTTAATAGAAAAAATTCTCAAACCTGCTTGATCTACTTCTGGGTTGAACTTGGCTAAAGTCTATCTCAGCAGAACTGGGTTCAGTGTAGGAATAAATCCTGGGTCAGGATGCCAGTCCAATGCAGATCGCCCTGCTGCACATGTTGGTACTGTCAGTTCACTAACATCCATGTCTTGGGGCAATGGTTCCCAACCTGTGGTCCACAGCTGCGTTATCAATTTGGTATTAAGTGCTGTGAATTGGCTCCAATCCTTCCTGCAATACATGGCCTTGCAGTTTATAGCAGTTTTACTTGATAGGTTTGTGATGGGGCATGACACAATTGTTTACGAATGCTTTCTATACCGACAGCCCCAGCTATACTGTTGCTGCAAATGCCCTAAATCACTACCTGCAGTTCACTACAGATGATGAGATGATGGTGTGCATGTGACTAGAAGTGGAAGAATTATCTCAGGGATAATGTAAAGGGGTTAAAGGATAAGGTTGGTATTTCTCAAGTCAAAGTTATTTCTTCACAAACATGGTATATATCTTTTTACCATGAGAAATTGTGTTCTAAAGTTAAGCATTTTCTATAAATTTAAAGAAATATCTTGCCCTCACTGATACTTTACAATAGAGGCTAAAGGGGCAATGGGCACCACCGTAAAGAAAAGTTGCATTTTCTGCTCTTAATACTATTTAAAAAAAAAAAAAAAAAATCAGCTTTGAGAGGTCTTTAACTTCTATGAAGGGCTTGCCGTTGATATCTCCCGGGACTCTGCCGGCTGCTGGTTGTAACCCTCGGGGTGATCCTCTGCGCCTCTCGAGTGGGGGTTGGGGCTTCTCTGGTGACGGCCTCCCTAGGGTCTCAGCGCTCTGGGGTGACCTCTGGGCTTGGAACTCCCTCCATCTTCCGCACGTTTTTGGGGGCAGGTCTGTGGCCCTTCACACTCACTATTGGATGCTCCTATAGAGAAACCTTACACATACAAGCATGCGTATGCACACAGGTGCTCACATGTTGATTTCATAAGTATGACTTGGACATCTTCAGCACATGATCTAAGGTTGTGGTGGCCCTAAATGCCTTAGTAATAATTACTGTATGATTGTCAGCAAACATTTTTACTTTTATATATCTTCATGTAGCTGATGCAGCAATGTTTTTGTCTTGTGGTTTGTTTGTTTTTTTTTTTCCCCCCTCTTTCTGCAGGTCTAGAAGTGGACTCTGGTTCATTTATTGTTTATTCTATACGAAAACCCCCCCTTCCCCCTTTACCTCCATCTCTTCCCTCTCTCTCTTCTTTTTCTTTCACTTTTGTCTCCGTGTCCGGTTCGAATCTTAAAAACATCTAAAAATATTTTTAATAAAGTTTTGGTATCAGGCATGACGTCAGCAGAAGCTGTAACGCTCCACCTGAGAGAAAAACTGTAAGGCTAGTCGCCAGCATTCAGACATCAATTCTGATTGCTTCACAGCCGAACAGGACACGGTTATAAAAAAAAAAATAAAATAAATAACTTCTATGAAGTTTTATATTGGAAGGAGAAACTCAAGGCTCTCATTGAATATTTTATGATTCTAACCACTGAATTGCATCAACATATACAGTACAGAATTTAACCAAGGGATTATGCAACTACTAAATTGCACAGATAATTTGTTTTTCATTACTATTGCCTTACAATTTCCCTGACAATTAACTAACAACTTGCGATATTGAATAAAAATAAACAATGCTTTATGACATTATATTACATATAAACTGGTTGTCCACTACACTATATGCAGTTGTAAAAGTGGTCCTTGGATGTAAAAAGGTTGGAAACCATTGTCTTAGGGCAGGGGTGCCCACACTTTTTCGGCTTGCAAGCTACTTTTAAAATGACCAGGTCGAAATGATCTACCTGAATTAAAAATGCTATATATATATATATATATATATATATACATATATATATATATATATATATATATATATACACTCACCTAAAGGATTATTAGGAACACCTGTTCAATTTCTCATTAATGCAATTATCTAATCAACCAAATCACATGGCAGTTGCTTCAATGCATTTAGGGGTGTGGTCCTGGTCAAGACAATCTCCTGAACTCCAAACTGAATGTCAGAATGGGAAAGAAAGGTGATTTAAGCAATTTTGAGCGTGGCATGGTTGTTGGTGCAAGATGGGCGAGTCTGAGTATTTCACAATCTGCTCAGTTACTGGGATTTTCACGCACAACCATTTCTAGGGTTTACAAAGAATGGTGTGAAAAGGGAAAAAAAATCCAGTATGCGGCAGTCCTGTGGGCGAAAATGCCTTGTTGATGCTAGAGGTCAGAGGAGAATGGGCAGACTGATTCAAGCTAATAGAAGAGCAACTTTGACTGAAATAACCACTCGTTACAACCGAGGTATGCAGCAAAGCATTTGTGAAGCCACAACACGCACAACCTTGAGGCGGATGAGCTACAACAGCAGAAGACACCACCGAGTACCACTCATCTCCACTACGAATAGGAAAAAGAGGCTACAATTTGCACAAGCTCACCAAAATTGGACAGTTGAAGACTGGAAAAATGTTGCCTGGTCTGATTAGTCTCGATTTCTGTTGAGACATTCAAATGGTAGAGTCAGAATTTGGCGTATACAGAATGAGAACATGGATCTATCATGCCTTGTTACCACTGCGCAGGCTGGTGGTGGTGGTGTAATGGTGTGGGGGATGTTTTCTTGGCACACCTTAGGCCCCTTAGTGCCAATTGGGCATCGTTTAAATGCCACGGGCTACCTGAGCATTGTTTGTGACCATGTCCATCCCTTCATGACCACCATGTACCCATCCTCTGATGGCTACTTCCAGCAGGATAATGCACCATGTCACAAAGCTCGAATCATTTCAAACTGGTTTCTTGAACATGACAATGAGTCCACTGTACTAAAATGGTCCCCACAGTCACCAGATCTCAACCCAATAGAGCATCTTTGGGATGTGGTGGAACGGGAGCTTCGTGCCCTGGATGTGCATCCCACAAATCTCCATCAACTGCAAGATGCTATCCTATCAATATGGGCCAACATTTCTAAAGAATGCTTTCAGCACCTTGTTGAATCAATGCCACGTAGAATTAAGGCAGTTCTGAAGGCGAAAGGGGGTCAAACACCGTATTAGTATGGTGTTCCTAATAATCCTTTAGGTGAGTGTATATATATAGCATTTGAAGTCTGAATCACAATCTGATTGTATGAGTGGTTACCTACCAGGTAATGCGTGAGGTTGGTCTGCAAGTCTGCAAACATCTGCCACAGGTGCCCTCTCAGTTGCGAGAGGCAGATCATAGAATGTTACATTATTAACTGTCAAATAATGCAAAGAGTATGCTACATGTGATTTGCCCTATTTTGGGCTCATCAGGTGTAACACTCCACTGCACCCCTCATCAGGGATCAAAACCTTGGATCTTTGACAAATGCACTTTGATTGTGACATTGTGAGAGAAAAAATCCTCTTCCAATTCCAATTCCTACCCATACCCTCCCCAAACAATTTTTTTTAATTTTTTTTTTTTAAATCCCTTCTTTAGCCGATATAAATTGGAAGGCTAACTAGATCACAGCCGGAGTTTTGCAGTAGCTCACACGTTTGATCATGTGTGCGGGATGACCAGTGTGTTAGAAGAAAAGAGATCTCAGACTGGCCGCCCTGTATGTCAATCAAGAGGCAAAATGCCATAGGGAGGATATATGACTAATATTAAAATTTTTTTTTTTAATGCAATGCGATCCACCTGCACTACCTTTGCGATCTACTGGTCGATCGCGATCGACGCATTGGGCACCCCTGACTTGGGGCAAGAGGGAGGAAAATATGAGCACATGGAGGAAAGGCCACACAGACAAATGAAGAATGTACAAACTCCATACAGACAACAACTAGGTACAGGACTTGGACCTGTGAGATGGCTGTGCTACCCCCTTGAAGATTTATTGTTCACATAAAATATCTAAGAACTATTGTAGCAGTTGACTAAGAGGCCTCTGGTATATTTTTGTTTATGTAAATATGTTAAAATGATTTGCCACTAGCAGACTACAAAGCCAAGTTATTTGCATCTGATTACAAAGGAAAGTGGATGTAAATGGTTAATGCAGTGGTAGATAACATCACCATTTTGAAATACTGACTGGATACTTTGCTTTATGCTTATATATCGTCAATTATAACACTTTTCTGTGCTCTTGCAGCAAGTTCTTGCGCTTGAACTTGGCAACAGCTGCTCAGCTGTACAATATTTTGGACCTAAGAAGAAAAGGGAAAGTACTAACTAATTTTGATAAACACATAAATAAATGCATACATACAGACATATATGAATAAATATTCAGAAAGTGCATTCCCAGTGCGAGGCTCATTAAAATGAGAGTAGGGAAGACATGCTAAGACCAAAAGTCCTCCTTGAGCCAGTAAGGTGAAGGTTTAGGAGTGCAGTTTTCTGCCATACAGAGGGGAAGAGTTCCATCTTCGTTCTGACCCTCTGCATCCAGGTCTAGTAGAGTACGTTGGCAGGAAGATGGCGGTGGTAATATCTGACAGGCTAGTCCTGGCCTTTCCTCAGGGGCACTGCCACCACTACCTGCACTGTTGCCAGCAGTCCCACTCCAACAATGGTCCACTGTTGGAGGAGTACCAGTGCTTGAGCTGTGTGCTGGGGAATCGCTATTTCCTCTGCGAGGAGACATGAGCTGCCAAGAGTCAGGGCGGGGGCGACAAGCTGCTGTTGGACGTGGTCGGGAAAGAAAGTCCAAGGTCTTGGGTCGCTCCGGAGTAGAGTCATGTAAAGATGGTGCACGACGACGGGGGGTTGGTGGAAAAACCAAGTTTGGATCAGGCAGCCGTGGTATCTCCATGTTGTTGGGTTTTGGGATGGAAGCTGAAGAAGAAATGTATATATACAGTAAATTCTATGACCCCGTGAAATAATTTCTGCATGCTTATTAAATCAATTAGACTAAAGCACTGTGAAATATAAACTTGAAGATTGCTGATTTAACCCCGCCTCTGCCTCACAATGCAACCCTAAGTAAGTCATTTAATTAGTGTTTTTCACCCAATTGTTTGTCCATAACGTAGAAAATAATATATTCAAAAAAGGTCTTGTAATAGGTTATCTTTTATTAGCCTCCTTAGTGTTATGTTCCATTCTGGAAAAACATGCAAAAAACGCTGCATTTTTTTGCAACAAGGAAAAATTGATTATGTGCAACAGAAACATGTTAATACCAAAATGTCAACATAAGTACAGTAGGAAAGGTCTGTCTAGCCTCTGCTGCTGTTCTGATGCACATTTAGTTCACATTCTTCATAGCAGCAAAAACAGATCACTAATTAAAGGGTTAGTATGAATACCTACAGCCACTGTGGTCATCCAGGACTGCAGAAGGGGACCCCTGCTTCATAGGGTATGTTTTGAAACAGTTACCAACACATAGCCCAATATTGCACTGAAGACAATAGGAACATGCCCCTATGTGAACTTTTTTCTTAATATAATTTTTTTTTGTTGCTTGCATATGAGAAGGTAGAATATCAGTGTCTGAACATCAAAATCAAAGCCACTAATTATGTTATTGCAGACTACCATAGTGTAAGGCTTAGTGACTTCCACATTTCTCCTGAAACAAACATTTGACAGCTGCTGCATTGTGAACAGTGCTTAGGGGGCTTGTCCTTCTACTCGATCACAATCATTTTTCCTTTTTGTCACTTTCGGCAGCTCCATACAAACAAATGTATCACAGATTGTTCAGTCATACAGTGCCATATGCATCAGTTGCACTATTCGTATTAACCTCAGGTGACCAAAATTGTTTGATTCAACTTATGGTTCAATTTCAGTTGGCTTTACTGCTTTTCATTTACATGCCATTGTGTTTTTTGGTTGAAGATTTCACTCCATTCATGAATATTGATGAGTTACCTTAGAGTGGCAGAACACATGCAAAAAGGTTTTTTGGTAGAATATTATTTCATTCACAAGATGGCAGTAGGATATTGCCTGGAGAGTTATTTGGATTTAACTCAGTACAGAACTGGTTACCATCTGTAGGAGAGCAGTTTATAGGTTCTATAATACCAAATTCCTTTCTATTTTGCTATGAGATTAACTCACATTGAATGCAGTAAAGTTGCTTAAAGATGCTAAAATGAATTTCACATGGGATTTCACAATTGCAAAACACACTAAAAACTGCTATTTTCGGGAGTTTTTCGTTTTCCACCCCCACATTTCTTAGAAAAGAAGAGTCCAGAAGTGTGCATGGAGTTGGGCCCAACACCTCCAAAAAAGATTTACTACAGATATGATATGGGAGTAAAACAGAACTATGAATTAAATTTATCCAAACATTACTGGCTCATTATTAGTATTACAGTTCAAATTAAAATGAGATCTTTTGCTAGAGGTTTCAGCTATGTACTAAAACTCTTTTAATACCTCATATGTTAAATATCCACTTAACTCGGAAGAACTTAAGATGCTACATGTAAAACCTAGTATCTTCTTTCTTACTGAAACTTGGGTTAGACAATGAGAAATCGTACCCTTATGCCAGTCCTCGCCTGGTGACTATACCTTTCTTCAAAACTCTCAACGATAGATAGATAGATAGATAGATAGATAGATAGATAGATAGATAGATAGATAGATAGATAGATAGATAGATAGATAGATAGATAGATAGATAGATAGATAGATAGATAGATAGATAGATAGATAGATACTTTATTAATCCCAAGGGGAAATTCACAAGGAGAATTCAGGAGGTGGTGGAAATTGAGTAATTCCTGCTTCGTGATCAACTACAAATTTCTCCTTAATGCCTACTGAATGTTTGTTCATTGAGGTCCTAAGATTTGATACAACACTGAACCAAACAACACCATTTCATTAAATGATAGACCTTCAAGACCATATTCCTCACTCTTACTTGTCATTAACAACAGTTTGAGAAAATTAGCTTATAAAATGTGACCAAGAAGTCTTGATGGGCAACTTCAATATTCACATACTGGATGTTGAAATTTCATCTTCATCAAATATTTTCAAGAACGCACATTCTCTCTGTTGGGACTTGATACCACTCTCCTTGTTAGTTGGAGGACCCAGCAGGTAGGCAGCACTTTCTAGTCTTCTTCCTCCATCTCAAAGAGCGAGTGGCAACAGACTGCGTGAGAAGATGAAGATGTTTGATTACCATAGATCTTTTACTAAGATTGAGAACTGGAATGTGGCAAATAAACATGTAACAGCCCTAGAGAACACCCTATAAGGGTAGAATGCAGGTTAGCAATAAATATAAAAAGTTCATGCAATTTCAATGTGAATCGCATACACTGTGTTGTATGATTTATTTATTTTAGAATAAGGGCAGAAGAAATTTTCGGGAAAAATTGCCATCCACCCCAACACAGACTGTTAATTATTTAGACCTGTGTTATCCAAAACAATATTGAGTAAGAATATGAACATCCGTATGAGGCTACATACAGTACTATGCAAATGTTTTAGGCAGGTATGAAAAAATGCTATAAAGAAGGAATGCTTTCACAATTATAAATTGTAATAGTTTATTTTCATCAATTTACAAAATGCAAATTGAGCTAACAGAAGTAAAATCTAAATCGAATCAATATTTGGTGTGACTACCCTTTGCCTTCAAACCAGCATCAATTCTTATAGGTACACTTGTACAGAGTCAGTGATTTTGTAGGATTATAGTCAGATGTATGATTAACCAATTATACCAAACAGATGCTAACGATCATCATCTTCATATGTAGGTTGAAACGCAGTTGTTAACTGAAACAGAAACAGCTGTGTAGTTGACTTAGAATGGGGCAAGGAACAGCCAAACACTGCTACCAAGGTGAGGATGTGGACGACAGTTTCATGTCACAAGCAGGACTGAGCACAGCAACAAGACACAAGGTAGTTCTATTACATCAGTGAGGTCTCTCCCAGGCAAAGATTTCAAAGCAGACTGGGATTTCAAGATGTTCTGTTTAAGCTCTTTTGAAGAAGCACAAAGAAATGGGCAATGTTGAGGACCGTAGAAATAGTGGTCGGCCAGGGAAACAGTGCAGCAGAAAGATGCATCAAGTTTGCTTCTCATCGAAATCAGAAACCTGTGGGACCCAGGTACACCCATCTACTGTCCTGGGAAGTCTGGCCAGGTCTTCATCAAAGAACTATGGCCAAAACACCATAACTCCAACATGGAAACAAGGCTAAGAGACTCAACTATGCATGAAAACACAACAATTGGGATGCATAAAAATGGCTGGAGGTGCTCTGTACTGAGGAGTCAAAATTTGAAATATATGTCTGTAGCAGAAGTTTGTTTATCAAAGGGCAAAAATCTGGTGGAATAATGAGTTTCTGCAGGCAACAGTGAAGCATGGTGCAAATCTGGGGCTGCATTTCTGCAAATCAGGATTAATGGTGTCCTCAATGCTGAGAAATTGAAGCAGATGCTTATCCATCATGCAATACATTCAGGGAGGTGCCTGATTAGCCCCTAATTTATTCTGCAGCAGGACAACGACCCCCAACACACAGCCAATGTCTTTAAGAACGATCTTCAGTGTAAAGAAGAACAAGGAGTTCTGAGACTGATGGTATCACCCGCACAAAACCCTGATCTCAACATCAAGTGTGTCTGGGATTACATGAAGAAACAGGAGGATTTGAGACAGCCTACATCCACAAAAGATCTGTGGTTCGTCCTCCAAGATATTTGGAACAATCTACCTGCTGAGTTCCTTCAAAAAACGGCGTAGAAGTGCACCTGATACCATTTTCAAGGCAAGGGTGGTCACGCCAAATATTGATTGGATTTAGATTTCTCTTCTGTTCATTCACTTTGCATTGTTAACTGATAAAAAATAAATTATCAACACTTATTTATTAGTGTAAGTATTCTTAGTTTACAGCATTTATCTCACCTGCCTAAAACGTTTGCACAGTACTGTATGTGGAGTTGCACTGATTGGCTTTGTCCTGGCTGGCTCTGACTGATTTAACTGTTATTTCTAATGAAAATCGGCCAGATCGAATCTAACTGCCAGTTCTGTGTACTCTTGTTTCTTGTATTATGGGATCTGATCATAAGTACACTGTGAGGACTGGTGCAATATAATTTAGTTTATTGAGCAATTATCAAAATGTGTTTGAACAGCTATGAGCACTCCTTAAATGGAAGCAGTCATGATTTTCTATCTTTCAATAGTGAAAACTACTTTTTCATGTAGGAACATTATAGCATGGAATATTTTCAGTGTTTTTGCATACACTCCAGATGGAAGCAACTCGGTGAGGCACTGCTGCATAAAAGTATCATCAATGCAGTTTATGTTTGTAAATTACTTCAACATAGAAAGTTTACAAAAAAAAAAATTCTTTCCACACAGTAAAATACTACAGTCATCGGTGGAGGTTAAGTTCTAAAATCACCCACATAAAGTGAAAATCATAAGTACCTCCTGTTACGCACACAAAAGCTGCTAAGTTTAAAAAAAGGAAAAAAAAAAAAACATATTACATGTAATGTCAACTGTAGCATAGTAGCTAGCAAGCTAGCATTGCCCTTCACACCACAGGCCTACTATATAGAAGTCTTAAAATATAACTTTGGTATTTTTCAAGTTCAAGAATAATTATTTTGCCTCATGTGCCTTACAAAAATGCCTCTTACTCATGAAAACTGCATTCTAAAGTGAAACATATTTAATACATTTTAAAAGACGGCTAGCTCATTCTTACAATTTACAATGGTGCTTATGGATACCGGGGTCCCACTGTAAAGAAATACAGTACTTTAAAACACACCAAATATGTACATTTTTCAGGCCAAAAATGTTTTGAGCATTGATCCCCATCTTGAGATTACCCACATATTTCAAAACAGCGTATAATGTTGTTTTAAAAATATTAAAAAAAAAAAAAAGACAAAAACAAACCACTGTTGTGAGATTGATCCATTTTAAAAACAGACTGGCTGTGTGTTTTACTTTGTTTTCAGGCCCAGGTGCATTAATTCACCTCAGGAAGTCACTGCCAACCACCATTATTGATTCCCAGATGTGAATTGCAGTTCTGTACACAACTGGACAATACTAACTGAAAAAGGCACACTTACGATTATATTCATTGTATGGAAGCTTGCTCTTTTACTTCGCTAAAATACTATCTGCTGATGTTGGACTGAGTGCACACATGTGCCTCAGTGAGAGTGCACTTGCTTAGCATGGAATCAAGTGGCAAGAACTAAACATTACACTACATATTGTACTTTATGCATAACTTGCAATGTGACAAATAAAATTGTTTTGGTTTGAAGGACTAAACTCATAGTGAGCTACTGGAACCTATCCCAACAAGCATCGGATGCAAAACAGGAAGTCCAAATACACATGGGCTACTTTAACAGCATCAAATCAGTTAGTTTAGTAAGTTCAGTACTTATTTATTAACATAGGCAGAATGGTAAGGCAGAGCAGTAATTCCTGTCACAAAGCACCAGGGTCTGCAAGAGTTCTGCATGTTCTCCCTGTACTGTACATTTATGGACTGACTGGTATCAGACACGCTGAAGGCAGATGTATAATAGATACAGTACACCTGGAGACAACCATGAGAGAATATGTGCTTAAAACTAGGTGGGAACAATTAGGTAGCTCATTTTTAAACCACCAGAGTTGCTCTTGTTAACCTGGTCTGACAAACAGCAAGATTCGGTTTTTAATGAACAGTCTACAGTCAAAGTCTCCTTAAAAAAACCCTATTAGACATATAAATGTGTCACCTGTGTGGGGAGCACTTTGCATGTTTTCAAAGATATGAATGAACAAGTGGGAAGCATGAACATTTTCGCAGGTACTGTGTGTGGTCTCTGTTGTTCATCATTATTATGACAGAAGTGGAGGAGTTGAGGTAAGTTTGAAAGAATTGGCAGCTATATTCATGAAAATATAAACTGCATAATATGCATTTTAAGCAAATGGACTGTCACACCCCTTCAAAAGGACTGCCATTAAGAGAGCGTATATCGAAGAGCTTCAATCTACAGTGCTTCAATCTGGTGTCTATAGCACACGTTGACTTTGAGTTTTTTTTTTTTCTTTTATTTTTAAATTATGCATGCACAAGTCATGACAAGGAAAGGGAGGTGGAATGGCTCTTTCCAAAAATCTAAGGCTTTTATTAAAATTTCAATTTATTGTAATCAGTTCATATTTATTGTTGTGTACAAAGAACGACAAAACTCTTATGTGCTCTTTTCAACATGTTGCGATTTGATGTGCATCTTGCTCAAGAGCCAATGCAAAATAACTACATAGAATGTAATGAATGGGCTGGGATTCAGTGTTACAATGTCATATCTTTACCTACAACAGCTGTTGCAAGCAGACAAATGAGCATGGAATCTATCCTTTACCTTGAGAAAACAGGACCAAAAAATGTGTGATAAAAATAAATTTTTGACGCCTTTCATAATCAAAAGGATGCTTCAAAGTGTTATTTGCCAAGTTTTAAGGCTTTTTTCACCTTTGGACCCCAGTACATACAACAACACATTGTAAACTGCAAGAATAGACAAGGAATGTTTTAAATATATAAACAGAATTTCAAGTGGCAAATTAATATATACTCTGATTCTGAAGAAATAATTTTGACTTGAAAAACACCAAATATATCTTTTAGTAAAACATTACAAAAGATACTTATTAAAAGTCTTACTTAAAAAACATTAAAGACATGCTTAATAAAAATCTGCTGCCTTACTGTTCACTGCTATGGATATCAGCATACAAATACTAAGCTGAGTCAGTGTGTAGTGTTTGCATATTTTTATTGTTCCTGTGTGGAATTTGATCACTTTATTAATTTTAGTGTTGTGCATTTTGATCATTTCAATTTGGTCAAATAGTATCTGATCATGCACTTGGAACACCATCTTTGAAGCATTTTATGTACTGGCTGAAAAAACATATGTGATTTTTTTTTGGTATTTATTAGTGTAGCGAACCATGGACTGATTCATGCCATTTTTATGGGACACAGACACAAAGTACCACTTTTATCATATTCAGAAGTGGTACTCTCTCTTTTTATCTATATTCTTAATTGCACTAGAACTTCAGACAGGTATAAAGTACTTCCATACTGCAGATATCATTTAATTTGCTTTAGTGGAAGCAGCAAAGCCATATAGTATAAGTGCAGTGTGCACGCGAGCATCTTGCATCCCAACCCTTTCCCAAAGATTCATAAAAGTGGCAAAGAACTGGTAAGATGTATAAATTATTAATTTATTGATCACATATTTTGGGAAAACCCATCTAATTCTGATCTGTTGCAAAAAATAAATAAATAAATAAAAAAAATAACTGCATCACTAGTTCTTGGGGACTATGTATTTCTAAAGCTTATGTGGCATATAATAGTAGTCTTCTTATGTTTACCCCCTAAAAAATGACCCAGAAGTGTTGAAGTTTTTTTTTTTTTTTAACAACAGAAAATGTTATGTCTAATATTAAAACAATCTAGATGAAAACTGACCATTCAGCGCAACAAAGCTTGCCAGCCCTATCCACTTAACTCTTCTAAAAAAAACATTGAGTTTTGAAAGTCCCTAAAGTCTTACTTGTCTACCACACTACTTGGTAGCTTATTCCAAGTGTCTATGGTTTGCTGTGTAAAGAAAAACGTCATAATGTTTGTACAAAATGTAACCATAACAATTTACCAACTGTGTCCCCTTGTTCTCGATGAACTTATTTTAAAATAACGGTCTCGATCCACTGTACTAATTCCTTTTATAATTTTAAACACATCAACCATGTCACCTCTTAATCTATTTTTGCTTAAACTGAAAAGGATTGGCTCTTTTAAACTTTCTTCATAATTCATCCATAGCAGCCCTGGAATCAGCCTAGTCACTCTTCTCTGGACCTTTTCCAGCACTACTGTGTCCTTTTTGTAGCCTGGAGACCAAAACTGCAGGGTAGAATGACAATGCCTGACAAGTACGACCTGCACTGCTCATTGTGCTATTGTAGCCTACCACTGCAGAAGGCACAGTGACTTCCACATTTCTTCTGACGTGAACACTGACATTTTTACTGCATTGTGCTTAGGAAGCAACGAGCATACACTTTTTTCATGATCGTTTGATACACATCCCATGGTTTGAACAGTTTTGCTACTGGGCTTTTGGCTTCATTAGAATCATTATTACTGAAATGCAGGTATTTCAAATCAGTAAAAAGCGACACTCACTGATAACAGGCTGAAAATGGATGTCTGTAACAACCGATTTGTGGACAAGTACCACCTCTGACTGAACACCCGCACGCCATTAGCAGCAGCAAGCTGCCAGTGACTGCAACAAGAAGATGGTTACCGTGACTCGTGCTCAGCATAGCATAATTTCAACTACTATCATCTTCACTGGATTAGCATTGACAAACTGTAAATAGTCCAGATAAACATGACCAACATATTTTTAGGCCTGTGTTACACCTAAACTGGCAACGAGGAGGTGCAGGATTGTCAGCAGTAGTATGAAGCTCACTAGCACAAATATCACTGAAACTTGGCAGGTCGAAATCTACCTAATAGGTGTAAGTTTCAGTCAACGTCTGATGACCAATTCACAAGGTCAACACTATTCTCGATTTGAGTAATGGTTCAATTGCAGTTGATTCTAAAACTGGCTTTACAGCTTTTCATTTGTCATTGTATTTTTGGTTAATGGCTACACCCCACTAATGAACACCGATGTGTTATCTTAAGAGTTAAACATAAGGTGGCAGAATGCCTAGAATCATGTTGTTATCTCATCCACTAAATGGCAGCAGAATACTGTTCCGAGAGTTATTTGGGCTTAACATTGTAAAGTGGATAATTTCACATAACCACAAGTCTGACTTGGGCTTAAACATATTTATACAGAATTCTGAGCCCGAATCATGCTCTGGGGTAATGTCAAAGAGGTTAAATAGCTTATATAAGTGAACAGAACATCCTTATTGAAATTAATAAAGAAACAGTTTCCATCAACCTTACTTTGGCTCACAAGACCTTTGTTGTGTTTGTACAAAAAAATTTGCAATTCCACGCAATTTTGTGTATTTTATATTCAATATGCCTATTTCATTCTCTAATGCTACAGATATTTATATTTAAAATATACTCTGTTCTCATGTCTTTCCTGAACCGAGCTGTTGCAATACCCAAGTTTCTCCTTGGGATGAATAAAGTCTTACCTTCTCTTTTCTAATCTTAAATAAGACTACATTCACAGTATATACAAATACTTATGTAAATATTGCAGGCTAGTTTTGTGTGTCATTTTAGTGCTTTTGGTTACATGTAATGGTGTGTGCTGCTTTAACTATACTAGATTTCTAGCATTGTACAGCACTCTATAGCAGTACTGACCTCTCAATACATTACTTCTGTCTCCATCACATGGACATTCTTGCTTGATGGCTCCATCTGAAGGTGTCCGTCGAAGACGCCGAATGGCACTTGAAGCCAAGGGGATATGTGTAGGGGTGAGAGACTGATGAGGATTACGTTTAAAACTTTCCAAATGAGTATTGACAAGGGGGTTGGGTTTTGCAATGGGCTTGGACTCTGGTTTTTCCAGTTCACTAGGCTGGAGATACACAAGCAGCTCCTCACTGTCAGAGCGCAGAAGAGAACGTGTTGAGTTACAGTCAGACAAAGATGACAAGGACAAAAGAGTGAGAGATGATGGGAAGGGTCGATCCACAGTCTGGGGAGGAGGGTGATGGCAAGTGTCTTTTCGAAACAGCTTGCGAGTCGGAGGAACTCCAGAGCAATGAAAAAAGCTTTCCTTTCTTGATTGTCTATTTTCCTGGTAATTTCCTTGTTTATTCATTCCCAAAAGATTGAACCCAAGACCCACAGCAGCTAACAGTGCTCCACAACCAAGAAATACAAGTTCAGACCTACGAGCTTGTGTAGGACTTCTTTTTAAACTATTGACAGGAGTACCGGGTGTAGATCCAGGAGGGGGAGCATGTTCCCCATTGCCTTCCACAACATATCCATCATCTTCTGTAGTCCTTTGGAATGGAATACAAAGGTAAGAGTAACCAGCAGGTGTAGGTGAAGGAGCTATGTTCTCCATTGGTTTCATCGAACAAACATCTTTATTCTCTGCAATAAAATACATTCACATTAAAAATGAAAAAAAAAAGATTTTAATATATTATAATATATTACATATTTCATATAATCACCATTAAGAAAACTTTTACAAGAAATAATTTTATTGGCACTTTTATGCCACCACTTAAAAAATGAGGAATTATGAAAAGTAAATACCTAAATTTACTGGGGATAAAGTAACAGACACACTGCAAAAAACACAAAGTTTACAAATTAAACATACAATTTCATAACAAAATGAAATAGTAAGACAGGAGGAATTCAGATGTCAACAAGAACTGAAACAGTATATGAATGACCCTCTGCACAGAACACTCAGTTCCATAAACTTAAAGCAAAATGCGGATGTGTCAACAGGTTTCAAGGCAAACTGTTACCATTGTGCCTTTTTTAAATGTTATAATTTTCCTTCCATCCTGATGCGAGTCCTCTACTTGTGTTATTTAGATATGTAATTTTCCCACAGTAGTTTCCTCTTTTCTCTCTTTATTAGGGTCTTCTGGTGGTACTTGAGCTCTCCTATGTATTCCACCAGTTTGCTTTGGTTCTTTGTCGAGGCATTATTTACTCTTTGCCTTCTTTTTTGATGCTCTTTTTATGCTTTGCTCTTCATAAGATTTGTTTTTTGACTATTTTTGTTTAACATTTGTTCTTGGGATTATGCTCTTGGTTAAGCTGACTTGTTTTTGGTTATGTTTGGACTGCGCTGTTTGATGTTAATTTATTAATTTCATCCTTTGTATTTTCTTTGAGAAATGTATTTTGTATTTAGCATTCTGTTGCATTTTTAAATCTATTTTTTAATTGCAGTGGGTATTTAATAAATGTAGTGTTTAAGGTATTCTTAATTTGGGCCAGGTGTTTAGGGAACTCCCATTTCCCATTTTGAGAATTTAGGTGTTGGACTTTTTTTTTTTTGAGTTGATAGGCTTTAGGTCATTTTTGGAATTATTAAGGTCTTTTCTTAAAGACTGTAGGTCTTAGGCATAATATTAAATGAGTAATTCTTCTCAACTGTGGAGAATTATATTAATGTAAGTTGTAGGTAGTGTGGGGTGCAAGGAACGTGGTTGAACTAGAAATTAGGCATACTATATTATTACAATATGTTATGGCCACATATCATTGTTTCATCACAGCTCCAGCTCTTAAACTCTCTGAGCTCGAAATATACCTACAAACTCTACTGCAAAGTGTTTAATGTTCCTGGCTATGCATTAATGAGATGCTCATTTGAAATGAAAAGCAGAAAACCTTGGAGACAGAGAGAAAAAGGCTTACAGAACAGGCAATAAGATTTTTTTCTAGTAGGGATCACAATGCTGGGGTTTAGTTTTTCATAGTAATGTAGCATTTCTAAGGACACTTTGTCTTAAATAACATTGTCATTACTAGTCATACGAAACTGTCCAAAATACACTATATGAAGCATTAAATGAATATCTAATATATTAATGCATGATTTTAATGCATTTCACACTATAGTTGTAAAATGAATTGCAAAATTATGATATTACCTATACTAGGGGTGCCCAACTTCAGTCCTGGAAGACCACAGTGGCTACAGGTTTTCATTCTAACCATTTTCTTACTTAGTGACCTGTTTTTGCTGCTACTTAACTTCTTTTGAATTAATTTTAATTGACTTGCTCTTGAAGACTCAGACTCATTAGTTTATTTTCCTTAATTAGTTGCCAAACAGTAATGAGATACAAAATGAGCCAAAACAGGACCAGAAAGCTGTGTTCATCATACAGTATCTGAAAATAAAGAAAGATGACGGTCTCAGGAATGTTGATCTGTTCAGGTCCCCAAACTATTTAAAAAGTGCTCTTAGAAAGGAGAAAATCAACCATTTCGGAGATGTCTGCTATTGCACAATGAGAGCATCAAGCAGCCTTGGAATTAAAGAATGGGCTTAATTAACAACAAAGCTCAGTGTCTAATTAATCAACTGGTTGGAGTTTCAGGCCCTGACTTAGTTGGTCTTCTGTTGGCTCACTCACTTCACATTTCATTTCTGTTTGGGTGCCATTTAAGGAAAGAAATGAAGCAATTCAGAGGAATGAAGAAGAAATTCACAGGAACAAACCGTAAAAAAACAAAGCAATTACAATTAAAAGAAGTTAATCAGCAGAAAAAAAACAGGTCACTAATTAAGGGTTAGAATAAAAACCTGCTGCCACTGTGGTCCTCCAGGACCGGAGTTGTGGACCCCTAACAGACTATTTATTATTAGGGCTGATGATTCATTGTCGTTAATCCATGCAATTAAAGTGTTAAAACTTTCTATGATTAAACACTTTAATAAAAACACCTAAATGCATTAATTAAATCTGGTTAATATGACCACACTTCATATGCTATTATGGAATCAATGGCAAATGAATCCAAGTCTATTAAAAGTAGTTGTGCAGGTCACTGGTTCTCAATCCCTGTTGCAACATTACAGAATTACTGGGCAGAGAACAATACGTTCCTCCACTCAATGATTCTTCCAACAATCTGCCATCTTGAAGTCGGGATGTCAGGATTGCGTATGGTCCTACCATCTTTGTACGTTTCGAAGATGTGTTTTTGACCGAATGACGCAAACTGACTCAGCCTTTCATGATTTGAGAATTGTGACAGCAAAAGCCTCTATGCTTTAAAAGTCTTAGATGCTTATAAAAGGATAAAAGAGACAAGGTTTGGCAAGAACTATAAGTGCTTATGAAAAATTCTGACCACGTTGATAATGATCAACATACATCAGAATAACCATTTATTTAAAATCCCTGGATATGTTGTTAATAAAAAAAAAAAAAAACTGGTCTTCTTAAGCATTAGCTGAATTTAATATCAGAAAACCAATAAGGTCTTAACACGGCATTACTGACAGAACCAACCAAAGTGCTAGACGAATGTACATGATCATGTGAATTAACATTTATTGAGCTGTTGACCGATTAGTGTTATTGTTTATTTGACTCGTTCTGTTACACAATAAACTAAACAGAATTATTTAATATGGTCAGGCAAGTGGTTATTGAAACTGTTTTTCATTAGAAGAGTTATTTCTGCTAAACAGAAAAATATTAATATGCTTGAAGGAAATACACTAAATTTAGATTAAGATGCAGTTAATTTCAATGAAAATTATTTAGTCTATTCTATGGCAATTCTTTTAATAGAACAGCAGCCCTAACTTATAACTTTGTAGATGGATGCTGTCTAAGCAAACTAAATAAGAAAGTAGTATTGCTTATCCCCTACTATGAAAATGTCAGCATAAGACAAGGTTTAAACTTTTATTTAACTATGTTTACAAAATGAATCATGAAATTTGCCTTCTCAGTTGCATCCACATACACAAAAACAAAAAGCACAGAGAGACAACAGTTTACAAATTTTAAAAATTCAGAAACACATCATTTACTTGCATTGGTAATGCCTGCCAAATGTGTTCTGAGATTTTTCAGGTGAGGAAGACATAAGTTTTGAGGTAATTAGTAATACTCACTAATCATGGTGCCGGAGAATGGCGTTGTGTTGCATGTTGATTGGCACATGCAAGAAAGAATTTCACTGTACTCTGTACACATGACAGTAATGACCCTATAAACCTATTTGAAAACAATACTTTGATAAGTACTTCAGATTGGCAATAGGAGTTTACCTAGACATATTTATCTTACTCACAAACACACTTCATTACTACTGAATCTTTTCTAACTCTAATGTTTTTGTTACAATCTGCTGTATGACAAAGAATTGCTGAATTGTTTTTTGCGTGTCTTCAATGCAACTCTCCTGCCTAATTTAATGAAGGCAAAAATTATTTCCAGTTTCTCATTCACTGCCCTCTGACACATGCTTATCAAGTCATAAACACCAGCTCCAATAATTTTTCCTGCATGTCTGGTAACCTGCTGGAAATTTTTAAAATAAAATGTGGCTAATCAGATCACTAAATCAAAAAATGGAGCTCAATCTTCCTTGAATGGTCCAAGTTTACAGTGGAGAAATAAACTGCTTTTAAAATAGATAGTTTTTGTATTTATACTTCAGTTTAGATCATCATCAATATGGATTTTCCAGATATTTACATTCAGTCACTCCTCTACATCTTTTCTTGGGAGTACCAAGCATTGAACATACCAATTTTTGCCTATAAGACTCAAAAGCTATTTCTTTTGTCTTTTTGATATTCAGATATTCAATAAGCAGTCCATTCTGATTTAAGCAGCAGTCTTTGCCCTTCTCGGATATGCGTCATTATAGTGTCATCTGCATTCTTCTTAATGAAACAATGATCATTGTTACCTCTCAGATTACTGGCGTACAGCATAAATAATGTAGGTGACAGAACATGATTGACCTAAATGAATGACCTTTAAAAAAAAGTCTTTTTTTAACCTATTTGTGAACCATTTTAAAGGAAATCCAGATTATATAATGTAACATAAGAATTTAAAATCATACTTTTCAATTTTTCAATCAATATCTGAGGCTAAGTAGTACTGAGTACTGAAAAGAAAGTGCTCTAACATAGGAAATAGGCCTATAAAGAAATGAGTAAATATTATGTAACATATACAGTGGCACATCACCTGTACTTCTCTATGCACAATACCCAAAACTGGTGATTATCCTTAGAGGGCCAAGTATGTCATTAAGGCTGCATTCACACTAATTCTTTTTCATATAAAAACCACTGACTTTAGTCTTTATTTTTGCTTTCATTCACAACAACCTGGCATTTCTAACTCTCAAAAACATACTTCTAAAAAAGTTCTCCAGAACCATATACTTCTGAATTTGCTGGCTCAGCGTTGCAGTGTTGATACAGTGCATCCGGAAAGTATTCACAGCGCATCACTTTTTCCACATTTTGTTAGGTTACAGCCTTATTTCAAAATGGATTAAATTCATTTTTTTCCTCAGAATTCTACACACAACGACAATAATGACAACGTTGAAAAAATTTACTTCAGGTTTTTGCAAATTTATTAAAAATAAAAAAACTGAGAAATCACATGTACATAAGTATTCACAGCTTTTGCTCAATACTTTGTTGATGCACCTTTGGCAGCAATTACAGCCTCAAGTCTTTTTGAATATGATGCCACAAGCTTGGCACACCTATCCTTGGCCAGTTTTGCCCATTCCTCTTTGCAGCATCTCTCAAGCTCCATCAGGTTGGATGGGAAGCGTCGGTGCACAGCCATTTTAAGATCTCTCCAGAGATGTTCAATCGGATTCAAGTCTGGGCCACTCAAGGACATTCACAGAGTTGTCCTGAAGCCACTCCTTTGATATCTTGGCTGTGTGCTTAGGGTCGTTGTCCTGCCGCTGAAAAACATCCCCACAGCATGATGCTGCCACCACCATGCTTCACTGTAGGGATGGTATTGGCCTGGTTTCCTCCAAATGTGACGCCTGGCATTCACACCAAAGAGTTCAATCTTTGTCACATCAGACCACAGAATTTTGTTTCTCATGGTCTGAGAGTCCTTCCTTTTGGCAACACCAGGCGGGCTGCCATGTGCTTTTTACTAAAGAGTGGCTTCTGTCTGGCCACTCTACCTTACAGGCCTGATTGGTGGATTGCTGCAGAGATGGTTGTCCTTCTAGAAGGTTCTCCTCTCTCCACAGAGGACCTCTGCAGCTCTGACAGAGTGACCCTCGGGTTCTTGGTCACCTCCCTGACTAAGGCCCTTCTCCCCCGATCACTCAATTTAGATGGACGTACAGCTCTAGGAAGAGTCCTGGTGGTTTCGAACTTCTTCTACTTACGGATTATGGAGGCCACTGTGCTCATTGGGACCTTCAAAGCAGCAGAAATTTTTCTGTAACCTTCCCCAGATTTGTGCCTCGAGACAATCCTGTCTCACAGGTGTACAGATAATTCCTTTGACTTCATGCTTGATTTGTGCTCTGACATGAACTGTCAACTGTGGGACCTTATATAGACAGGTGTGTGCCTTTCCAAATCATGTCCAATCAACTGAATTTACCACAGGTGGACTCCAATTAAGCTGCAGAAACATCTCAAGGATGATCAGGGGAAACAGAATGCACCTGAGCTCAGTTTTGAGCTTCATGGCAAAGGCTGTGAATACTTATTATGTACATGTGTTTTCTCAATTTTTTTATTTTTAATAAATTTGCAAAAATCTCAAGTAAACTTTTTTCACGTTGTCATTATGGGGTGTTGTGTGTAGAATTCTGAGGGAAAAAAATGAATTTAATCCATTTTGGAATAAGGCTGTAACATAACAAAATGTGGAAAAAATGATGCGCTGTGAATACTTTCCAGATGCACTGTAGGTAAAAAAAAAAAAAAAATCAGGCCTGTGGAGTTGGCATACAAAACCTTCAACTCTGACTCCTCAATATATGGTAATATACAGGCAAGATTTCCCATATGTGGTGATTGTAAAGTGCTATATAAATAAAAAAAATAAAAATAAAAAAAAAACCCTGCTGATTTTGTTAAAATTTTTCTCGCCATTGTGACCTTATGCATGGTTTAAAACACCACAAATATTTTGAAATTTGGAGAAGAGATAAAACACCAAACACACACTAGCAATCAGTCTTCAATGTAAATTAAAATGTATCCTGAAAATGAAAAAAGTTTAATAAAATTATTATATGTGAAACTGCAAATTTTAACATATTACATTACAATTTACATTGAGTCAGAGTCAGTGCATTTTTACCAACTCTGACTCTGGTAACCCAATAACTGCTTCTGAGTTTGACTCCACAGCCCAGGCATAAATTAAGTTTTCTGAAAACAGACTCTAATCATGTTCCGATTTGTTTGTGCTTATTACATAGTCCTTCCCTAGCTGGATCCTGCTCATTAAAACATCTCATTCCCTAATGGGTCACTTTTTACAAAAGAAAACCATTGTCCAACAAACGAGGAGTTACTTTCCATGGTGATTGTTTTGTTGTTTACTTGTATGCATCTTATTTGCACTTTGTACACTTTAAATGCTGTATACACGTGCAAAAGACAAATAATTTACTGACCACTACAGTTTTGTGATAAACCCCGAAGCCAGAAACGTTTTCATGACTTCAAGGATTTTTCTGCCAATGTGTGCATGGTTTTTATAAGTAAACGTCTACATTAAATGCATTTTATTGTGGGCAGATATACTTTCTTAAATGTGAAAATACTAGTGTGGAGTGGGACGGTTTCTGTTTAAGGATGCCACTTTTAAATGAAAATGTCATAGTGTGGACATAGCCCAAAACATTATTCACAAAATGTTCAAACCATCTCAGTGCAATGGAAGTGAGGAATACTGCCATAGATCAGGCATGATACCACAGGCACCATTTAAAAACAACTGAAAACATGAAGATAAACAAAATTTGTGTTTTGTATTTATTTACTTACTTATCTACCTATTTATGCATGTATTTACTTAAAGAGCTTACAGTATGTAAAAGACAAATTTTTCCCAGGGTACAAATAAAGTTCAATCCAACTACTTGAAACAGGATTTCAGGAACCACGCTGATGAACTATCTGGCTCCACTGTCTTGTTGGCTCTGTCAC
The DNA here is from genome assembly GCF_016835505.1 of Polypterus senegalus. NCBI lineage: Eukaryota > Metazoa > Chordata > Cladistia > Polypteriformes > Polypteridae > Polypterus > Polypterus senegalus. The sequence continues at coordinate 56,244,359 of NC_053171.1, forward strand.
CACAAAGATTTCTATACTTTAGCTATGTGGACCCTTATTCTTGTCATATTTCCAGAATTTTTACAAAGCTTCTTCTTTACTTCCTCACAATGCAATTTAATTTATATGTATTTAGTTTATTAGCGGAAAACTCACAATCCTTTTTTCCTAGAAAGAAAAAAGTATTTTTAGCACCAAACCAGTAATGATTTTTTATTACCTTTTAACACCAGCTTTGGATTTTAATAATTAAAACTCCAGTAGGTTTTGTCCCCATACATGATTTTAATTAAGTTATTTTAATTAATTAATTTACAAAGACAGTGGGGAACCACTACCACCAATATCTAGGATCCACCTGGATAATACAAAGAAAATCATTCTTGCACCAGTAGGGTCAACACACATTCGTTATTAGGTGGTAAAGGTGCGAGAGAGGCAGTTAGCCAGTAAGGGACATAGGGTGATTAGGGTCCAGAATGGACAAGCTGTGGTGGGCAGTTTAGCCATGACATTGGGGTAAACTGTACTCTTTTTGAAGAACAATGTCCATGGATCTGTCATGACCACAGATCGTAATTAACTCATTTCATCTAATATGAAAAACAATGCCAATTTTTACAGCACAGTGTCCCTGCCACTGCACAGGGGCACTGGGATCCACACACAAATCAAAGAATAAGCACCCCTTGCTGGAGTAATAAACACCTATTCTAGCAGCAACCCAAGCTTTTCCTAGTTTATGTCCACTCCAAGTACTGTTCAGCTCAAACATACTTAGCTTCACGTGGATTGCTTGTTGTGAAGTGCAGATTGTATGTTTAATGGAATTGTGCTATCTTTGTCTGTAAAACTAGCTTTCGTTTGCCTCATTTTCCTAGATACTAATTCCACAATAGGACTAACTTTATAATAATTGGTTATCAAGTTATTATTATTTGGACACACTTTGATAGTTTTTCCTTGATGATCATGGAGTCCTAGAAATTAAAATGCCAACTTACAGTATAAGTAACCTTAGTAAGGTTGTGGGAGGATGTCAGCATATATGGAGTGGATAGAGCAATTATAGCAGACTAAACACTAATGGACAGGGTGAGGCTGGATACATGGAGTGACAGAGACTTGAAGACCTAAATGGACAGCCTTTCCTCAGATTTCTGGAAGATTCTTTTGGGGATGGCAACAGAAGCATTGTAGCTATAAACTCTGTTAGGTAGATGAGCAGCAAGAACAATCAATCAATCAAAGTATGTATGTGGAGGGGGTACCTGGAAAATGGAAGAAGTAATGGGAACCAATAAGCTGAAATGAAAACTGAGGAGAATTTGTGCAGTTGGACAAAGGTATTAAGAGTCAGGTGTAACTACAAACTACTTGCCGAAGATGCGATGGTGTGTGAGCACCAACTCACTGCAGTGTCTAGATGCACATTTCTAGTTTCAGACATATTCTCCATGGCCATTAACAAACAGGCAAGTTTGCTTGGTGTGCTAAGCATACACAATTATTTTTTAGCAAAACAGAAAAAATTACTTTTCCTGTTTTTTTAAGGAATGAACTGCATATTCCGTGTGATGCCTCAGTCTTTACTGAATAAGTGCTACTTGACACTTCTGAGAGGGACAAGTTTGCAAAGGCACTCTAGGGTTAAGTCATTACCAGCACATAGCTGTTATGTATTAATGTATTTGTTGTCACACATGTGCACTTGGCAGGTACTCTAAAGGCTTAACTAAGGGTAAGACGTGGAAACAGGGGTTGACGAAGTCCACATGTCTTTTCTCCTTCTCTTAAAGATCACAAGTAGGGAAGCCCAGCTAAAACACTGCCAGCAGTCACACACCTTTCCTGACCACACCTCCCTGCTGACCTCACTTCTGTCCCATCCCTCATGGACCTGCCTCTCCTCTTCTTGTCCAGCACCTATAAAAACTCATCAACCTCATCTTATGAGTCAGTTCCATTTTGGACTCTGCACCAAACATTACTCTGACTTTTTTTTTTTTTTTTTTGAGAGAGAGAAATAATTGTTGTTTACAATATGCGGGGTGGATCCCCAAACCTTTTTCCTTGTTTGCCTATGTTCTTACAATGTATATATTTTATTGTCATTTTTATTATATTGTAGTAATTATGTGTTTTATCATTATGTATTTTCTGTTTTGTTACTATTGTTTTCTTGTTTTTAAAATATGCCTATGTTACTTATTCTTTGTGGGTGGTTCCCCAAGAGGTTGTGCCACCCTGACATCAGAGGTCCTGGGTACTCCTGTATTTATACTTGAGCCAGAAACAAGATTCAGCAGTCAAGCATTTTGGCTTAGAGTGGAGCTTTGCTTGTGTGGATTTACTTTTTTTTTTTTAATTATATTTTGCCTTGTTTTCTGTGATTCTGCCTTTGAACTGTGTTTGGGACATGTTTGCTGTGGATTGTTTTTCTAGAAACTTTTTTTTAACCTCTTTTTTTCTTCTGTTTAGCTATTGTGCTTTATTACCTATTTTTGTCAATAAATCTTTGATGTATAAAGTTTCTTTTTTTCTCTGTTAGCACACAAGCTGGAGGCTGACGGTAACCCTCCTCTTTGCAGAGCTTGTGTTATACTTCGGGACATTTTTTGCTATTTTGACATCTCAACTTGTTTGGTGTCTGCTAGGCCAGAATTCTGCAGTTAGACGCTTTAAGGCTAGCTAATTCTGGGGCGAGTCTTCTTGGTCAAGATGGTTAGGTTAAGGCTTTGCCTTTATGGTAATTTTAGGAGGCCTCATTCACTTTTTACTACATAAGAGGCTACAAATCACAACAGAAAAATAATAAATATGCCTGTTTATTTAAGGGTTGAACTTTTCATTCTCAATTTCTTTAGTCACATTCATTAGAATTGGGGGAAAGTACAGATAAAAGAGTCTGAGAGAAACCAGTCTATCAATGGAAAGATGGGATGCTGGAAAGACTGGTGTTAAAAGTGGAACAGAAGAAATGAAAGATCTGACATGGAGAGCTGGTACCATGCAGAAGGCCAATGGTCCAGCAAATTAAAAATGGAGGTGATCATCCAGTAGTCTCAGTTGCTCTCCATGACATGATTGTGTAAAATTTACCCCCTCCACCGGTTTGCCATTTACCAAAAATCCACAATGCTTCTGGTGTTGGTCTGTATGTGTCAGCAAGTATTTTTTAGAGAAATGGAAAGGCTTTCATCAGCTTCCTGAAAAGCTCTTTTCAGGGTTTAAACTACCCCAACTGTGGAATTTAAATCAAGATACTGTGATTATCAAGTTAGTTTGACAATCCAGGGGTAGGCAGGCATGCCAAGGGCCTGTCTGTGAAAACGTCCTTCGAAGGACTGAAGTTGCTAGGGGAGCCGATGTGCTGTAGGTGAGATTGAGGAAAATCTGCACAGTTGGAGCTCAGGTTATGACTGACTGTGATTAGTAAAACAGTAAATGTGGCTTATTTGTTAAATGGCTTAACTGCTCTTTCTTTGCGATGTCTCTGCCTTCCTTCTCTAGTGAGTGAGGAGGCTGGGACAACCGTGCTTTGAACTTCTGTCTTGAAAATAGCTGTAACTGCTATTATTAAAGAACCAGTTATATAATAAGTGAATAAAAATATATGTTGATCCATTGGGAAATTTCTTAGCTGCTAATAAGGACTAACATGTGAAGGAAAAAAAAATACTAAACTTTCATATCATTATAAATTAAATTAAAAAAAAAACAAAAAAAAACATCATATTATCAAACATTGCCACACCCCTTACCTATCTCTGTGAGACTCTGCACACACTGAATAGCAGGGCTGCTGTGTGGTGATCTCCCCAGATTCGGAGTACTTGTAGACCACTGCTTATTTGCATCAATTAGAACTCTGAGGCTTTAAAAACATAACATAAAATATATTATTACTTTTATACAGACAGAAAGCAAGTTGTATACTAATAAATAATTGACGATTCTAATCACATTTTTGTAAGCTTACTAGAACATGTGACTAACAATGAGGTATCTTCCTTGCCTGTATCATCTGGGTACACCAGGGAGGGAGTCTGAAATCATCTTACTCAGATAATGAATAATATCAACCCATTAATGGGAAACAGTCTAAATTAGTGATCTTTTAATTTTTGTGGCTGCAAAACTGTGTGTGAAACAATGCATCCAGACATACATAAATTTGTTCTATATAGCATGCATATATACACACACATATATATACATATATATACATATATATATATATATATATATATATATATATATATATATATATATATATATATATATATATATATACACACACACACATATATATATATATATATATACACATATTTTGAAGGATCCGGGGGCCTCTTCGGTTTTTTCCATAGACTTTCAGTTGGATTCTCTGAAACCAACTGAGAGTTTCCTTGGCTGTGTGTTTGGGATCCTTGTCCTGCTGAAATGTCCACCCTTGTTTCATCTTCCACATCCTGGTGGATGACAGCAGATTCAAGACAGGTCAATCAAGAATGTCCCAGTACATTTCTCCATTCATCCTTCCTTCAATTATATGAAGTCTGCCAGTACCATATGCTGAAAAACAGCTCCACACCATGTTTCCACATCCAAACTTCACTGTTGGTATGGTGTTTTTGGGGTGATGTGCAGTGCCATTTCTCCTCCAAACATGGTGTGTGCAATGACATTCAAAGAGTTCAATTTTGGTCTCATCTGACCAGACTCTATTCTCCCACTATTTCATTGGCTTGTCCAAATGTTGTGCAGCAAACTCTAAACAAGCTTCAACATGCTTTTTCTTCAGCAGTGGAGTCTTGCGCAGTGAGCGTGCATAGAGGCAATGGTGGTTGAATGCATTACTTATTGTTTTCTTTGAAACAATTGTACTTACTAATTCCAGGTCTTTCTGAAGCTCTCTGCAAGTGGTCCTTGGCTCTTGGACAACTCTTCTGATTATTATTTTGACTCCTCTGTCAGAAATCTTGTGAGGTGCACCTAGTCATGGCCGGTTTATGGTGAAATGATATTCTTTCCACTTCCAGATTATGGCCCCAACGGTGGTCACTAGAACATTCAGAAGTTTAGAAAGAAGTCTGTAACCAATGCCATCAGTATGTTTTGCATAAGGTTACAATAAGGTTGAGAGAACTCTCTGCTTTTTCCCATCATAAGATGCTTCTTGTGCGACACCTTGGTAATGAGAAGCCTTTAATAGGCCATCAATTAGGACTAAACCAGCTGATATTAAGTTGCACTGAAAGGGGGCTATCAGGATTGCTTTCTAAATACTGACAGAATTCAGCTGCTTTCTTGGAATTCCATGTCTTTTTGCACCTCCTTTTCTTCAAGTGTTTAATACTTATTCCCTGTGCCATTCCACTTTATTATGAATAATTTATGGACTCACAGTATTTGATTTCTTTGTATGTTTTTTCTTTCTTTTAATGGATTAAACACATTGTCTTCAGTTCTTTTACTACAGCATTCTCAGCAAGAGTGACTTACTGTGCATTAAAAATGTCAATAATTGTTTGTGGCACTTTAATCTGTTTTGTCGCACACTGTGTCTTTTTCATTGTTTTTATCATGCATGAGTTGAACACACCTCAAAAACTGCAATGTGCAGGTGTCTTGGCTCTATCATAAATCTAAGGGTTTTATTAAAAATATAATGGAGTGTTATTGGTTCACTTCAAATCTGATACTTGTACAAAATACAAGGAAAGTCTTACGTGCTCTTTTAACTAAGCTGCCACTAAGTGTGAATCTTGTTCAGCAGACTATGTAAAAATAACAACACAGAGTGGAATTGGCAAAAAATCTGACAAAACAATCAAACGATGTGAAGGCACATCTGTCTGTTATTTCACGCCTTGGAAAAACACAATTATGGAAAAAACAGAAATACAGAGGTACACATTGGATAATAAGCAAAATACAGCTTAATGCTGGGGGCTTATCGTGGTTGTCTCAAGAAAAATAGGTCCAAGAATCTGTGATAAAATAATTACTAATTGTTGCCTTTCGTTATCACAAGGATGATTTATAAAACATGAAAATCATGTTTTGCTAAATCAAAACCTCTGCTGCTTCAAAGTGAACATATAAGGTAGACTTTTTCATTACCCTGTGGGCCCATGTACCCTTTCGTCCTATTGTAAACTGCAAGAGCTGTGACAGAATAATTCTGAGGTAACAGTCAGTCAGTCATTATCCAACCTGCTATATCCTAACACAGGGTCACGGGGGTCTGCTATAGCCAATCCTAGACAACACAGGTCGCAAGGCAGGAACAAATCCCAAGCAGGGCGCCAGCCCACTGCAGGGCACACACACCCACACACCAGGGACAATTTAGGACCGCCAATGCACCTAACCTGCATGTCTTTGGACTGTGGGAGGAAACCTACGCAGACACAGGGAGAACATGCAAACTCCACACAGGGAGGACCCAGGAAGCGAACCCAGGTCTCCTTACTGTGAGGCAAAAGCGCTACCACTGTGCCACCGTGCCACCCATTTTGAGGTAACATTAGTTTAGTATTTTGTTTTGCAGTGCATATTGAAATATATAAATCATGTGTTTTAGAAATGTTATAAAGAGAGATACTGAGATGGTTAAGTAAATGCACTAGGAGGGAAGGTTGATGTAATACACAAAATGTACCAGTGGATGATTAACAGATCAGCAGATGTCCTGTAAACAACAAGATTGGACAGTTGTCACATACACAGAAATTTCAAGGATAATTAGCTAAACAACAAGAGTGTGATAAAATGGAATTTTATTTGGGTGTGTAAGCTAACAAACCTTTCGGAGTAAACATCAGGTGATTAATATACATTACTCAGCATTATTCTGTAAATTCAGTTGTTTATGAAATGGACCTCTGCATTTATTTCTTGGACTATTCTGTAACTGACAGCTGTGAGGAATACTCCCTCTTCAAGCATTGGCTGAAGAGATAGTTAAAGCTGCAACAAACAGGTTTTCTGAATGGTTTCTAACTCTGGCATTTTATCAAACTTGTCCTGGTAGAGGATACATTTCTTAATTTAATATGTTGATTTTTTCCACTGTTTACAAGTTTTTAAAATCTATTTAAAAAAAACAAACAAAAAAACCCTCTCTAGAATACTACTTTATGTGACAATTTAATATATGCTATGATTGTGAAGAAACTACTTCGATTTGAAAAATACAGAACTTATCCTTAAAATCATACTAAACATCTTACGTACTGAAGCTCTGTTTGGTATACAGTTCTAGAAATCTCTGTGAAAATGAAATTAATACTATTTTATGTAATGTGACCTTAATGTCTGACAACTCTTTGAATATACTACGCGGTATTATAACTAAATAAATATTCCAATATACTTTGTATTTAAGAAGAGAAAATAACTTTAGTTCCAAAATGTTTTTGTGAACAGATTTATCACATTTAACTGAACCAAAGTTCTGAGCCCCATTTCCCCAAAAAATTAACCCCTGCACCCTCACCACTCTTCAGCAGTTTCCTTGTTTCCCACAGGTACTGGCCCTGGCCCTGACCCAGGACCCCACATTCTGCTCTTCTTCTTGTGGCATCTTTTGTCTTCCTCATCACCATCTGCTTGGAATGCAACATTGCGTCCCCAGGCCTTGCTGCTATCACCTGGAGTCACTGGTGAACCACAATTGTGAAGAAAATCATCATTTCTAAATAATTATCAAGGGATATAGCAACTGTCATGGCATTATAAAAGTCATGATACTCTCCTTTTCCAAATTATTGTTACTAATTGTAGTACTTTCTTAAGCAACTAAGGTTCTACATACAGACAAGTAAGCACACTGCTATAGTGTTGCTGCTGAAAAACACACATTCTTGGTAAGAAACAGTTCTCTAATAAGAAGACATCAGCAGTCTGTGTAGGCATTGCAATGGTCTAAATTCCCATCCAGGTTTGATTTAAACCATGTCCAAAACCTTTGGCATTGAATCCAACTCCCCTAATCCCTATAAATCATACAAAATAATTAATAAAAGGAATGCTGTTTAATAGACGAGGAAATATTCAATAAAGATAACATTTTCAAAATGCATTTCTTTCTTCGTGTTTACTTGTATATTTGATATTGAATACAAAAAAGAAGCACACATTTCCTCATGCTCCGAGTAATAAAACATACATGTTGAGATGACAGTAAATTTACAGGATTAGAAATAACACGAAAGCAGAAAGCCGCTCAGTGAAACTACAAGAAAATCCTTACATGCGTTTCCAAAAAACACTTGAGGTCGTCTGCTTAAACCTGTACCTTACCTCTGTAATTCATAAATATATAAGTAAACTTCTTTGGAACTTTCAGTTTCTCGTTTGCAATTCATAAGCTACAATATATTTAGTCAGAAGGTTTTAGGACCTTGAATAAGATGAGTGAAAAATGAGGAAAAAGCTGCACTTTCATTTGCTCAAGCCAGAGAAGTAATTACCTGCATTATAATTTTCAATAGATGGGAGAAATATATAGCAGAAGTAGAGCAATGTAAAGCACACTCTTCTTCTAATCCTGACTGTTTCTCCAACTCTGGAGTCTCTTCCTCTAACCAGTTTCTCAGCATTTTCAACAACTCACATCCACACTCTAGACTCCATCTGATGCTGGCTGTCAGGAAACATCTCTCTATACCAGTGGTTTTTAAACTTTTCTCTCTCACAAACCTATTTCCTTTTTTTGTGTCTTCACGATCGACAATCATCACCAATCACCATTCCCTTATGGATTGGTCCCCCTTTGAAGAATTAACAAAAATCGTCATCCCAGGGGAGGTGGGGATGCCCTGTTGGAGAATCACTACTGATCATCATGACACTTCATTGACACTAGAATCCCTAAAGCTTACAAAAAAGTCGTAATCCCAGGCCACCTTAAATTCCTTTGCACCTCCACATCAGTGTCTTTTGTTTTGACAATGTGTCGATCAGCACAAGTATCAGTAAAAGTTTGCGGCTTCGAGTCCAGATGTTCCCGGTTTTGAGTAGTGAGCTGCTATTATTATTACTATAAAATTTAATAAAAAACATACATTTGATTTGTGTTTGTAACCAACTGTGTAAATTTTGGCTTCTTGTAAAAGTTAGCGCTTTCTACAGCATTGGTCACTGTTGGCTTTTATTATATCAAACGTTTTCTTTTTGCTCTGTTTTCTTGGCCATTGCAACCAACTTCATTGGGTAAGCAGCCTATAAAGAAACATTTTAGGAAGAACTATTCCTTTAATACATTCTAATAGTTTTTTTAGAAATTGAAGCGAGTACTCCTAAACAACAACAAAAAAGTTAAGTTTTCATTTAGAATATTTATGACCTGAGGCTGTCCGTCTGCAGCTGGGGTTTCTTGTCGCTAGGACAGAGGAGGACAAGAAAGCCTCTGACCTGCTTACCAACTTTAACTAGTAACAAGAATGCCTCTAGAACTGATCAAAAATACAACATGTTTGGATCTAGCAGTGATTTTTGTAGGGCAATTTAATAAATACAAAAGAATGAATTTACTTTTTACCTTTAGAATAAAGATGTACTCATCCCCCCACCAGGTTTTCCCTGCCAACTATGGCCATTCAGTAATCCACAAAGAATAATGCATTTGGTTTTTAGCTTATTGATTTAACAATGTTTCCACAATTTCCAGATTGTTGATGGGAGAAAAAAAAATCTTCATAATGTTCACAAATTCATTTTGAAAAAACTGAAATAAAAACAAAACTGGGAATCAAATAAATTTTGAATTCTCACAATTACAACTAAGCGTTCTTTTTCCATTCTAGCCCTTCCAATTCTGCGCAAATGTCGAATTATTTTAACTGTCCTTTTCTATGCAGCCATCTAAATTAAATACTACAATGATAAAGGATATATTAAAGATCATGTGTGTTTCTCTAATACAATATTTTTACAATTTGCTTCTCAGAGAATTAATAAAATCATTCTTACAAAGAACACACTTTCTCAATCTGTGTGACACACTGTACAGTAAAATTCAGTTTAGGACTGTACAGCCCATACACTTTTCTCTTGACACTGACCATCAAAAATGAATGTCAGATTACTACAGATGCAGCTAGTCACAGATGTTTTCAAGCATCTGCCTCTATTGACAATGTCTTCTACTTTTAAAAACTCCTGGAAAACAACGTTCATATACATACCAGACTGCCTTGGAATTACTAAAAACTCTCATTAGCTACCAGCACATTTTGAGATAACAAAAAACAAACAACATAGCTAAAGGATCCATTTCTTGTGACAATGTATACTACATGGTCACCATGTAACTCTGCTCCTCTGAAAGAAAGCCTACCTTCTACTTTTTTATGCATTTGGAAAATTCCCATATTTCATAAAATCAGAAAATGAAATATACAAAGGAAAAATTTCATATTTTTCAGCAAACTGCAGCCATTCATTAAAGCCATCTTTAACCAGCACCAATGACAGCAATCAGTCACCATTGTCAAGTGCTGTAAACCCTTTATAACTACACCTATTAATATACAACTCCCCTAGTGTATACTCTACACTCAAATAGGTATATGAAAAATTATAATATAAATTTTAATGTCTGTTGTATTTGTTTAGTTTTAAAGAGTGTATTGTCAAAAGTAACTTTTGCATAAATCTACTTGTTTTTTTCAAGGTCGAAGTTCATCCTGTGAACTGCATTTACTACTTTTTCTTATTTAAAACAACAAAAAAAAAGTTTGAAGTAGAATGTCATTTTTTAATAGTAAAATACACATATATTGTGCTGTTATTTGGTTCTATTCCTAATACAAACACCATGTGTCCAGATTTTTTTTTTATACATAGTTTTTGATCTTCAAAAAGGCATGTGGGGAGAGGGTAAAGATTTTTCACCTAAGTGGCATAAATTATTGTTTATTTGCTTTGAACTCAAAAAATTGTGTTGTTCTTCAAATAGGTTTATGAAAAAAAATGAACTGAAATAAAACAATCCGTTTTAATCCTGTTGTTTAAGAAAAACAGCCTTCATGAAATGACACTGAACACTGAGCATACACTAGAGTAGAAGGTAGCATGTTAAAAGTTGGACTTGTTTAGAAAGAAAATGGTGACTGACTGATGTCAAGGGTACCATATTCTGAAAATCTGTAACTGTTCAATGTGTATTTCATTTTATTTTATTTAACAAAATATAGGTCTTTGATGAGACAAAATTTACAGCTGATGCGAAAACTAAACTACCTCAAGGGGATATTTTTTCAATATTTCTGAACATTGCACCATTTTTAATTTTGATAAAACACTATATATGAATTACACGTATCTTTCAAAAACCAATTAGAAAATTTGTTGAATTAAAATGGAATGACAAACTAATGATTGTTAAGAAACTATTAACCAGGGATCTTTGCTTTCTCTTTTGACTTTAGTCTAAATCGAAATCTTAAAAAAACCTTGCAATACATTATTATTACATAAGTCATTTATTTTATTTACTTTATATATTGTTTTTTCATGCTGAATCAAGTAAAAATACTTTAAATAGGCTGTTCACCTTACTAAACAATTTTAAACTCCACCTTTGATGAAAAACCACAAATGATTTCATATATTTCTAAGCTAACATCAAAAGAAATAAAACTGCAATACATTATTCATTAATTTATTACACTAAATATGTGTGTCTTTTTATTTCATCCACTTTGTATACCCAGCAATAGTGCAGAACACACAGTATGAAGCAACAATACTCACACTGGATGGCTCGAAGACGAGGTATGATAGTAGGACTAGCTGGAGGACTCGAGCTACTACTTAATAAACTTTTTCTTCTGTCCAGTGTTGGGGATGCTTGCACTGTTATCTTGTGCTGAAAATCTGAACAGAACCATATGCATTGAGAAATTTTCTTAAAAGATTAATAGGTAGACATCTATATTCCTTCAAATAAAATAACTGCTCAAAATATCAGCTTTATGACTAGTGGGGTATTTATATTAAGAACACAGACCTGAAGGCAAGCTAATGCGATTCCCATCTCGAATTTTAAGTCGGCTCCTGCGGAATTTACCCTTGCGCCTCTCAACCCGTGGCTTCTCCTGATATAACTGATGAATAATGATGTTGAGCTCTCTCTCCAAGATGTCAATCTCACGCTCAGCCAGCTCTTGCTCTCTTCTTCGTAGTGCCTCCTCTTGGTTTTTCTGTTGCATTGCAGCACGGCTTAGCTCCTCCTCCCATGAGCACAACTCCTAGCACGGAGGACAAAAGGAAAATGGAAGTTTTAAAAGAAAGGAAAAAATATTTACCTCCACTTGAAATTCCTTCAGTTTACTGCATGGTTATGTTTGGATGTGAAATTAACCAACAGAAGTAACAATTCATTCAGTTTTAAATTTGAAACCAAAAATTCTTAGTGTGTACAATACAAATATGATTACAATTTGTTTAGCATTTCCATGTTTTCTTTAAAAACTGAAAGTGAATAAGATTTCCCAAGATTTATCATAAAGTGGCATCCTCGTGTTGAAGATTACTGATGGATACCACAACTTAAGATTCCCTGCTTCTGCTTCTTCTGACCTTTCTAACTTAATTAAACCTACATCAGCTTTTGCACTTCACAGTTCCAATACTAAAGCTTTGAATTTAGTTATATATAAGAAAGGGCACAGCAGGATCTTTATTAGGAGACTGTGTTCCTATAACTTGAACAGTGACTTGCTTCAAATCTCCTATGCACCCTTGTGATGGCCAGTACAATTTTCTATGCTGTTGTGTGATGGACTGGAAACAGCATCTTATAGATGTGTTTGAAAGTTTGTGAACCCTTTAGAGTTTTCAATATTTCTGCATAAATATGACCTAAAACATCAACAGATTTTCACTCAAGTCCTAAAAGTAGATAAAGAGAAACCAGTTAAACAAATGAGAAAAACACATTATACTTGGTCATTTATTTATTGAGGAAAATGATCGAATATTACGTATTTGTGAGTGGCAAAAGTATGTGAACCTCTAAGATTAGCAGTTAGTTTGAAGGTGAACTTAGAGTCAGGTGCTTTCAATCAATGGGATGACAATCAGGTGTGAGTGGGCACCCTGTGTTATTTAAAGAACAGGGATCTATCTATCAAAGTCTGCTCTTCACAACACATGTTTGTGGAAGTATATCATGGCATGAACAAAGGAGATTTCTGAGGACCTCAGAAAAAGACTGGTTGATGCTCATCAGGCTGGAAAAGGTTACAAAAACATCTCTAAAGAGTTTGGACTCCACCAATCCAGTCAGACAGATTGTGTACAAATGGAGGAAATTCAAGACCATTGTTACCCTCCCCAGGTGTGGTCGACCAACAAAGGTCACTCCAAGAGCAAGGCGTGTAATAGTCAGCGAGGTCACAAAGGACCCCAGGGTAACTTCTAAGCAACTGAAGGCCTCTCTCACATTGGCTAATGTTCATGTTCATGAGTCCACCATCACGAGTGGACAAACCAGATGGCTATTGGAAGAATGTTTTGTGGACGGATGAGACCAAAATAGATCTTTTTGATTGAAATGAAAAGCGTTATGTTTGGAGAAAGGAAAACACTGCATTCCAGCATAAGAACCTTATCTCATCTGTGAAACGTGGTGGTAGTAGTATCATGGTTTGGGCCTGTTTTGCTGCAGTTGGGCCAGGACGGCTTGTCTTCATCGATGGAACAATGAATTCTGAATTATATCAGAGAATTCTAAAGGAAAATGTCAGGACATCTGTCCATGAACTGAATGTCAATAGAAGGTGGGTCATGGGGCAAGACAACGACCCTAAGCACACAAGTCGTTCTACAAAGAATGGTTAAAGAAGAATAAAGTTAATGGTTTGGAATGGCTAAGTTAAAGTCCTGACCTTAATCCAATCAAAATGTTGTGGAAGGACCTGAAGCGAGCAGTTCATGTGAGGAAACCCACCAACATCCCAGAGTTGAAGCTGTTCTGTATGGAGGAATGGGGTAAAATTCCTCCAAGCCGGTGTGCAGGAATGATCAAAAGTTACTGGAAACATTTAATTGCAGTTATTACTGCAAAGGGGGGAGGTCACACCAGATACTGAAAGCAAAGGATCAAATACTTTTGCCACTCACAAATATGTAATATTCGATCATTTTCCTTAAAAAAATAAACGATCAAGTATCATTTTTTTGTCTCATTTGTTTAAATGGTTTCTCTTTATCTACTTTTAGGACTTGAGTAAAAATCTGATGGTTTTAGGTCATATTTATGCAGAAATATTGAAAATTCTAAAGGGTTCACAAACTTTCAAACACAACTGTAAGATAAACCCACTAAATCAACAAGTTAATTAAAATGGCAGGTTCACTTATGGGCCACACTCATGAGCCCCTGGTGGTAGTAACTTGGGAGAGAATGATGACAAAAAATAAACTACTTAGGAAATACAATTCTTTCACATACTGTATGTACAATAGATGAATAGAGAGATTGAAGTTTGGAGCTCAATGGTGCCCCCGATTCTGACACCCATGCAAAGATCATTTACAATACACTGTATACTGCAAATTCTTCCTCCTTCTATCCTCCAAGAGTGTTGCCACTACCGATCCTGACTTGATTGAAGTGAGGCAGCAGGCTCTCTTTTACCGTCAACCCAGGGAACTGCTTTCGGCTTCTTGTCTCTATCTTTGGAAGCACTTCCAGTTCATACACAAACCAGGGCAGTCCTCCGTTGACATCACCCTCTGGTGGTCCCTAAAGATCCTGATGGGGCTGTGTCTCTGGACTTGAACCACCATGCCACCCTGTGGGTGTCCTAAATTGTTCCAGCCATAGGGAGCGATGCTACCCATTGTATGTGGGAATTAGCTGCTCACAGTGGGTGTAATGGTGTGGGTCAGCTCCACTCTCCCACTTCTGTTTGGGAGTCTCTTGAACCTGCCATGGATGATAGTCATAAATGAGATGAGCCAGGCAAAGGAAGTCGCAAACAAGGGGTAGCAAGGGGTAGGTGCAAAAAGTGATAAATGCTTTCATTAAACTCAATGAAAAAAAAAAACAAGTGTTCAAAGGCGCAGTGCATCCATCCATAAATAACTAATCCATAAAAAGTGTTTGATAGAAGAGGTTAAAACAAGCCAAATAAATAGATCGATAAAACCGAGGATGAAGTCACTAGGCTGGACAGTGTCTCTTAAAACATAGTCCCCTGTGCATTCCTTTAAACCAATGTCTCCTCTGTTTACCTTGCACAATAGCCTGCAGACAGAAAAGACATCCTGCTCACAGGCACAGCCAACCTTCACTCCCAGGTTTGAGTCCCTGTGGTCTATGGCTCCCAGCAGGGTACTGTACCAAAACTCATTTCTCCTAGGCTTGTGTCCCTGCTGTCATCTGTGGCCCCGGCAGGGTGCCGTGCCGAGCTCCCCCCTTCTGACTACTGCTGCCCCACCTCAGTCTTGAACAGAAGAGTCACTTGATAAACGGGTCACTCCAGCTCTCTACACATTCTCAGCCAGAGCGATCCTCTTCAGCCCTCAAGTATCAGCCCTATGCTGTTCTAAGGGGGTCTTCCTTCAGGCTGCCTACTTCCTTTCCCTCACACTTTCTCTCTCTTGTTCCTACCTTGCATCTTCCTGATTCCCCTATCTCTTTTCTCTCTGTGTTTGTTCTCTTTTCTTCTCTCACCACTGCAGTTATGCAGGTTCTTCTTATATTTGGCTTTCCTAACTGGGCACGGGTATAATGCACTGCTCTGTCTAGAGGCAATAATGATGCCTTAACTGACACTCACATTCACACGTGAACATGCAATCAGCCAGGCAACCCAACTGTCCCAGGCACGAAGTAAGTGCATTCGCACATGCCCAATCAGAGCCTGCAGTTTATGGGCCGCGATTATTTATTTAAAATTTTTCCAAATACAAGCACCACTTATCACAGAGGGATTGTTAACCTGTTCCTTCCTTTATGGCCTCCTGACCGGATATGAATCCTTCCATATATTATATACTAGCCAACCCAAGCTGCTTCACCTGTGTAATAGTGAAACAGGACAGTGAGGAGGGCCATGCCCGGCTCCCCACTCCTGACATAACGCTTCCCACTCTCCTCAGCCCGCAGCCAGCGAACTCTGATTCTTAGCGAGAAGTCACAAAATCAACTGGAATGTTCAAGCAAATTATAGAAAACAATCCCAAACTAAACCCGTTAAAGTAATTCTCTAATGAAAAGCGGATAGACATACAGTGCATCCAGAAAGTATTCACAGCGCATCACTTTTTCCACATTTTGTTATGTCACAGCCTTATTCCAAAATGGATTAAATTAATTTTTTTCCTCAGAATTCTACACACAACACCCCATAATGACAACTTGTGGTTTTTGCAAATTTATAAAAAATAAAAAAAACTGAGAAATCACATGTACATAAGTATTCACAGCCTTTGCTCAATACTTTGTCGATGCACCTTTGGCAGCAATTACAGCCTCAAGTCTTTTTGAATATGATGCCACAAGCTTGGCACACCTATCCTTGGCCAGTTTCGCCCATTCCTCTTTGCAGCACCTCCATCAGGTTGGATGGGAAGCGTCGGTGCACAGCCATTTTAAGATCTCTCCAGAGATGTTCAACAAGTCTGGGCCACTCAAGGACATTCACAGAGTTGTCCTGAAGCCACTCCTTTGATATCTTGGCTGTGTGCTTAGGGTTGTTGTCCTGCTGAAGGATGAACCATCGCCCCAGTCTGAGGTCAAGAGCACTCTGGAGCAGGTTTTCATCCAGGATGTCTCTGTATATTGCTGCATTCATCTTTCCCTTTATCTAGTCTCCCATCTCCTGCCGCTGAAAAACATCCCCACAACATGATGCTGCCATCACCATGCTTCACTGTAGGGATGGTATTGGCCTGGTGATGACCGGTGCCTGGGTTCCTCCAAACATGATGCCTGGCATTCACAAAAAAAAAAAAACAGTTCAATCTTTGTCTCATCAGACTAGAGAATTTTGTTTCTCATGGTCTGAGAGTGCTTCAGGTGCCTTTTGGCAAACTCCTGGCGGGCTGCCATGTGCCTTTTACTAAGGAGTGGCATCCATCTGGCCTGATTGGTGGATTGCTGCAGAGATTGTTGTCCCTCTGGAAGGTGCTCCTCTCTCCACAGAGGACCTCTGGAGCTCTGACAGAGTGACCATTGGGTTCTTGGTCACCTCCCTGACTAAGGCCCTTCTCCACTGATCACTCGGTTTAGATGGCTGTCCAGCTCTAGGAAGAGTCCTGGTGGTTTTGAAATTCTTCCATTTACGGATGATGGAGGCCACTGTGCTCATTGGGACCTTCAAAGCAGCAGAAATTTTTTTGTAACCTCCCCCAGATTTGTGCCTCGAGACAATCCTGTCTCAGAGGTCTACAGACAATTCCTTTGACTTCATACTTGGTTTGTGCTCTGACATGAACTGTCAACTGTGGGACCTTGTATAGACAGGTGTGTGCCTTTCCAAATCATGTCCAATCAACTGAATTTACCACAGATGGACTCAAATTAAGCTGCAGAAACATCTCAAGGATGATCAGGGGAAACAGGATGCACTTGAGCTCAATTTTGAGCTTCATGGCAAAGGCTGTGAATACTTATATACAGTTTTATTATTTTTAATAAATTTGCAAAAATCTCAAGTAAACTTTTTTCACGTTGTCATTATGGGGTGTTGTGTGTAGAATTCTGAGGAAAAAAAATGAATTTAATCCATTTTGGAATAAGGCTGTAACATAACAAAATGTGGAAAAAGTGATGCGCTGTGAATACTTTCCGGATACACTGTACAAACATTGGATAGATATATATATTTACACACATACACACACACACAGTGGAACCTCTAGATATGAGTTTAATTCGTCCCAGCACTGAGCTTGTATAGCGAATTTCTTGTATCTAGAATAAAACTTCCCCATTGAAAATAATGGAAATCCAGTTAATCCGTTCTGCACCCTCAAAAATATCAACATAAAAATCAATTTTCCTAACAAATAACACTGATAAATAAGTGTGGATACACTTTGTCTGCTGAGCGTCATGTAATCATAACTGAGCTGATGGTTCTTTTCTCTCTTGCACGTCTCCCTCTCCTTATCTCTCTTGCTGGCGCGCCCCTCTCTCTCCTTATCTCTCTCTTGCTTGCTGGCCTTTCTCTCTCTCTCTCTCTCCTTATCTCCCTTGCCTCTCTCTATCTCCTCTTGAGGGTAGAAAAAAGCCAAGCAAAATGACACCTTTTATTGGCTAACTAAAAAGATTACAATATGCAAGCTTTCGAGGCAACTCAGGCCCCTTCTTCAGGCAAGATGTAATCAAAGCTTGCATATTGTAATCTTTTTATATCTCATAATTGTATACGTGTAAAAGAAAGTGCGAAGCACCTTAATATTAGTTTGCCGCGGTCTAGAAATGGGATCCCGTGTTTACAGTTGTCTGGGCTATAGCTCATGGGAAGAGGGAAAAAAATTAAAAGTGTTTACTTTCACTTAAGGCAGAAGCGCAGTCAGCATCCCAAAGGCTGGCACAGCTACGCACGCACGCACGCCGGCTGCCCAACTTTTGTAGTATTTTTGCAGTGCAGGAAACGACACTTTTTGCAGACATGTTCACGTGAGCAAAACTCTCCGCGCTCTTTAGAGGTCTTGCTTTCTCTGCGTACTGCGTTCATAGTCAGTTCACGTGAGCCGCTCGGAGTACATGCATCGAAGCTTCTGAGCTGTGGCTGTGCTATCTCGTGCGATCTCACGATGTCCACGGTGTTATTTAATGTTAGCTAAGAGCCGGCACTTAAAAGTTTCTCGCTACAGCAATTTTACCTTCATTACAAAGTGATCCAAAGTCTCGTTTATACCTCGTGTCTTCTCATTAAACGTGTATCTCGCGAATAAAGTATTCTGCGTTTTTCTTCAGCACTCTTTGGGGGCTCTTCCTTCTTTTCTACGTACTGCGGTCATAGTCAGTTCACGTGATTACGTGGGAGGCGTGATGATGTCACACGCAGCTCCGCCCCCCACGGCCATCAGGCTAACGTCCATTACAGTATATGGAGAAAAATAGATTCCAGTTATGACCATTACGCGTAGAATTTCGAAATGAAATGCCCAACTTTTGTAAGTAAGCTGTAAGGAATGAGCCTGCCAAATTTCAGCCTTCTACCTACACGGGAAGTTGGAGAATTAGTGATGAGTGAGTGACTCCGTGAGTGAGCCAGTGAGGGCTTTGCCTTTTATTAGTATATATATATATATATATATATATATATATATATATATATATATATATATATATATATACATATACTCAGCAAAAAAAGAAATGTCCCTTTTTCAGGACTGTATATTTCAACAATAATGTTTTAAAAATCCAAATAACTTTACAGATCTTCATTGTAAAGGGATTAAACAATGTTTTCCATGCATGTTCAATTAACCATAATCAATTAATTAAAATGCACCTGTGGAATGGTCGTTAAGACCTTAACAGCTTACAGAAAGTAGGCATTTAAGGTTACAGTTCTAAAAACGTTACACATTAAGTTTACTGAAGGTAAAAACAGTTGAAAGTCAGAGGACGTTTCTTTTTTTGCTGAGTATCACATAAACATTTAAATATATATATATATATATATATATACACACACACACACAGTAGTACCTTGGGATACGAGTGCCCCAACATACATGTTTTTTGAGATACTAGCCGTCACTAGGTCGATTTTTTGCTTTGAGTTACGAGCCAAAATTTGAAATACAAGCCATTAAAGAGCTTGTCGCCGCACATTCAGAGGAAGTGACGACGGAGGAGTTGACGGAACTACAGACATACGGAGGTTCTACAGGAGATCGGTATCGCGGAGGAGGCAGAGGCGGAGGAGGTTACCTCATAAAGTGAGATAAAGAAAGTGTTAGCAATTTGGGAAAATGTTTCAAACTTTAAAGAAAAGAAACACCTTGAAAAAGTTGCAACTGATAGTGCAGCGGCTCTATTTAATGACACTTGCCTAACGCTTGACTTTATTTAAAAGAAACATCCTGAAAAAGTTACAACTGATCGTGCAGTGGCTCTATTTAATGACACTTGCCTAACGCATTTTAGAAACATTCTGAAAGAGAGGATGAAACAGATCTCATTGGACAGGTTTTTATCGAAAACCCCTGCAGATGAAAGTGAAGAAGGTGCGGCGAAAAGGGCAAAAATCAGTGAATAACATTCAGTTATTCAGTTCAGCCTTTCTCCACCACCTCCGTCAGCATCTTCAACTCGTCTGATCTCCAAGGTGAATGCTGTACATTATACTGTAATAAACCAGTTTATTGCAGTACATTAAATTGTATTGAGTTTTTATACAATATTCGTTATTTATAAGTACATTTTTCTTATTTAAAAACGTAACAAAAAAATTGCAGTTTATTGGGGGTCTGGAACGGATTAATGGCATTTCAATTCATTCAATGGTGAAAATTGATTTGAGATAAGAGCATTTTGACTTAAGAGCTCGGTCACAGAACGAATTAAACTCGTATCTCAAGGTATCACTGTATGTATACATACATACATACATACATACATACATACATACTCATATAAATGTTTATATGTATGTATGTGTATTGTGATAAGAATGAGTCGGAGACATCATAAAGATTTGGGGCAGCCACCCGTATAATTGAATCGGCTGCAAAAGTAGTTTTAAATAGCACGATGTGCTTAGTTTGGAGTCCAGAATTGAACTGCCTGTACTGAGGCAAGATGGCAGTTTTAAAGGGCTGGAAGGGAAATGACGTCATCTATGCTGGAACTGGGAGTGGTGTCCTTGTGCCCAGAAGTGACGTCATCCTTAGGGCCGGCAACAGGCGGGATTTCCCGGAAAAGGTCTGCAAGGGACTGAGAGAGATAGTCGGTGCACTCCACCTCCCCATGGCCTGGCGTAGAATTACTAGTGCTTAGGCCCTTCAGCTGATTCCCATGCGCACGTGTGTGACAAGGCCGCCCCCTTAGCCCAGACCTACCAGGTCGGGCGGACCTGTCCGAGAGGTCGTAGACTCAAGAGAGGGCATCAGCATTGGTATGGAGAGTACCCTTACGATGAACGAGCGAAAACTTGTATGGTGGGAGGTCAAGAAACCACCTAGTTACCCGCGGATTAGACTCCCTGTGAAGGGCCATCCACTGGAGAGGTTAATGGTCTGTCACCAGAGTAAATTCACGGCCCAAGAGGTAGTACCTCAACTGTGTAATCGCCCATTTTATCGCAAGAGCCACCCATTCCATTGCCGTATACCTGGTTTCCCGATCCAGCAGTTTCCGGCTCAGGTACATGACGGGGTGTTTAACACCATCAACGCTTTGGCTTAGCACGGGCCCCAGGCCTGTGTCCGAAGCGTCCGTCTGGAGTATGAAAGGAAGTGAAAAGTTGGGTGCTTTCAACACGGGTGCTGACGTAAGGGCCTGTTTTAGGTCACAAAATGCAGCAGCAGTCTTGTCAGACCATACCACGTGGTTTGGAGCCCTTTTCTTTGTTAAGTCTGTCAAGGGTGCTGCTCTCTCAGAGAACCGGGGTACAAACTGGCGGTTGTACCCGGCCAAACCGAGGAAAGCCTGCACTTGCCGCTTGGTAATCGGACGGGGCCAGTTTAATATGGCATTAACTTTGGAACACTGTGGCTTCACGGCACCCCGACCCACCAGGTAGCCCAAATACTTAGCCTCTTTTAACCCAAAGAAACACTTCTTGGGATTAATTCGAAGCCCGGCATCACCCAGCGTCCGAAATACCATTTCCATCTGCCGCACATGGTCCTTCCATGTGCTGGAATAGATGACATCATCATCCAAATAGGCAGCACTGAACGCATTATGAGGCCAGAGCACTCTATCCACCAGACGCTGGAAGGTTGCTGGTGCCCCATGTAACCTGAATGGGAGGACCCGGTACTGCCATTGCCCACTGGGAGTGCTAAACGCGGTCTTCTCCTTCGCGGAGTCCGTTAAAGGAACCTGCCAGTACCCCTTTGTTATGTCAAGTGTGGTCAAATATTCTGCCTGTCCCAGCCTCTCGAGGAGGTCGTCCACGCGAGGCATCGGATAGGCGTCAAACTGGGAGACTTGATTCAGCCGACGGAAGTCCTTGCAAAACCTCCAACTCCCGTCGGGCTTACTGACCAAGACAATTGGACTGGACCAGGGACTATAACTTTCCTTAATCACATCTAGATCCAGCATGCGCTTGATCTCAAGCTCCATCTCTGCCTTCTTTGCTTCGAGAAGCCGATATGGCTGTTCTCGCACGACAACCCCAGGTTCTGTCATTATGTCGTGCACAATCAGAGAGGTCTGTCCAGGCTGCTCACTCACTACCTCCGGAACTGACGAGATCGCTAATTCTAGCTCACGTCTCTGTTTAGCATTCAAGTCGGGTCCGAAGTTAAGGCGGTCGGTCTGAGCAAAGAGAGCGGGGCTGAGCAGAGAAGGGATTGGGATCCCTCTCCTTCCACGGCTTCAGCAAGTTGACATGATACACCCGCTCGCTCGGCCGACGATTGGGTTGTTTCACCAAATAATCGACGAGCCCTTTCCTCTCCTTAACTTCATACGGGGCTTGCCAGTGGGCAAGCAACTTAGAATGCGAGGTAGGAACACCATGACGCGATCCCCTGGTTGGAACTCTCGGAGAGTCGTGCCACGGTCATAATAGTGGGCCTGTGCTGCTTGCGCCTCTTCCATGTGACTTTTTAACAAAGGTCGGATTTTTCCGAATCGATCGTGTAACTGCACGATATACTCCAATATATTGCTAGAGGGGAGAGCCTCTCCTTCCCATCCCTCTTTTAAGACATCCAATAGCCCTCGGGGTTGTCGGCCATATAACAATTCAAAAGGGGAGAACCCCGTAGAGGCTTGTGGAACTTCCCGATAAGCAAAGAGCACAAGGGGGAGGAGCTGATCCCAGTTCCTCCCGTCCCCGCTGACCACCTTGCGTAGCATCTGCTTGAGAGTTTGGTTAAACCTCTCGACAAGACCGTCAGTTTGAGGATGATATACTGCGGTCTTTAGGTGCTTTATTTTAAGTAACTTGGCCGTTTCCTTGAACGTCAGTGAGGTAAAGGGCGTCTCTTGATCCGTAAGGACTTCTTTAAGGATCCCTATACGAGCAAAGACTCCCACTAATTCCCGTGCGATCGCTTTACTAGTAGCAGAGCGCAACGGAACTGCCTCTGGATATCGGGGAGCATAATCCACGACAACTAATATATATTTGTGTCATCGGGCTGAGGGCTCCCGAGGTCCTACTATATTGACCCCAATACACTCAAAGGGAACATCAATCAGGGGGAGGGGAACGAGAGGAGCACGGTCCCTCCTAGGAATTTGCCGTAATTGACATTCTGGAAAAAGATATGCAAAAACGGCGAACCTCCTCGTTAATTCCCGGCCAATAAAATCAGAGCTTAATTCGCTCCAATGTCTTTTCAGTGCCTAAATGGCATCCCATGAGGTGGGCGTGTGCCATCTTGCAAACCTGCCGCCGGTAGGTTCGTGGGATTAGCAACAACTTCCGCACCCCGCCCTCATGCTCTGCTATTCGATATAACAGATCATTGTCTAATACAAAGTGGGGCCCGCGTGGCATGGGTTGATGAGTGCGTTGGCCATTGACAAGCATGACTGCATTTTTTGCAAACTTCAGGGAGTCATCATTCCATTGTTTTCTCCTGAAAGATGCTGGTGTTTGGTTGAATTGAAAGTGCATGTCGGAGAGAGGGACCCAGTCTGACCTCAAGGAGCGGGGAGTCCTCCTGACTCGTCGAGGCCCGGGTTGATGACGTATATATGTGCGACGGCCCAGGAGCCTCCCCATCCTCCTCGCAGTCTTCCGTACCCGTCTCCGCCGGCTGTTTACACGGCATGGAATCAGCTTGAGTTGGGTTATCCCCTTCCATGACTAGGCCTACAGGAACAAGGGGAGCAGTTATCCGCACTCCGCATTTACTATCAGACCAGTCCTGCCCTAGGATTATAGGAGATGGTGGGTGTGGGTAGACCGCCACGGGGAACTTTTTTACTAAGCCTTCGTAACACAGAGGGCGGTTTTGTATGTCCTTGTTTCCCCGTGTATGCAGCGTATACTGGTCTTTTCCCTCGTCCACTGTCGCGGTAGTACGTAACGGCAATCAACAACGGAGATGTTGCTGCCGGAGTCTAGAAGGGCTGTAACTCGAAATCCATTCAGAATCACTACTCCCGTATGACCAGTAGCCAGGGGGTTCGTAAGTGCACATAACCATCCTCTCCCCTTCCACCTGCATTCCCCCGCGCTCCCGTGCGAGCGGCCTACTCCGCGCCCCGGGGACATCAGAGCAGGCTTCGGTTTATGTGGAAGGGACTTATAATCCCTACGGAGTCCACTAGAGGACCGTTCTGCTCTCACAGATTGTGAGGCTGGCTTAGCTGTTAACTGAGTTATTAACTCATCTATTGAACTAAAGTCTCCCCAGACTGGCTGGGTAAAAGTAGGGGGAAGACCCTTAATTAAGATGAAGCAGGCCACCTGCTGCACAATTTGCAGGGTAGTTAATTCGAATGGCTTCAGCCATAAACCTACTGTTTCCCAGAGAGCATACGCTTGCTCCTGGGTTGATCTCTCCGGATCATATTCCCAGCTTTGTAGGTGCTTTACCTGCTGGTCTGGGGACAGCCCGTATGTTTCTGGAACTGTGGTCCCAACGGACGGCTCAGTCCTCTCCTCTGAGAGAACATAGTAAGCCCTTTTCGTTTTCCCCACAGGAACCAGTCCACGTCCGTGGGGCTCCTCCACATTCTTCTTGTGTAGGACTAGGGGCTCGTTTTCCATTGCTGGAAGCGAAGCCTGCACCGTGTCGCTCCGGACCGCCGAGCGTGCCCCCACCCGGAAACACGGCTCCGGTACTCTCCTACCTGAGTAAATCCATGGTTCCTTCCCGGTTTCTTCTGGGAAGGTTTCATCTTGCCGGCTACGCCACTGTGATAAGAATGAGTTGGAGACATCATAAAGATTTGGGGCAGCCACCCGTATAATTGAATCGGCTGCAAAAGTAGTTTTAAATAGCACGATGTGCTTAGTTCGGAGTCCAGAACAGAACTGCCTGTACTGAGGCAAGATGGCAGTTTTAAAGGGCTGGAAGGGAAATGACGTCATCTATGCCGGAACTGGGAGTGGTGTCCTTGTGCCCGCAAGTGATGTCATCCTTGGGGCAGGCAACAGGCAGGATTTCCCGGAAAAGGTCTGCAAGGGACTGAGAGAGATAGTCAGTACACTCCGCCACCCCCTGGCCTGGCTAGAATTACTAGTGTTTAGGCCCTTCAGCTGATTCCCATGCGCACGTGTGTGACAGTATATATATATATATATATATATATATATATATATACACATGTGTATATATATGTATTTATATATACAGAGCCCACCACTATTATTGGCACCCCTGGTTAAGATGTGTTGTTAGGCTTCTATAATAAATTGGCCAACCCGCAGCGTAGCATATGGCGCATAATCAGGCCACTTTTTAAATGATTTTTAAGCACAGAGAAAAAAATAAAAATTTGAAAAATCCGTAATTTAATAAACCACCAAGAAAAGTAACATTGCAACAATGCACGCTACGAATCAACATACAATTGTCCTTGACTGAAAACCGGAGGAGAGCTGTCGCGCTTTCTCCTTCCAAAGCGAAGGACGGGGTTGAATGGCGCTCGTTCAGTATGCAGTGCCCGCTTATGTGCCCGCCCCCAACTCCCTACCTGAGTCGCTTTCGTCTGTGTACAGTCCACATGCACCTGTGAGTCAAGTTGACTATTAATTTTCCAAACACCGCCTCAGTCGGTTTCCATGTTGATTTTTCATGGTTCTTTACGGTTCCGGCTGCTTTTTTTTTTTTTATATATAATCCACCAAGTCACCCGACCATGGGGGGCTTTACAAAGGGCAGGGGCGTAATCAGTGCGACCGTATGACCCGCACGTACTGGGAATTTCTCGTTCGTGGGGAACAATTGGAAGCCACGGTCTCCATCACGAATGGGGTCCAACGGCTTACCCACACCTCCCCATGCCGGGTAGACACACGTTGATCCATTCAGTGTAGCGTGCGTGCAGTACCGGACATACAAGTGCATCACAGACTCAATCTCAATGCTCAATCTCACGTGGCTGAAAGCCACTTGTCCCTCTAAGAATTTGGACGCCGACCGCTGTTGGGTCGTGTGACTATTTAGCAGGCGGGAGTCTTGTTCGTTTTCGGAAATAACCAGCCAAATCGCTCCACCAACTAAGAACTGCCATGCACCACCACCCACAGAATCGAGAAAGAGCTATCAATCTGTCAATCCTGTCCGTGTCTGGGCCGGGTGAGGTTTCCTGTGTTGATTCAAATGAAGTGAAAGGCTAAACACCTGGTGGTGCCCTTCCGTCAATTCCTTCAAGTTTCAGCTTTGTAACCATACTCCCCCTGAACCCAAAGACTTTGGTTACCCGGCTGGCTACCGATCGCCTGTTGCGGGGCCTGCATTGGTGAAGCAGGTGAGACGGTAATGAAACAGAGGCACAGGGCTTATTGGTTTTTAAAGACTGCTTCCTTCATTGGGTTTTAACCAATGCACGGAACGAACCAACACACAATCGTCCGTGCGGTGCTCAGGGTGGAACGGGAGGAGAGGAGAAGGACATCCACTCCGCTCCCTCCGTCATGCTAGTCTGCTGATTTCTCGTTCAGTATACACTGCCTGCTCATGTGCCCACCTCCAACTCGTCACTTGAGTCGTTGTCGTCTCTGTACAGTCCAGATGCACCTGTGACTCACGTAGACTTTTCATTGCTCTGTGCGGTTTTGGCTGCCTTTCTATATATAATCCACTAAGACACCCGACCATGGTGGGAGGGGGGTGTGTACAAAGTTCAGGAGTATCTAAGAAGACGCATGTTTGTCGCGGATACGAATCGCTGTATGTAGCGTGTAAAACAGTTTGCTATAGTGCACGCGGTCGTGCGTCGTAACCGAAAACTCGTTTTTTAAAGACTGCTCACTTCATTGTGTTTTAACCTCAGTTGTTAAGGAACGTTTTAAGGATCCCATGGGATACCCTCGCAAACAGTTTTACACGCCGCATATGGCGATTCACCTCCGCGAGAAACATGCCTCTATTAACAGTCAACGTGGGTCGGAGCTGCATGTGACCTCTACGACAGACGAATATAAATGACGCCGGTTTTTCTGTGTCGTCGTGTCCGAGTTGGTGGGCGTGGCTCTGTGAGTTGTCGTTGCATTCAATGGTCTTGGAGTTGGTGGGCGTGATTCTTCCTGCGTGCACCATAGGTGTATCACTTGTCGGCGGCTTAGTGAATCCACGCCCCTTCCAGCGTGGTTTCCATGGTTGTCTTGCCTTAGTGAATTATATATATATATATATATAGATTCTTTTTTTTCCCCAAAAAATATAGGCTCATAACATAAAAAAGAGAAAACTCCAACCTTTAATTAAAGTACATTTATTAATTGGGGAAAAAAATCCTACATTAAGAAAGACATTTTTTACATGAAATCACGTGTGCCACAATTATTGGCACCCCTAACAATTACTATAAAATAAATGTAATTGAAGCGTTTTTGTAATTTCTAGTTTAGTTTTTGAAGTTGATCAGAGTAAATTGGACCGTTTAATTAGTAATTAATGCCATCCTGTGTCCCTGGGGTATAAATATGACGTGACACAGAGTCCTATTGCTCTTAGCCACTCTTCAATATGGGAAACACAAGAGAACATGCTGTTCAAGTAAGGCAGATGTGTGTCGACCTTCATAAGTCAGGTAGTGGCTGCAAGAAAATAGCTCCTCGCCTAAACATTCCTGTATCTACAGTCGGAGGAATAATAAAGAAGTGTAAAATAACAGGAAGAGTTACAAACAAGGCTGGACATTGTGCCACCAGCACAATGAGGAGGATGGTAAAAGAATTTAAAAATTCTCCAAAGCTCAATCTTAGAGAATTGCACCAAAGAGTGGTATCTTGGGGTCACAAAGTCTCCATGAGAACCATAAGACACTACCTCCATGCCAACAAGCTGTTTGGGAGACATGCAAGAAGAAAGCCTTTTCTCACCTACAATCACAAACATAAACGTCTGGAGTTTGCTAAGCGGTACTGGGGCTTCAACTGGGACTGTGTGCTTTGGTCAGATGAGACTAAAATTGAGCTTTTTGGCAACAAACGTTCTAAGTGTGTCTGGCATGAATCCAAGAATGAGTATGCGGAAAAGTACCTTATGCCCACTGTAAAGTATGGTGGAGGATCTGTGGTGCTGTGGGCTGTTTCTCTTCCAAAGGCCCTTCTTAGGGTGTATGGCATCATGAACTCCTTGAAATACCAGGACATTTTAAATCAAAATCTGGTAATCTAGTGGCCTCTGTCAGAAAGCTGAAGATGGGTCGCTGTTGGATTTTCCAGCAGGATAATGACCCTAAACATATGGCAAACTCTACACAAAAATAGCTCAGCAGACACAAAATCAAGCTCTTGCCATGGCCATCTCAGTCCCCAGACCTCAACCCCATTGAAAACCTGTGGGTGAGCTGAAGAAGAGAGGACTCAGGACGATCTAGAAAGATTGTGCAAAAAGGAATGGTCAAAAATCCCTGTCTCTGTATTCTCCAACCTTGTAAAATGTTATAGAAGAAGATTAAGTCCTGTCTTGTTGTCAAAAGGGAGTTGTACAAAACATTAACAGCAGGGTTGCCAATAATTGTGGCACACATGATTTCATGTAAAAAACGTATTTCTTAATGTGGGATTTATTTCCTAATGAATAAATGTACTTCAATTAAAGGTTGGATTTTTCTCTTTTTTTGTGTTGTGAGCCTATATTTTTTGGGAAAAAATTTTTTATTAAAAGCCTAAGAACATATCTTAACCAGGGGTGCCAATAATTGTGGAGGGCATTGTATATGTATATGTGTATATACATACATACATATACACATACACACACAGAGCCCTCTATAATGTTTCGGACAAAGACATTTTTCCTTCATTTACACACGCTGCACAGTTTAAAATAAATCATCCAATTCAGATGTAATTAAAGTGCAAACTGCAGACTTCATTTAAAGGTATTTGCATGTATTTTGGTCACCCAATGTAGAAATTGCAACACGTTTTTATATATGGCTCCCCCATTTCAAGGCACCATAATGTTTGACAGGTCAGAAACAGTTTTCAGGAGGTAAATGTGTGTGTGTGACTGAAATGTTGCAAATGTGTTGTATTGGATTAGCTTCTATCCAATGCGGTTACCACCCAAGTTTCAAATTACCTTTACTTTTTGGATTTGTCTCATCCATAAGTGCAGGATAAATTGACATTGTAGCCCTGAATGACACACACCTCCTTGAAGAGAATTTGGAGGTGGTTTCATTTTTTTAAATAACATACTACTGACCAAGAACCAGTGCATTTAAGGAGTACAATTTGCTAAGAACTTGAGAAATTTGACAAACAACAGTAGACCATTCAGTCTATCAAGATACTTTGTTTAATTAATAGCTGAACTATCCCAATATCACCCAGATACTTCTTACAGATTCCCTTTGAGGAAAGAGGTACTACAGTACAACAGTTCAGATTAGCTCGTTGGCAGCTTGAACCTGTAGCCATTGATAGTCATAACCAGGAGGAGTCGGGGCAAATGAGGACACACACAGTCAGCAAGAGATGGTGAAAGGTGCATTAGTGATTTTATTTGAAACAATAAAGTGCTCACAACAAGTGCAGTGCAATTAACTTTCTTCAATAAATAGCTCAATAAATAATCATCAGCAGCTGTGGTCTTAACCAACAGGTCTCATCTTGACTTCCTCCTCTGGTGCCTGCCACAACATTATGAGCCGGCTGGTCCTGCATCTTCCACTAATGCTCTACTCAGCATCTTTGGGATCCCTAGGATGACACCACCTTCATCCTCCACTCCTCCATACAATCTCAATGTGGGGCAATCCTTCCCAGGAGCTCCACTCCTCTTACTCCCCGCACAAAATCACAGATGAACTGCCTCTTCTAACACACAATGGCTCAGACATCTGATATTGCTTTCCCAGTCAAGACTGCTTCCTCCTGTTTCTCAGCACAGGTTACTTTTTACGCTGCCTCTGGGGGCAGATGCTGCAATTGCCAACTCCCAGGCATAAACAAAGCACATGAGTGACCTGCTCATGTGAATGCGTGATCAGCCAGGTACGTTAATCAATGTACTGAACTAGTACACACTGACCAATTCAGTACACTGGCACCAAAAAAGTGGTTTCCAGGGGTCAGAGAGCAAGGAAACAAGGCAGGCAAGACAACCACAACTGCCTATCTGGCAGCAGACGAGACGGAAGTAGTCTTGGTGGAGGTGGGCCACCCTGTATAAAATGGCCATTCTCCCTCTTTCTTCATCTGGCCATGAACAGAAGACTACCTCCACCTTTGCCATTCCTCCATGAAGAGAGGACAACTCTGTCTCTGTAGACATAATGAGACTGCCAAGTTGATTGGACTCGTGTAGCTGATGAGTTGTCCAGGAACAGCAGAATGTACCTACAGGTTATTGTGTTACCTGAAATTGCAAATTTAGCATTAACAGTTTGTGCCTGCATGTAACCAACATTCATTATACTGTTCCTTATAATTTGGACACATTATCCATAAAAGAGAATTACGGTGAAACTCTCTTTCCTGTTTGCTCTATTGGTTGATTTTGTTGCCTGAAGGCACAGGTATAAAAGAGTGCAACACATGAAGGCTAAATGCTTCCATTTGAGACATTTCGTTAAAGTCTACACAATAAAGAGTATAAAAGGAGAAAATAGGGCCACCTAGGACTGAAAACAACAATATATCCTAACATTAAATTTGCCTTTTTAATAGCTTCAGTACCTTGGTTAAATAATGAAAATGTTGTGTAAAGAAAAAAAAAAATAGTCGGGAAACTTAGAGGCATTTATCATTGCCACTGGGAATTCTTCTAAGACCTGCTCCCACCAGATGAGCAATCAGTCAGTTGCCATCATCACTGCTTATTCATCAACCACAGCTACCAAAGAAAATATCAGAGGTTTACTCCATTCTAGTGTAAACACTGACTGCTGCTACCAGAAGAGGCCATATGGATGCTTAGGTCATCCCTTGGATTATTTAGTCATCCATGTTCAGCGCCTGAAAGACATCCAAATCAAACAGGATCTGCACAGAACAAATCTTGCTTAAGAGGCCATCTATTTTATTTATTCATGAATTTTCAGCTTGTCTACAAACAAAAGCATTTTAAGAAGGAAGAAATTCAATATCAGAATCCTGGAAAGCTTGTCCTCTATAGACAAATACGGAATAGCAGTCGAGTGTTCACTTTGTCATAATCCATGAAATAATGTACAAACCACTAGCTACACCTTGCATCAATACCACAACTGGTTTAATTTGCATGATACAGAAATTCAGGACCTTCAAAACTATAAAAGGAAAGTATTATGCATGTGGGAGAATTAAATCAGGAGCGTAAAAAACACCAACGCCATAAGTTATGGTCCAGTGGAACATTATATAAAATTAAAACATTAAATAAAGCAAGCTCTCCTTGTGGCTTAGAAATTCAATACCTGTCCCAGTTTAATGAGAATATGGGATGTCACAAGGCCAAATCCTTTGGTACCAAATCAGTAGCAAGGTGCCAAAAACATAATGGTACTGGCTTTTTTTTTTTTTGTAGTACTGAGTGAAAGTAAGCCATGCACTCATGCATGACTGCAAGTAGAGGTGTACTTCAGGAAGGCACAATAATGTGAGGAAAAAAAAAAAAAGTAAAAACTACAAATGAAAATGGCTCACAGTGGTGATGATACAGCACTGCATCAACACATGTTAAAAAGAAAAACTTTGCAGGTCATGTTTTCGAGTTGCAAAAGGAGACAAAATGATGGCATGATATTTATTAAAAAAAATAAATAAATAAATAAAAAAATATTATCATGTCCTCACAGTTCCTGAAAGTGAACGGTGCCTTTGCATTCATTCTCTAATCGGATCAAGCATGTCTACAGATGAACCACACACTGTTTTGCAAACAGGACTGTGCACACTGACTTTTTTAACAACAGTTGCAGCAAGAATGAAAAATCAAGGGAAGTTTCAAGAAGTGGCTTTTGGGCTTTTTTAAACTGACAATGAAATGGGCTGTTCTATTTGTCAGTACCAGCTCACAACTTAATTAATACTTCGAAGCACAAAGCAATAAGTTTATGCCAGTTAGCAGGATGGACAAAACTTCATTGCTAAACATGAATATGCAAACACTAAATTTCTGTCATTGGTTTGGTTTTTGAAGCTAAACTAATGTTCATTAGTACAACTCCTAAAAAATGACAAACAGTGAAAGCACAGATGTCATATATTTGAAAGATACGTTAGTGTAATATAGTCTACCAATTACACTGCGGGTCCAGTTAATAACCTAACTCTTGATTAGTACACAGGCTAAGCAATAACCAAGTCTGGTCAGTCATATAAGATTCTTTGAAAGCAACACAACTAGGAGTTCTGAAATAATGGATTAATGTAAAGCTGGAAATTAAAATTCACAAATGTAATAAAATACAATAAAATGGAGCAACATTTAAAAAATAAACCAATTTGTCTCCTCTATTAAATATAACCCTTTAGTAAGTTTGTAAAACAGCTAATGATGCAAATAGGTCTTATAGCAAATGCTACAAACCTAAAAGAGGGATTTTCTGACAAACCAGATTTTAAAAGCACATTGTTATAAAAATAGTTTTAAAGAGTTTGTTTAAATTAAAATATTCTGAATTATCTTGTAGTTCACCGGTTCAACAGTATAAATATAATGATGTTAGAATTTGTATTTGTAGCATTATTTGAAGTCACATTTTTCAGTTACTGGAGAGAAAATGTCACGAGAATAAATTTGACGTACACATGATATAGTCCATTGTTATATTCTTTATAAAATCCTATGCTGAAAACCCCATACAGTATAAAATTCTGCAATTTCTTGTTACAGTGGTGGAATCCTCATGTCCATCACACAAAATTCAAGCCCTGCATTGGTATTTTGACATTTATGAATGCCAGTACTGCCTTACTTAAGTAATAGTTGGCTAACTACTAGATGAATATACCACTACTTTAAAGCTGCTATTACTAGCAATATTTAATGCATGTATTTTAAATTCTATTACAGAGATGGCTTAATACCGTTCACTGAAATAATGAAGTTGCTTTTGATAATAAACGGCTAAGTAGAATTTCTTTTTTTCCTCTAGTATCAAATAGGTATCAAGTAGAGTGGAATTTTACTAGTATTGGTATTGAATTTTTATTTTTTTTACACTAGTACTGGGGAGCATCACCAAACCACACTACCAAAAGGCTAAGAGAAAAGTGATTATAATGACATTGATCAGTATCCTTGAGGTCAGTGTATGTGTTGTTTTTGTCTCCGCCAGTGAAGAACGTCCGACTACTCTAAACTTCTTTGCCACTTTCTGTGAGTTTAGAGCTGTACCTCACCATCAGGAAACCCAAGATGCACTACCATAAAGATTTCCCTGACCAGGCAACTTAGTCTTTCAGTATTCAACACCCCTGGAGAAACTCTGCAATGAATCTCCATACCATGGAGAAGGAAGAGAATCAAAACTGTTCTTCACTATTGAGTATTAGTGAGGAGGAGAGGGATGTCCGCTTAGCTATGAGTAGAAGCAATTGTTTTGTTCCAAAATGCATTAACAGTTGGCTACATGCCATTATTTATATTTCTAATTTTTCGATCTCTCTCACATAAATAATTTGTACCATAACTCCAAAAAGATTGCTACAGTAACTTCTGCAAAATACTTAATGTTCAGGAAGCCATCCAATTTTGACCAATAATGACAAGCGTTCAACGGTGACGTTTCAATCTTTCATAATTATTTGCAGAAAAAAGTTAGCCATATTATATTAGTATTAGTATTAATGAAACAGGACAGTAAGGCTCTCCACTCTAGATGTCATGCTTCCCCCTCCCCTCGGCCTGCAGCCTCTGTCTGGAATTAGCGCGAATATATCGCTCCTGCAAGCAAACTATGATTCTTAGTGCGATGAGAGAAGTCGTAAAATCAACCAAAATGTTGAAGCAAATTATAGAAAAAAAAAACTGTTCTAAATCTGTTAAGTAGTTCTCTCGTGAAAAGCAGACAGATATACAGACTTAGATTATATAGATATACTTTGGCTACTACAAAAAAACAACTCTCTGCCCTTGCATAGATTACTTTAAATTGTGAAAATTGTAAAATCCTATTTACATGTATAGTGGACCTGAAAGTAATTCTTATCACATTCTCTAGTGTATTTGATAACATTACTGTCATATGTACAGAGTACAGTAAAATTTATGTGTTTGCATGTCTAACCAAAATGCAACATATTGCTGTTCTCCAGTGCTACATTACTTATGAGCCAAATAACTGCTTAAAAACAGCATGAAGGAAGTGTGGGATGGGATGAAGATTATCACTGGCTGCAGCTCGAAGCGGGGTGCCACCATCGAGACAGACGTGGAGAGCAAACCAAATGAACAACTTCTTTAATAGGTTTGCTCATCCTAACCCACTCTCACCTCGGAGTACTGCATCCTCCAACCATCCTTCTGCTGATACTAGCATAGGTGAGGAATCCCCAACCACAATTACAGTAGCCCATGTGAGCAGAGAGCTGAGAAGACTTCGTGCCAGCAAAGCAGCGGGTCCAGATGGTGTATCGTCACGACTGCTGAAGGTCTGTGCGTTGGAACTGGGGAGTCCTGTACAGCGCATCTTCAACCTGAGCCTGGAACAGGGGAGAGTCCCAAGGCTTTGGAAAACATCTTGTATCACCCCAGTCCCAAAGATGTCACGTCCTAGTGATCTGAATGACTTCCGGCCTGTTGCTCTGACGTCACATCTGATGAAGACCATGAAGCGGCTGCTGCTTCACCACCTGAGGTCACAGGTCCGCCACACCCTCGACCCTCTGCAGTTCGCAGGTGGGAGCGGAGGATGCCATCTTCTATATGCTACACCGATCCCTCTCCCACTTGGACAGTGGCAGTGGTGCTTTAAGAATTATGTTTTTGGACTTCTCTAGTGCCTTCAACACCATCCAACCTCTGTATCTTAGAGACAAGCTGACTGAGATGGGAGTAGATTCACTATCTTACAGACAGACCTCAATATGTGCGTCTTGGGAACTGCAGGTCTGACATTGTGGTCAGCAACACAGGGGCGCCACAGGGGACTGTACTTTCTCTGGTCCTGTTCAATCTATATACATCAGATATATACATCAGACTTCCAATATTCCAATATGGACCATGTGATCATCAGAGGAGACTGTGTGCAAAGGGTGCAAACCTATAAATATCTGGGAGTGCAGCTAGATGACAAATTGGACTGGACTGCCAATACTGATTCTCTATGTAAGAAAGGTCAGAGCCAACTATACTTTCTTAGAAGGTTGGCATCCTTCAACATCTGCAATAAGATGCTGCAGATGTTCTACTAGACGGTTGTTGCAAGTGCCCTCTTCTACGAGGTGGTGTGCTGGGGAGGCAGCATAAAGATGAAAGACGCCTCACAGCTGGACAAACTTGTTAAGAAGGCAGGCTCTATTGTAGGAGTAAAGTTGGACAGTTTAACATCTGTGGCAGAACGATGGGCATTAAGCAAACTCCTGTCAATCATGAATAATCCACTGCATCCACTGAACAGTGTCATTTCCAGGAAGAGGAGTAGCTTCAGTGACAGACTTTTGTCACTGTCCTGCTCCACTGACAGACTGAGGAGATTGTTCCTCCCCCACACTATGCGACTCTTCAATTCCATCTGGGGGAGTAAATGCTAACATTATTTAAAGTTACTGTCTGATTTTACATTCATTTTTATTACTATTTAATTTAATATTGGTTTTTGTATCAGTATACTGCTGCTGGATTATGTGAATTTCCCCTTGGGATTACAGTAATCCCTCCTCGATCGCGGGGGTTGCGTTCCAGAACCCCCCGCGATAGACGAAAATCCGCGAAGTAGAAGCCATATGTTTGTGTAGTTATTTTTATATATTTTAAGCCCTTATAAACTCTCCCACACTGTTAACATTATTAGAGCCCTCTAGACATGAAATAACACCCTTTAGTCAAAAGTTTAAACTGTCCTCCATGACAAGACAGAGATGACAGTTCTTTCTCACAATTAAAAGAATGCAAATAGATCTTCTCTTCAGGAGCAGAAAATTTCAGAGGGAGAGAGAGAGAGAGCGCTCACAAAGAAAAGCAAACAATCAAAAAATCAATACTTGTGCTTTTAAGTTTGCCGCGGCATTTTTAGAGGAGCGTCAGGATCTTCTAAGCAAACAGCCCCTCTGCTCACATCTCCTCCGTCAGGCGCAGAGAACGTCAGAGAGAGAGAGCGAGATTAAAGCAACAATCAAAAAATCAATACATGTGCTTTTAAATATGCCGAGCACCGCAATAAAGCGGCATTTTTTTAGAGGAGCGTCAGTATCTTTTAAGCAAACAGCACCTCTGCTCACAGCCCCTCCGTCAGGCGCAGAGAATGTCAGAGAGGGTGAGAGAGAGGCAGAGACAAGCAAACAATCAAGCTCCGCGCGGGATGCATATCTTATAGCATTGAGGAGTTTTAGTTAATATGTAATACATGCTCTGATTGGGTAGCTTCTAAGCCATCCGCCAATAGTGTCCCTTGTATGAAATCAACAGGGCAAACAAACTGAGGAAGCGTGTAGCATAAATTAAAAGACCCATTGTCCGCAGAAATCCGCGAACCAGCGAAAAATCTGTGATATATATTTAGACATGCTTACATTTAGAGTGAAACCGCGAAAGTCAAAGCGCGATATAGCGAGGGATTACTGTAATAAAGTATCTATCTATCTATCTATCTTAACATTGCTGATTGCTTAAAAATACTCATTTAATGGATGCAGTAAAAAAATCTTCCATCCATTGTAAAATGACTAAAATAATAAAAACTACAATTACATACATACAAACATACTACAGTTTTATTTTGATTTGCTTTTTCCTTTAAACTAAAATGCTAATTGATAAAATCAAAAATAAGGAAAAAATAAAATACTGTATCTCATTTAAGTACAGTAGTTTACGGTCATTTAAATAACTTGAAAATATAGGCAAATTTTGTTGAAACTTCTGTAAAGATTATTTCATGGAGTATGGGGCTCCAGGTTTGTTGCTGCTGCATGGCATTCTGTATTAGAATTCTGCATGGGTCTCACCTTCAAGAGCCATACTCTCAATTAAAAAATAAAATAAAATAATAATAAAATAAAAAAAAAAAACACTAAACAAACAAATGTTAATTAACAAACTGAACCAACCTGCTAATTTAAGGACCATGACTTGACCTGTACCCTCAAATTCATTATAAGGGGGAAAAAGACAGATTAAATATCAGATCAGGCATTTGTAAATTTGTACTTCCCTTGAAGATAAAATTAATAGAACTAATCTCTTTAACACTAGAATTACCAAAGCCTACAAAACTCCTCGTAAATCCGGCCTATTTTTAAATCCCTTTGAACATCTCTGTCAGCGTCTTTTGTCCTGTAAATGTGCTGATAAAGACAAGCAGCAAGCAGCCTGCTATTCTATCACCGAACCGCAGAAGAACGTGCAGCTGTGTGTGTACATTGCAACAGGTACACATGTCGTAAATGTAGGAAGGGCAGTCCTTGCGTGTGTGTGTGTGAACTATTAAAATTTGAATTTGATGATTGCATATAGCGCTGAACTGACCTCTCTGTACTATTCTTTCCTCCGCATGTCCTGGAGTACAAAAGAAACAGCACCAGACAGCAACATGTGCAGACTGGCAAGATCGGGGTTTAAACAAAAAAAAAACCACACGGTCATTGATTACAACCGCAAGATGTTATGCAAATGAATATGAATAATGTTGCATCATGCCACAATGTTTTCCGAAACGTACTATGCAGGTCATAAAATGAATAACTCCAAATATCATATATACCTATGTCTCTTTTTTTGTCAGTGCTTCTTCTTTCTTTCTTTGGTCCCTAGCTGGCGTTTGGTCTGGACCTGGTCCTAAGCCCGTACGCTGCTGTGGGTGCCAATGGTTGTCAGATTTCATTTTGCAGGTGTTTCCATGCAAGGCGATCCATGGCGGCTGTTCTGGCCTCGTCGAGGTTGAGTCGACAGTTTCTGATGTCGTCTTCGACCTGCTTGAGCCACGTTTTCTTTGGTGCCGTTCTTTGGATTCTCCACTGGGTGGGGCGATCGCACCAGAGGAGTTTGTGTGGTAACCGGCTGCCTTCCATTCTGCAGACGTGGCCAAACCACTGTAGTCATTGTTGTTGAATTTGCTCCTCGATTGTTGGCTGTTGATCACACCGGCGACGGATTTCCTCATTTCGTATGCGGTCTCGGAGTGAGATTCGTAGGATTTGTCACAGGCATCGCATTTGGAAGACCTCAAGTTTGTTGAGATCTTGCTTGAGCAGTGTCCACGTCTCGGATCCATAGAGGAGAACTGGCAGAATCACTTTCTTCTCCTGGACCAGCGATCCAAGGTATTTAAATTCTTGGACTTGCTCGATCTGCACACCATCGAGTTGCACGTTGGTCTGTGATCCATCTGTCAGCACAGTGGCCAGGATGCCACTGTCATCTGCGAACATGAGATCAGTCAGAAAGCCATCCTCACCATACTGGATTCCTTGTCTGCCTTCGAAGACCTTTCTCATGATGGCGTCAACTACGACGTTGAAGAGCAGTGGAGAAACAACATCTCCCTGACATACACCAGTTCGGATGGTAAACTCCTCAGATAATTTATTTCGGATGCGTACTTGGCTGGAGGACCCAGCGTAGCTTTCCTGGAGGAGTTTGATGACTTTCTGAGGCACAAGTTCGGTCTCCAGTACTTTCCACAGTGGTGGCCAGTGGACGCAGTTAAAGGCAGATCGAAAGTCAATGAAGACAATGACTGCTCTTTTCCCGCATCGGATTCTTTCCTCCATCAGTTGACGGAGGGTGAAGATCTGGTCAGTGCAACTTTGACATCATGGACCACAAGGTGCATACTAATTCAGCGTGAGCAGGAACACTCAATAAAACTGAATAAAAAAAAAAAATCAAGTGACGGTGAGATACGAAGAAGGCAGGTTCACCAGTGTTTGTGTGTCAGCTTTTATCCATCAAGATTAGAGAATGTCCAGTTCCATTGCCTCAAAACACCACTCACATCTACATCACATACATTATTCCCAGTTTCAGATAAAAAGTAACAGTGTCAGATCCCCTCAGTAGTATGTATCGTGACAGAGAATAAAAGTGGAAAAAAAAGCTAACTTTTACAAGAACTATAAATGTACACCAGCTGTTACAGACGCAACCCAAATGTATGTGTTTACTGTACAATATTAACAACAAGAGCAGCTCACTACTGAAAACGGTAAATATAGGAGGCAGTCAGGATCGAACCGGGGACTCTTGATTACAAGTCAGCAATTCTTGCCGCTACGCCATGGAAGCTGTTGTATCGTCCTTGAACCTTTTGTGAAAGCGTTTGTTTTGATCTTTGGACTTCAGGCTTCACATATTATATAATTTATGCCTACATTTTGTCATTTATTACTAAAATATGAAAAGTGTTTCTGTTTTAACAATGTGTTTACACAGATTATTGTAGAAACGGAACACACATGAAATGCAAGTATTCCAAATAATGATCTATTATTTCCACTCTAAAATTCCAGCACTACACTCCCAGAAAATCAAGGCATGAGCTGGGAGAACAGAATTGTGCACATTCTGCGGCGGTGGGGGGATGGAATAGGAGGCTGATTGCTGCTTGTATTTACTGACACATTTATAGTACAAAAGACGCCGACAGTGAGGTGCAAAGGGATTTAAGGTGGGCCAGATTGACGAGTTTTTTCGTAGGCTTTGGCAATTCTAGTGTTAAAAGTTGGCACCAGAATTACCAGGTTTGCTAAGCTATGTGAGGCTGAGTGATCTCTAGCATACAAGTGGACACATATTTTGCATGTCTTTATCAATAAGCCAGACAAAGCAAATGTAATTAGATCATTTAATGATGCATGTTTTACTTTATTGAGGAGTATATACACTGGGGAAAATAGGGTCACCAAATGAAGGACTCCAGAAAGACTGATCCGAGGACCTCACTAAACCATTCAATCAGCAGTAGTGAAGGGAGATTTGTACAAAGGGGCAGGGGGACTTAATCTGGGAGAGTTTACGCCATGTACATACTGCAAGTTCTTTGTTTGTGGAGAACATTTTGAATCCTGGCTTGTCCCCATCATGAATGAGTTTCAACGGCTTACCCACACATCTGAGCAGCGGGTAGACACAGGTCGATCCACTCAGTATTGCACAAGTCCAGCCTCAGACTACTAAAGGCACCACAGGCTTATTATTACTTAATCTCACATGTCACTGCTGTGCAAAAGACCTCTCAATTTTTTTTTCTACTGCACCTGGCCACAAATAGGTATGAGTAGACTTCAGTTGTTGTAAAATGGGTCACACTTTTATAGAAGTGGATAAGCAAATCTGTGGGAACAGAATTCGTGGGGATTTACATGTATTAACATTTGAGGAGGGATAATCTGACCAGTTTATTACTACTGAATTACAGGTTAAAAATATTCAGTGCTGTGATCTGCACTTGGACATTGTACCCTCTGAACAAATCACCTTCTAAGTGAACACTTAAATATATTACAATGTCATGAACAGCTAATCAATTAAGAGTGTAGCAATTTGCAGTAATTGTATAACCTCTAGTCAATGTCTGTTTCTTCACTTGAATTATTAAATATCATTTGAACTATACAAGATACAGTATTAAGCACTTATAAATGTCAAAGACCAGACACTTGTACTTGGTTTAGAGTTTGTCAAATAAGTTTATGGATGAACTAATAGGTGTTTCTTACAAAATCATGAATAGATATGGCAATATAAAGGATAAGAATTAATAAAGAAATTAAAGTGGAGTAAGCACTGATTGATGCAGTAGTAAAAATAACACACTGAGAATGAAGTAAATAACAAGCATTACAAAATCTGTATAGTGCAAGCTGCAGAAAATTTCTAAGGAACACTATATAAAATTTACATTACAAACATCAAAATGATACAACAATCTCACACTAAATACAGATAACAACAATAACGAAGGCAACTACCTTCTCTTTTGCTCGGAGCTGCTCAAACATCTCTTGGACTTCCAGTTTCCAGTCGTCCTGAAGTGAGTGGAAGGATTCGGAGGGCATCTCAAAAAAGCCAGATTCCTCAATGGTAGTAAGTTGGTCCAGTACACTTGTGAACGATGGTCGGGCATGAGGGTCAGGGTTCCAGCAGTCTATGTTGGTGTGAGTGAGTCAGGGGAGATAATGACAGGTTCCAAAAGGGAGACAAACCACAGATAGCACCTTAATGAGTTTAAGAAAATTCTTGTCTAATCTATAAAAGTATAGTAACAGTGTTTTATTTAAATAATAAAGTACTCAATCTTATGAGCAATAAAAGCACATTCTGAAACACTATAGCAATGCTAGGACCGTGCTGACAATTGTTAGCTAACGGTACTCCAGATAACTAAATACTCATATGAAAATAATATTCTTTGTTTCATTAAATGATGCCTCTTTTACATACAAAACCCAGGAAATTCTCAATTAACCTTCCTAGGAATTACTCGATTCACCAATGTCAGTGCAATTTAATACCCAAGTCAATACTATTCATATAAAATTGAAATGATGTACAGTAGATATAAAGGAAGACCCTAAAACTCGCACACAATGTTTAGGACAACCAACTTCTGTCCAAGTAACTTCAGCCAGAAATCATGCAGCTTTACAATTTCCTCCTAAGCTTGAATGAAAAGCTCCCATATTTTAGGATAATTGTAATTTTTAGACACTTCCCAAAATCTAACCTTTAAAGTAAACCTCCATGAAATGAAAAAATTAGCCAAAGAATGCTACAGTATATGACATTTAGTTGTAGTTTACCATGTCTTATAACTGGATCACTCTCACCAACTTTAGTGCTTCTCTTGTATCGCCATCATTATCTTTCAGATGGAAGACCTGGCACACTCTCAGACATTATATAAGATCTTTACCTGGGAAGCTGCTGGGTTAATTTTGCCAAGATACTTTTACTGGCTTTGCCAACAGACTTCATATAATTTGTAAATTTAATATTAAATTTAAAATTTAATATTAAATTGAATATTTAATTAGGGTTCTTGAGGGTCCAAAAGCATGTAAGCCCTGAACAGTTCCAAAAATGCTCACTAGAGGAGGTAACACTGTCAAACACCCTGGCTAGACACAAAGGGCTCTGTAAAATCTCTATAAATAATTATTAATACAAAAATACTCTAATAATTAGAAGCTCCATGGAGCCCAAAGCGGAAAATGGAATTGCCCAAAAAGGCAATCCAAGATGAACAAAATCACAAAACAGTAATCCAAAGCAAAGTTGGAAAGGAAAAAAAAAAAAGCAAAGGCTCAAACAAAATCAGAAAATCCCAAAACACAGGAATATCACACTAATGAAGAGGACATAACTAATCACAAATACATTTAGATGAACAGTAACAAACGGTGGTTCACCATGCCTTTAAAGGGAGGAGGCTAATCCACCTGCCTATTGCTTTTACTGATGTCCAGGTTGCCCCGCCTTTTGGAGGACCCTCCACAAAACACAAGGAACATAACCAGGGCACAGAGAACAAAGCAGATAATTAAGAAAAGTAACAGTAACATAAATTAATGACACAAAAGGAGGAGTAGCCCTGGCTGAAATGTAACAATAGGAGTCAGGAACTCCGCAATCCAATAAATAGGAGTGCAATCTAGGATATAAAACTCTGCATTGTCCCCACTTCCTGTTCTAATTTACATAAGGATTTATTTATTTGGTAAACAAGCACTGTGGACTCAGAAATGTGTTAACACAGTTGGCAGAGATGAAAATTCAAATCTTTCATCATGTAGACAAGGAAGCAGAATTACTCCAACAGAGAAAAGTAATGTTTGGCAATAAAGTAACATGAAACTTTAATTGATTATTATTTGTGGAAAGTGTAGACCAACATAGCATGACTACACTCTCTTGAATTCTCTTTCACTGTTATTTCCTTCTCATTAAAATACAGAAAGGACATCTGGGAGTTACCATTGTACTTCGAAATCAAAAGTATCTATCTATCTATAAATTTATATGTTTAAAAAAAGCAAAGAAAAGGTAATTGGTAATGTGAAAAAAGGAAGTAATGAGGAAATTAGTCTCATCACAATTTGAAAAAAATAATTAGTAAGGTGTAACGGATTAGTTTCTCTGAGTCACTATCACAACTCTGGAAAGCACATTGTGATACCTTTCCAAGGACTTAGACACAAATAACTGAAATGCTTGCACACTTGGAGAAGGAGATTCCGTTGATCCGGCGTACCAGATGAAATTTTGCTTGCATTCTGAATATATTGTAATGTTAAGAAATAGTTTACCGGTATGGCAATTATTAGTGGAATATTTGTAAACTCGTTTAACTGTAAACACACACATAAAATGTGCAAATATGCGCATGGAAAAATGATAGAGAAAATGTGATTTTGTGTGTGTGTATTACTTTCTTAAAAAGTAAGTTCTTTGTGTATGGACTTCTACAGGTGCATCTCAAAAAAATTGAATTATCATTGAAAAGTTAATTTCAGCAATTCAATTCAAAAAGTGAAACTCATATATAGATTCATTACACACAGAGATATATTTCAAGCCTTTGTTTCTTTTCATTTTGCTGATTATGGCATATAGCTAATGTATAAACCGGATTCCAAAAAAGTTGGGACACTAAAATTGTGAATAAAAACTGAATGCAATGATGTGGAGATGGCAAATGTCAATATTTTATTTGTAATAGAACGTAGATGACAGATCAAACGTTTAATCCGAGTAAATGTATCATTTTAAAGGAAAAATATGTTGATTCAAAATTTCACGGTGTCAACAAATCCCCAAAAAAGATGGGACAAGTAGCAATAAGAGGCTGGAAAAAGTAAATTTGAGCATAACGAAGAGCTGGAAGACCAATAAACACTAATTAGGTCAATTGGCAACATGATTGGGTATAAAAAGAGCTTCTCAGAGTGGCAGTGTCTCTCAGAAGCCAAGATGGGTAGAGGATCACCAATTCCCACAATGTTGCGCAGAAAGATAGTGGAGCAATATCAGAAAGGTGTTACCCAGCGAAAAATTGCAAAGACTTTGCATCTATCATCATCAACTGTGCATAACATCATCTGAAGATTCAGAGAATCTGGAACAATCTGTGTGTGTAAGGGTCAAGGCCGTAAAACCATACTGGATGCCCGTGATCTCCGGGCCCTTAAACGACACTGCACCACAAACAGGAATGCTACTGTAAAGGAAATCACAGAATGGGCTCAGGAGTACTTCCAGAAACCATTGTCAGTGAACACAATCCACTGTGCCATCCGCCGTTGCCAGCTGAAACTCTACAGTG
Source organism: Polypterus senegalus (assembly GCF_016835505.1). Classification (NCBI taxonomy): domain Eukaryota; kingdom Metazoa; phylum Chordata; class Cladistia; order Polypteriformes; family Polypteridae; genus Polypterus; species Polypterus senegalus. Next base: position 56,289,060 of record NC_053171.1, read on the forward strand.
CAAAGAAGAAGCCATTTCTAAGCAAGATCCACAAGCTCAGGCGTTGTCACTGGGCCAGGGATCATTTAAAAAGGAGTGTGGCAAAATGGAAAACTGTTCTGTGGTCAGACGAGTCACGATTCAAAGTTCTTTTTGGAAATCTGGGACGCCATGTCATCCGGACCAAAGAGGACAAGGACAACCCAAGTTGTTATCAACGCTCAGTTCAGAAGCCTGCATCTCTGATGGTATGGGGTTGCATGAGTGCTTGTGGCATGGGCAGCTTGCATGTCTGGAAAGGCACCATCAATGCAGAAAAATATATTCAGGTTCTAGAACAACATATGCTCCCATCCAGACGTCATCTCTTTCAGGGAAGACCCTGCATTTTTCAACAAGATAATGCCAGACCACATTCTGCATCAATCACAACATCATGGCTGTGTAGGAGAAGGATCTGGGTACTGAAATGGCCAGTCTGCAGTCCAGATCTTTCACCTATAGATAACATTTGGCGCATCATAAAGAGGAAGGTGCGACAAAGAAGGCCCAAGACGATTGAACAGTTAGACGCCTGTATTAGACAAGAATGGGAGAGCTTTCCTATTTCTAAACTTGAGAAACTGGTCTCCTCGGTCCCCAGATGTCTGTTGAGTGTTGTAAGAAGAAGGGGAGATGCCACACAATGGTGAAAATGGCCTTGTCCCAACTTTGTTGGGATTTGTTTCGTGATTTATGTTCTATTCTGAATAAAATATTAGAAGTTGGCACCTCCACATCATTGCATTCAGTTTTTATTCACGATTTGTATAGTGTCCCAACTTTTTTGGAATCCGGTTTGTAAACCCAAAATTCAGTATCTCAGAAAATTAGAATATTGTGAAAAAGTTAAATATTGTAGACTCATGGCGTCCCACTCCACTTGGCTAATTATTCCAAAACACCTGCAAAGGTGTCATGGGCCTTTAAATGGTCTCTCAGTCTGGTTCAGAAGGCCACACAAGGAGGGCAAGCCACAAAAGGTCACTGCTAAAGAAGCTGGCTGTTCACAGAGTGCTGTATTTAACCATATTAATGGAAAATTGAGTGGAAGGAAAAAATGCGGCAGAAAAAGGTGCACGAGTACCAGGGATAACCACAGCCTTGAGAGGATTGTGAAGCACAGCCCATTCAAGAATTTGGGGGAGATTCACAGGGAGTGGACTGCGGCTGAAGTCGGTGTGTCAAGAGCCACGACACACAGACGTGTGTATCTAGGACGTGGGCTACAACTGTCGTATTCCTTGTGTCAAGCCACTCCTGAACCAGAGACAACATCAGAAGAGTCTTATCTGTGCTAAGAAGAAAATGGACTGGACTATTGCTCATTAGTCCAAAGTCCTCTTTTCAGATGAAAGTAAATTTTGCATTTCATTTGGAAATCAAGGTCCCAGAGTCTGGAGGGGAGAGGCACAGAATCCAAGTTGCTTGAGGTCCAGTGTGAAATTTCCACCGTCAGTGATGGTTTGGGGAGCTGGTGTCGGTCCACTGTGTTTTATCAAGTTCAAAGTCAGTACAGCCATCTACCAGTACATTTTAGAGCACTTCATGCTTCCATCTGCTGACAAGCTGCCGAAAGTACCAATACCTGGTTTAAAGACCATGGTATCACTGTGCTTGATTGGCCAGCAAACTTGCCTGACCTAAACCCCATAGATAATCTATGTGGTATTGTCAAGAGGAAGATGAGACACACCAGAACCAACTATGTAGACGAACTGAAAGGCACTATCAAAGCATCCTGGGCTTCCATAACACCTCAGCAGTGCCACAGGCTGATCGTCTCCATGTCACGCTGCATTGATGCAGTAATTCATGCAACAGGAGCCCCGACCAAGTATTGAGTACGTACATGGACATACTTTCCAGTAGGCCAACATTTCTGTATTAAAAATCATTTTTTATTGGTCTTATGTAATATTCTATTTTATGAGATACTGAATTTTTAGTTTTCATTACCTGTAAGCAATAACTAGCCAAAAATGGAAAAAAAACTTGAAATCTATCATTCTGTATGTAATAAATCTATATAATATATGAGTTTCACTTTTTGAATTGAATTACTGAAATAAAATTAACTTTTCGATGATATTCTAATTTAGTGAGATGCAGCATGTATACTAAGTGAGCCTACCCTTTTAAGTAAATTGTCCAGATGCATGGTTCAGGCTAAAGGGTGACACGATGTTAGTTTTCAGCCAACCATGATTCTCCATTGAAATAAGCAGGTTTAACAATGTAAGTTTGTTTAAAGCTGACAGTTTGAAGCAGGGAGAGAAAAAGACATTTTCAATTGTGTGTTTGCTTGGCATTAGTATGAGGGAGTAAATAGGGAAAAGGGGGAAAGCTGCTGTTTATCAGGCCAAGCTGGAGTGGTGAATACCTGCTATCAAACTAATTTGAGTAGCAGAATAGTAGCATACCAGTATTATGGTTTTGGAAAAATAAAGCAGACTTTGTTGTTAATGGAGGTGACCAGAAAGTAAAATGCTATCAAACACTAAGTGAAAATTCAGTACTCAAATGTAAGTCCCATCTTTAATCAAACCCTAAGACAGTAATCAGAACTCATAGTCATTACTTCAAAGCAAAACATTCCTTAACCATGAGCTGGATTTGAAAAGCAAGGCAGACATCAATAAGCAGAGTGGTTTTATTGGCAATCTCAGATAACCAGGTCTTTCTAGCACAATAACATAACAAATCAAAAAATAAAACCTAAGATTTAGGTTCTCCATTAAAAACCATAAACAGAACTCAAAACAACCATGAAGAAGTACAAAACACATATATCTAACTGAACCCATATAATAACAATCAACAGATAAGATATGCACGTGTATGTGCAACTAATCGCTAATAGAACTGTTATTGGTTAAAAAAAAAGTTTCAATCCGAAAAGAAATTCAAATAGATTATACTAGTACCTATCAAAACCATCAGAATTTTTAATTATACTATGATCATTTTTGGCCATACTGCCCACTTCCATTCACATGTCTTATACCCAACACCTTATTTCCTTTGGACAGAGTTGTTGTAAATGTTCTCAGACAATTTTTTCAATACTAGGCAGCTATGGCAGCAGTAGAATCAAAATTGACTAACCAATGGTGCAAGTGGTGAAAGAGCATTAGGATAATAAGTTGCACTACTACCACAAGAACTTTTTCAGGAACAAAGAATTTTTAAAAAGTCAGGAACTTCTGTACCTTTCCCACTGCAGGAACTTGGAACATTTCTAGTTAGTGGTACTCTCCTTTAGCTCTTTCTCCAAGTAATGTACTTTTCACTCAACCAGGAATTATTGTGGGTGGGGCTCAGGTGATGAACTGTGTAAATTGGTTAAATGCAAGCACGGGTGCCATCTTACAAATCTGTTACTGTATAGACTTTGGAGAGTTATTGGTGAAGATGAAGCACTGCATTTTGCAATGAATCACTCTTCATAGTGGTCTTCCTCGTGCACTGCACCATACACGATGGTGAAGCAATAATCTCCCTCATAAAGTCGCTCTACTGCTTGTAGAGAGTCAGGATTTGTGCCTGTTGTGGAATTAAATTCTGTTAATAGCCCAGCTTTTTTTTTTTTTGGACACAAAGATACTCCTATCAATCAAATATCTGGCTCATTTCCTTCTTCACATTTTTGATACAAGTTTCTTTTCACATTGGTCATCCTTACAAGGGGTAACCCAAAAATTTACCAATTTCCCAGAATCGGTCAATAACAGTATGGAGTAGGGAAATTCCCGTAGGTATCGAATATGATCTAGGTATCCTATGCGTATAAGTCCACACAGTTGCATTGCACAAGTTGATCGAGTGTGTAGTTCTGGTGTTTATTTTATAATCAAGTTCATGACATGAGTGATTTTTTTTCTCCAAGCCGAAAAAACACACATCAGATCAAATCAAACATCAAGATAATGATCATGTTTGTCATTAATGATCACTAGGGGGCTTTGCCCCCTGCTCGCTTCGCTCAGCAACCCCCGGGCCAATGCTACACGCTAACCTCTTTGCAGTTCTGCCACTTGCGTATGGGGGATACGGATGTAAAATTTAAACATAGCGTTATTTTCATGGGAATTGTTACATATACATAATAGAACTAACTATTTTACAGTACAGCGAGTAATTAACCATATTAAAAAATAGTAAAATGTAATAATTTGAAAGTAAATTATGTTTCATGTTGTGTTAGAGTTATTCGTAATATGATTTTGTTCTGTTTGGCTTTGTAATTAACATTTTTTTTAAGTTAAAATTTTACTGTAAAACTTCAGTAAAAACAAATTTTTGAATTCAATTTTCATCAATATCGCACTGAATTTTGATTCTGTGTGAACTTTCATTGTGTCAACGCAATGTACAACTGCCCGCGATTGAATTTAGTTTCTCTCTCCGTATTAAATAAAACAACTTTTTCGAATGTTTGGCTCTGTGATTTGTTAATTGTCTTTGCAAAAGCTATTCTAACGGGAAACCATTAACGTTTTAATACGAATGGCATATCAAGATCTCCTTTGTTGTCTAATGTTATCCGCGGAAGATGTACTACCTTTCTTGGAAACATCCTTCTTTCAACAGTAATTCGGCCGGTGGAAGACCGGATGGTGTTAACGGTTGTAGATATTCTTCGGGATATTATAAGTTGATGTTTTCATCTTCCGCACAATCACCACAAACTGTTTCAGCATAGTTTATTGATACGTATTTAACCAATTTGCTGTGTAACCGACCGAGAATTTTGGCATTAATTCGTTTGACTTCATTGTTTGTCAGTGCTAGGATTGCCCATGTACTTATTTTTGCTGTTGATAACCCTTCATGATGAAATTCTTCAATAAGATTTGGACATAAGTCTTCTTTAATTGAGAACTTAAAGTGAGGAAAATGTAAAAATTTCTAAGAGCTGAGAGAGTAGGAACTGTGTCTGTCAAAAGCATTCACATGAATGAGAGGTGAAGAGTACCATGTGCGTGGTTGAATATGGTTGAGAGGAGAGCATGACTTGAAAAAATCTCATGGCCAAAGTCTTGTCTTATGGGATTTGAAAAAATCTCTTAGAAAAAAATACTTGTCTCAGGTTTTTTTTTATATAATAGAGAGATGTTGTTATACTACATTTTTCTTTAATATTAATGTCACTGTCTCTATGCTCACTGGTATGGATTTATTCACATGTGCATCTTAAATTTGGCACACAGGGGCTCAGCAGTTAGAATTGTTAGCCAAGCATTGGATTAGATAGCCAAAGACAACTGGAGGATTGTATAGTCAGCTTAAACACAGAATAGTGTATTTCTGTCCTCTGTCAGTACAAAGTCTTATTTCCTTGTTGGGAGAATGAGAACTGGCATGTAAGCACTATGATATTTCTGCATTTTGTGGAGGAGGAGTTCAGCCCTTTCCTGCCCTTGTTTGGAGACAGAAAGGACCAGCAAGTTGAAGAAGAACAGTATAAAAGGCTTGGACAACAGCCCTTTGGGGCATGAGTCGGCAAAGTTCTGAAAAAACTCCCAGCGTGGGGACGAGAAATGGCAGCCTGTATTGATCCAGATTCCAACCTGGATAAAGTCTGTCCATATGCCTCCCGGCTGTAACCGCGTTAACCGTGAGTAAATGTAAGCTAAAATATATTTTTTCTCATGTGATTCTTGTACCGCCGTAATCACGATGGGAGGGATGTCGCCTTTTCTGGTATATTGCTATATTGTTTAGTTGCTTAATATGCCACAATTTCAAAAGAACACATTTCCAAGAGAGCTAATGCCTCTTCAGGAAACAGATGTTGACAGACTTGTTCAAAAACAGTTGGCTACTATGGATCGACTGTTAATCATTCACATTACACTGAACTGGTGAAATGTCTGTGGGAAAGCATCAGGAAAAAATATTCAGGAGTGGTAAATGCAAAAATACATTTTGTACCACGACAACGCACCTGCATATATCTTGTTCACAGTCAAGAGAGTTTTCCCCCCAAAATCAATGCGGCTGCTGCACTGCACCCCCTGTAGTCACCAGATCCCACTTCAAGTCTTTTTTGTTTCAAAATTAAAATTGAGAGTGACAGGAACAGGTTTTGCTATCATGGAAGAAATCCAGGGAAAAAAATGTAGGAAGCTCTAGACATGAGAAGAGGAGTACAAGAAATGTGTCCAGAAATGTGAAAAGTGCTGGGACAACTGTATTACATCTTAAGCAGAGTATTTTGAGGTGACTAAAAGGGAATTGCTGAAAGTATTTTTTTTTAATTTTAGCAATTCCAGAAATGTTTGGAACTCCCATTGTATACTGTATGCTTTGCTTGCACAACTGGTACATTTATTTTTCTTTCCACACTTATTTTGGCCTACCATGGTTTAGCTGTGCACAAAAATGCTTGGCAGCCTACTTCCTAGTCTTAATCATTTCACAAAATTAGCAGATGTTTTAATCCAAGGTGAAAAAATGGTTATAATACATTCAAGAATGATTAGAAGGTGCAAGCATCAAAAGCAGAGAATAAGATACAAAATGAGCAAGACAGAGTAACATAACTACTATACAATTATACAAGCAACTAGACCAAGACAAAACTGTCAGTTCAACAGCAGCGGTTCTATATTAGATAAAACTAAGCAGTTCCACAGTAATTAATGGAAAGGTGCTTTTTCAAAAGACACATAAAAATTAGTAAACTGGGTACAGTTTGAATAGACAAAGAGATCTTTCAACAGCTTTGATGCTAGAAAGGAGAAGCATTGTCCAGTCACAATATATCTGGCAAGAGAAAGGACAGCCAACAGATAAGCACAGGCAGAACAACAACTTCTTGAAAGAACATATGGAGAGGCCAAAGACTGGAGTTACTGAAAAGGAGAACCATTCAATGAATGGAGTTTTAAACTGGATCATGGCAGCAGCAGGAAGCCAGTGAAGGGACCGAAACAGAGGAGCAGAAGGACTGAAATGAGAAACAGAGCACACCAAAACACACAGCTGCTTTCTGGTAGATCCAGACAGGTCTGATAGCAGTTGAAGGAAGCCCTGTCATGAGAGAGTTGCTAAAGTCCAGAGAACAAGTGTCTGAGCAAGAAGTTATGTAGTATAATTGAGGAAATCCTCTGAATATTATGAAGAAAGAAATTACATAATTGGGTCAGTGAAGAAATACATTCGATGAATGAAAGTGAGAAGTCCAACATCATGCCAAGATTCCTGACTGTTCATGAAATGGGGACATCTTCAAAAGCAATGGTTAGAGACAAATCTGAGAAAGGAGAATCAAAAAGCAAACACAGGATGTCTGACTTTGAAAGGCTAAGTTTAAGGTGACGAGCATTCATTCATGATGAGGTGGCAGTCAGACAGCTAGAGATCTGTGAGTTCTAAGGAAAAATTAGAAAAAAACATCTGTGCATCATTAGCACAGAGGTAGTAGGAGAAGCCATGAGAAGAAACAACAGGAGTGAATGTAGAGAGAAAAGAGAAGCGGACCAGACACTGATCCTAACTGTTGTGGCAGACAGCCAGGGATCTTGTCCCACTGGGACACCTAGAACAAGGATGGACCAGGAGAGGGGCACTATTTTTCCCTGGGTGCAAAAGGGCAGCCCCCCCTGGATTCCATCAGGGCCACAGAAATGAAACTGGGAAGCTCAACCCTGTGGGGACCCATGACCACCACCAGGGGGTGCCTGGACGGTCCTAAAGCCCTGGAGGACAGCACTTCCACCACCACTGCTGCTCCAGGAACTGTGTGCTCCTTGGAGTGCTTCTGGGTGCAAGGGCAGCACTTCTGCCACACCAGGAAGTGCTGCCGGAAGACCATCTCAGAGCACCTGGAGCACATCCGGGGCATTATACAAGGGGCTGCCTCACTCCATTCAGGGAGCCAGTGTCGGGTGGAAGAGGACAGAGCTTGCGAGGAGTGGAGGCGGCAACTGAGTGAGGAGAAAGCGACTGCGAGTTGTTATTGTGCTAATTTGTGAATTGTGTAGTGTGGTGTGAATTAAACGTGTGTGCTTTTGGACATCTGGCTGTCTGCGTGTCTGTCTGTGTCTGGGCATCTTTCATATTGTATACTGCAGTGGTGTACTTTATAAGCAAAAGTCATAAGACTGAAATTTGTTAAGGCAGATTTACTGAATTTAGCAGCCTTTACTCTTGGTACAGATTGGTACAGTCATCTCAAACAGACTCGACCTTACTCTGAGGACACGCAGTAAATCATCATTGACAGAGTATCTGCATATGTAAAAGTTATTTTGGAAGTCCTTCTAGTTTGTACACATATAGCTATTACCATTCCATCTCAAAAATGAAACCATCAGAAGACAAATACATTAAAAGTACATAAACATAAATCACTAGAAGATCAAGAATAATTTGAAGCAAGTATTCTAGACTATAACCTTTTTTGTTTTCCTTTTATTGTCCAAGCAATTTTCAAATTTTAAAGTCTTTGTTATCATGCAGTAGCAGACATTAAATAAAATTAGGGCAGGCTTAAATATTCAAGAACTAACATATTAGATACAAACCTCAAGAACCTGAAAAAAAAAAAAAAAAAACGGCTAGTTCAAAAGTGTAAGGTAAACCAATAACCCTGTTAAGTTAGTGCAACCTTTTTAACTTACTCCTAGATCGCCCAAAAGAAACATTAAGAAAAATCAATCACAAAAATAAAATAAAGAAAAAGAAAACAAAGGTGTAATCTACTCAAGCAAATAAATCCAAATGCTGGGCGATTGCTGGGTGGATGTCATGAAAACAGTGTCACTCTCTCCAATCAGAGTAGAACCAATAATCTCATTCTACTCCAATACACAGCACACACATTTTTTGTAAATGTGAATGGCAGTCAGTAGGTCTGCCTAACACTTAGTAAACAAGCCGCAAACAACTGTCAGTTTGCCTTTTGACTTTTAACTATTGTATGGGTAAACAAAAGTCTACTTTTGATCATATATACTTTTATAGACATATACTGTATACTTTTTATGAAGCATCATGGTGTAATTTAGCAACTGATCTCAACCCTCTCATTACACAGCCTCTATAATAATTGGCATATTACATTGTTACATGATGCCAATTACTTTCCAAGTGATAAGCAAGCAAAAAAGAAAAATATCATGAATGTGAAAGTAATTGCTCATCTTTTACTCATTGGTAATCCTAACAGTCCTGTGCTACTCCCTAGGTATTTGTACTCAATACTGACTTGTTCTTACGTTTTTTGTGAGTATCAAACATGAAAAACAGTAGAACGTCTGATGGCAGAACTTTCAAATAAGGATTTGGAGTAAAATATAAAAAGTTGCAAAACTGTAAAGTGCCTGCAAGTAAATCAGTTAAGTGCCTAGAAATCTCAGTTTGCGAAGGGTTACTCTAGGTACAAAGACTATTTCCATTATAGCAATCACATATTAAATTTTATATATATATATATATATATATATATATATATATACATATATATATATATATATATACATATATATACACACACACACAATGAAATATCGGAAAAAAAAGTTTCAAATCTCTCCATTCAGCTTTGTGTTATTGCAGTCAACATGTCATTTGCTTGAGGACAAACTGGAGAATGTGTAGGGAGATAAATAAATATGTTGACAGCAAAATAAACAAAAAACATGAATACTATATTATTTACTTAATTGCCCCATGTCATTAAACCAAAGTACATTGTGAAGGAACTGACAGTTCTTTTTTCTTTTTACATATAACATATGTATGTACCGGTGTACTGCTGCCTATGCAACACCCTTTGATGCTTCATACCCTCTTATCAATTTGCTATCATAATCTATAATTCTCTGTTAGACACAATTCAGATAAGCCTTATCTTCAAATAAACTTTAAACGTTTAAAATTGGGGAACTATATAAATTTAATTTTTGTGGTTGAGAAGTTACGAGGAAGGATGTCATTTCTATAAATGCTACTACCACTGACATTTTAAAGGAATACACCACCCCAAATTTTTTTTATATATATGTTGCTCTATGCCGCTTGTAGTGATTGAAGAGAGAAAAAAAATTTGACATAACAGAATACAACAGTAACTGGTGACGTACCACAGCAAACAGTTTAAAACAATTCAAAAGCACAGCACTATGCAAATACATTTCCTTTTAATGATGTAACATTTAACAATTTTTAGCAAAAAACTCATGCATGTTGCACATTGAGCATACAGATGAATAATGGACATATGGACTAAACAACAAGTAATGTGAATTTTTTTTCTTTTTTCCTAATGAACGTTTGCCGTTGTACAGCACTGATCACCATTGGGTTCTAATATATCAAAGTTATTTCTTTTATTGTGTATAAAAAACACAATAGTTTTTATCTCGGCCATCACTGAAAACTACATAGGGTTAACAACATTAAAGAATATTTTTGGGGGAAGTATTCCTTTAAGGATCAGAAAAATAATCTCTTCTAGAATAGCCTTAGCCTGAAACATCATTTATGATATTGGTAATGGCAGTGAATAAGAAATATTTAAAGAATACCATAAAGCAAACTTTAGTATTGCACATTTAGCTATTTATTTTGAAAGGACACAGACTCTTGCAAGGTTTGCGTCTTTGGTCCTCCCTGTATGCAGTTACTCCCACTGTACAAAGACATGCAAGTTAGGTGACATGGTGATGCTAAATCGGCCCTAGTCCGTGTATGGTGTGGTTTTTTTTTTTTAAATCTGTAATGGACTGGCACCCTGTCCAGGGTTTGTTCTTGTCTTGTGCCCTGTGCTAGTTGGGATAGGCTCCAGGACCACACCATGACCCTGGTCTAGATTAAGCAGGTAAGAAAATGACATGATAAAGATTCTTGGTGTCTCAATTTACATCTACTACTTAATGAAAGACTCTTGCAATGTCTACACATCTCCTACATTACTAATACACTACATGCCGAGATTCAAAGTTTTTGTGAAGGGCTTTTTTAAAACATTTACATTTATTTGCTTGGCAGACACTTTTATCCAGAACAACTTACAAAAGAGGTAAACATAACTGAACAACATTAGAGCCTGTTTCTTCAGCAAGTGTAGTAGGGCAGGTAACATTCAACCAACTAGGAACTACACAGGAAAAAAGAGAGTCTGGATTGAGGCTAGATACATCACAGGGGTGGCATCAGCAGATGCAGCTCCCTGGCAGACCCGAGTGGTCAAGAATCAGCATAGCACCTCACCAGTGTCTCTATATACTTAGGTACTGACCTGTTGACTACTGGTAAATTCAAAAGAATACAAACAGGTAATCAATACCTGAATAATGTGAAATTTGGATATTATTATTAGATGTTAATAATTTTCATTTCTTTACATTGCTCACTCAAAAAACAGTATTTTGTTTTGTGTTTAACGGCAGTTGTATGTAGCCTCCTTTTAAAGTCCACAGATGCTTTCTGTATATATAAAGCAGTGCTTGAAGCAGACATACATAAGTGCCGGTAACCTGTGTGTACGAACGTGAAGAGTCAGCTCCTTCTTTGTAGTTTTCAGCACCACGACAGGAAAGGAATGGATAACAAAGATGAGGGCTTGTATGCATCTGGGAGTGCTGGTAGTCAACAGCAAAAAACAGCACTTGCCAACGATTGAGCTGTACTGTATATCTTCCTGAGCTTTGCTGAACTCTTTTGCAGAACACGATCTCTTTTTCCTGTCTAGGACACATCTTCATCTTCTCTAATCCATCCACCCTGTTGGTTAGGGGTGCTATTTATGTGGCTTTATCCCTCGTCTGCAGGAAGTACACTTTCAGCACAGTGCAGAGCAGGTAAGTTAGAATAATATTAATAAATATCGACAAATGAAAAACATGTATTGACTAATCTTTTATCTATCAAGTCACCAAATCTCAAATCCATCAGGGGTATTTTGACATTTTCGGATATTTAGTTCTTCTATTTTTAAGGGTTTTTGAGTTAGTTCAGACTGAGTTAGTGAGTCAGTCAGCTTTGCATTATATACATACTGTATGAGTGTCACACCAGACATGTACAAATGTTAAAACAAAACAAACAAAAGTATGCATAATAAAGACCAAACTCATTTAACTTTTAAAGACAAAAATCTTCAAATGAGATCAAAGCATGATGTGGCTTCCTTACAAAAAAGAATAATGATAAAGCATTCAATTATTAAACCTAAAATCTTTCATCCATCACATTTATCTTGTTTAAAATTGTGCAAAATGTATTCAGTGTAAGACCCAAACAGCGAGCACTGCATTTGAACTCCAGCTTAACTAAGCCACAAATTTTGGGAGTGCACCAAATTATCATCATTTGGGGCAAAAGTCTTTGAATGCACATCAAACAGCCTTGTTGTCATAATTACTGCTAACCAATTAACAGAGGTGTTTAGTGTATTCCCAAATGGGCTTAAAGTGAAGGACAAATTGATTGTAATTGCCATTTCCACACTAGTAGCATGTAGACTTATCTTGTTCAACTGGAAGAATCCCAAACGGAAGAATCCCAACCCACTTTTCTTAAGTCAGAGGATAACTGATGTTCTGTACTATCTGAAATTTAAATACTTGCTTTGAAGATCTGTTCAAAACTTTTTAAAATTAATACATACAATATTAGAATAAGCATTTATAAGCATTGGCAAACACGGGTATAGTGAGAGTATTACAAATAAACTTGATTCATTATGTTTAAAAATCAAGGCAGAGGTAAAGAATTCGGGGGTAATCATAGACTCTGACCTAAACTTTAAAATCGCATATTAAGCATCTTTTCACTAAAGGAATATATCAAAAGTGCTCCAGCAGACCCCCCGTGACCCTGTGTTCGGATTCAGTGGGTTGGAAAATGGATGGATGGATGGACCTCTTATAACTTTACAAAACACTGAAAAATTACTTCACACTTTTGCTTTTACTCGATAAGATTACTATAATGCACTCCTAGCAGGACTACAATAAGAAAGACATCAATTGCTGCAATTAGTGCAAAATTCAGCTGTGAGAATCTTAACTAGAAAAAGAACATTTAAGCACCTCTCGTCAGTTTTAACATTGTTACATTAGCTACCTATGACGTTCAAAATCGACCTTAAAATACTACCAATGGATTATAAAGCCTTAAATAATTTTGCCCCTTCCTATATTTTTGAATGCCTGTCCCCCTACACTCCAAGTCATGACCCTAGATATTTGAATGGAAGGCTGCTTATAATTCCAAGAGCCAGGCTTAATAGAAGTGGTGAGGTGGCCTTTTGCTGTTATGCACTTAAAATATGAAATACTTTACTGACAGAAAGTTTTCCAGACTAATACTGTGGAACGTGTTAAAAAAAAAACTGCAAAAACAAATTATTTTAATATTGCTTTTTCGTAGCTACATTTTAATTGTACTTTTAATAGACTCCACAGGCATAAAATTATCATATTCTTTAGCGATCCACAATCTGCACTAATCCCCATTATTCTTTTTTTTAATTGTTATTAACTTTATTACAATCCATACATAGCAATCAAGTTTTTACAAAAAAAAGAATTATGTTAAGAACAGATCGATCTCCACCCCTGAGAGAGAGAGCAAGCCAAACGGCGTGAAATTTAAGGCTTGTAAAAATACCTAAATTAATAAATTCTCTGTGCTTTATAAACTTATTTTAAAATGTTACTGATTAGATCCTAATCCCCATTATTCTATGTTGTTTCTTCCAGTGCTTCCGTGGTGGCGCAGCACCATGTAGCCCCCTGAGAGGGTGGAATGAAGGCAGGTGTCTCATCTGTCCACGAGACCAACTTCATCAAATTCCTACTACATGAAGCCTGAAAATGAAGAGGTTTGATTTAGGAACATTTATGTTAGGCAGGCTGCACAGGGGGATGGGGCGATCCTTTGGACTTGGAACACTTGCAGATTTTCTTTGCTCTTTTTTTTTTGTTTTTTCTGTCCCTCCAGCCATCTGACCTTACTATTTTTTGCTGTAACCTAAATATTATGGCCTAATCTCAATTGTTTCTTTTCTTGTAACTTTCTCTTTGTCCTCTTACAAATCACTTTGACATACATTGTTGTATAAAAATGTACTATAGAAATAAATGTTGTCGCCCTTGTTTCTTCTTACCAAACTTTTAGTATTTATTACGAACTCTGTGTTTGGTTCATCTCCAGGACTATTACCTTTAAAGGTCACTTACACTTTAAAAGGTCAAGATATAAACTACTACAAAAAAAACCATTTCTAAGGCTTTAGTAGACTATATTTGGACATGGGGACATTGAAAAGGGAATGTTGAACTTTATAATGGCACCTTTACAACTTTCTTGAGAAAGACAAGAGTTGCTTAGTGAAGTTGTGACTAGAACAATCCATTTTTGTATACTGCTTCATCAGCAAGAATAGAATCTGCTGATTCCATGTTATGCTGTAACAAATACGTTCAACTCAAAAGGTAATATTCTCATAGGTACAATAATTCCCTTGTGCCTCTTCACTGGCATTTATAACAAAGGAGACTTACAGAGAACTTTAAATAGGTGACAGGAAGAATTCAGTTGTGCCATGGCAATGAGGTACAGTGGATAGCTTAAGTAACTTGAATACTAATGAATAATACGACAATTATACAATTTTGAACTCTTGGGGGACAATTTATTTTTTGATAAGAAATAAACTGCTAAAAAAATTAAAGGAACATTTTGAAAACACATCAGAGCTCAATGAGGAAAAAAAAATTGTGCTGGATATCTCTGCTGATATGGAATGATATGGTAATGTGTTAGGAACAAAAGGATGCCACATTGTTTGATGGAAATGAAAATGATCAACCTACAGAGGGCTGTATTCAAAGACACCCCAAAAATCAAAAAGGGAAAAAAAAATGATGGGACAGGCTAGTCCATTTTGCTGAAATTTCATTGCAGCAACTCCAAATTATACTCAGTAGTTCGTATGGACCCTACATGCTTGTATGCATGCCTGACAACGTCAGGGTTGGGGGTGCTCTGCCTTGGGGCATGCAACTGTTACGACCTACTCTAGATTTTTGGTTTTTATATTCTAATTTGGTATTTACCTTAATTGGTTCCTGCCCTAATTACCCATTTAAGTTGCTTATTTAACTCACCTGGGTTATGGGTGGAGTGTAGGTTTTATAAATTAAGCTTCTTTGGGTCTGAGGTCAGAGAGACAGTGAGCGCACAAGGTATGGAGAGTTAGGGTTGGGTGGTCTGGCTTTGAGTTTTTGGTTACTTATTAAAGAAATATAATTGTAAGCTAGCCTTCTTAAGTAATAAATGCAAACAGTTGTATCTTAACTTTGTGAAATTAAGACATGTTAGTGTGGATCTCCTGCCTTGCTTGTTTTGTGTAATTTTCTCCATATTTTGTGTGTTGTGGTTTTGAAAATAAAATGGAGCCTGTTTTTATTTAGCTTTTTGTGTTTTGTCTCCCTCTCACACTTGTGTACGGCCTATTTACATATCCCTAGACTTTTTGGTAGGCTGTAACAGCAACTAATGAGATGACGGATGGTGTCCTGAGGGACCTCCTCTCAGATCTGGACCAAGGCATCACTGAGCTCTTGGACAGTCTGTGGTGCCCTCTAGAGCAGGGGTCGGCAACCTATGGCACGCGTGCCACACTTGGCACGCCAAGCAATTTCAAATGGCACGCAGACTCTTCACGTTTCCTGTATTAAGTTGATTATAAATTGATTAGCGGGGTTTCCTCGCTCATTTCGGCACTTGGGCGTAGCAGGGTACCAGCCACAGACTTGTTGTAACAGCAGTCTAAGTAGGTCAGGGGAACAGTCTATATGCGAAATCTCAGAAACTAACGACAGTAACGTCCACTAGCGAGATCAAAATTCTATTACATAAAAAATTGTGGCGCATTTGCTTTAAAACCTGTTGTGCGTATATCTGGATTTCGTTGTATACAAGCACATGTATAATTTTTCAGGTGATATTTTAACGATACCCACTATAGAACAACGTTGGTTTTTGCATTTTATAAATGTTTTCTAATATGAACATTGGTTACGACTTTCCGGTCATGTGCTGCAAATATGCAGATCTACAGCAGATCTACAAAGGCCGGATGCCGGTAGTTGAATAATATATATGGTTCATATTGATTAATCTAAATATATCCATTGTATAAAAAAACTGAGATGGTCATATTTTTATTAGTTCCTAGATCTACTTAGAAAAAACGTCAATATAATTAAGGCCCACGCTTCTAAACAAGCTGTGTACAGCGATCGGCATTGTAGTGTCATTATGACTAGTTATAGCTGACAGTTTACTGACGGTTTTCCTCTCATATGCACGTATGTAGATCTGTTGGACAAAAGAATATGGATTTGTTAGACAAAAAGATCGTGCTGTCTGTACTTTCTGTTGTGAAAGCGTTGTGTCGCATATCTAGTGTACAAAGACACTTTCAAACAAAACACCAGTCTAAATTTAAAATCTCAGAAGAGAAAAGTGAAGCTATCAAAAAAGCTATTTCTGGTTTCGAAAAACAAACTAGTATTTTGAGCAAAGCAGTTGGAATGAAGATTAAAGCTACTGAATGTAGTTATAAAATAGCTGAATGTTTTGCTTTGAAAGGGAAACCGTTTACAGACAGAGAATACATCAAAGAAACTTTTTTAAGCAGTGCTGAAATTTTATTCGGTGATTTACCAAATAAGGAGATTATATTCACTCGTATTAGAGAAATACCAATTTCTGCAAGATCAGTTGAGAGGCGCATAACTGATTTAGCTGAAAATGTAACAACTAAACAAATATCTGGATTAAAACAATCTCAAGTATTTAGTGTTGTGCTTGACGAAAGCACTGATTTAAACGATTTGTCTCGCTTAGCCTTGGTTGCAAGATATCCTGAAAATAATCACAATTATGAAGAGTTGTGTTGCTTATTGCCACTTCATGACGCAACCAAAGCAGAAGACATTTTGACTGCATTTATTAGTTATTTTGCTAAACATGACATAGACTTAAACAAGTTATTCTGTGTGACAACCGATGGTGCTGCTGCAATGGTTGGCAAGAAGAAAGGATTTGTAAAACTTCTTGAAAATCATGTTGGCCGCAAACTTTTGAATTTTCATTGTATTATACACCAGGAGAGCCTATGTGCAAAGACCTCATCTCTGAATTTGGTCTCTGTGATGACAACTGTTGTTGAAATAGTCAACTATATAATTTCTCATTCTTCACTGGTTCACAGGCAGTTCAAGTTTCTTTTACAAGAAATTGAGTGTGAATATGGAGATCTTCTGCTACACAGCAATGTTCGCTGGCTTAGTCGAGGCAAAGTTTTAAATAGATTTGTCAGTTGTCTTGGAGCTATTAAGGTGTTTCTTAATGAAAAAAAGAAACATTTTCCTGAACTGAATGATGAAAACTGGGTGTTAAAGTTGATGTTTCTGACTGACATAAGCACACATTTAAATGAACTTAATCTGAAATTGCAAGGACAGGGACAAAGAGTACTTGATCTTTTCAGCTATTGGAAAGCATTTACAATGAAACTAGACATTTTTACCTGTGATATCAACATCAAAGCATTCAGGTACTTCCCGAATGTGAAGAATCTCTCAAATCAATTTGAAGTAAATGTAGATGAGCTTCAAGAGTACATTGAAGCACTCAAAGCAGAATTTGATAAACGAAGTAAAGACTTCCACATTCATGGATCCTTATTTTCGTATCTCATTAAGCCTGATATAATTAATTTGGAAACTACCCAGTTGGAACTATTTAGTTGGATGGATATTGATGACTTTGAAATGCAACAGATTGACTTCAGATCTTCAGAATTATGGACATCAAAATTTGTTGAACTACGGAAGTCTCTGGAAAATGAAAATCTAGAAAAGTCTGCAGCTATTCTCAGCTGTTGGAGATCCCTTCCGAATTATTACATCTGTTTGAAGAAAATTGCTTTTTTCTTCTTTCAGCTTTTGGATCAACCTATTCCTGTGAGCAAATTTTCTCTCACATGAAAGCAGTGCTAAATCCACAGCGTAGTCGCCTAACGCCTGAACATTCAGAAAATTGTGTCAAACTCAAAGTGACAAAGTATGTTGTCGATATTGAGCAACTGGCCAAGACCATGCAAGGGCAAGGCTCCCATTAATAATAAAGTTTTTTTTAAAAATCTTTCAAGAAACTCTATTTCTTTTAATGTTGTTTACAACTTTACATATTATTGAATATCACTATATATGAATTAATTAAAATATAAAAATAAAATATATGGTAAAATAAGAATATTGACCTCGACTTGTATAAAATGATATGTGATGTTGGCACTCTGAATAATTTGAAACCTTAAGTTGGCATACAGTTATCAAAAGGTTGCCGACCCCTGCTCTAGAGCACTTGTTGTTAATTTCATTAGTGCCAAAGCAGCTGAAAGCGATTAACAACCCCTCAGCTCCTTATCTGACCAGATCGATAGCTCAGAAGTTTCATTGACTTGATGCTATACTCTGATTCAAAAGTGATCCTTTAATTATTTTGCATAGTATCATCACTATAGGAGGTTATGCTTAAGTTATAAGTGTGTATGCAATGTTGGTCTTCATATTACAAAAAGACATAGCAGTGCTACAAAAAGTCAAAAAAAGAGCGACTAGGCCAATTCTGTGTCCAAGAGGTATGAGCTATGAGAAAAGATTAAAAGTGTTGAACCTTTTCAATTTAACCTCCTTGGCATTAATCCCAAGAGTGACACTCAGGATTAACCTTAATAACATAGAATTATGAGCCAGAGTAACTCAGGGTGGCACATAATGATCTGTTTTACAGTGCAAACTCCAAACAACACTCAAAACAGAGGCAAAGCCTTCAATCAAAAACAGTGCTAGAGATGCACGATATATCAAGAACCCTATTATCAGCTGACGTTCATTAAAAATAATGACATCTGAATTGGTAAGATGTGCACATTTTAACCAATGCTGCTGACCAATATAATTCACACTTCCTAACTTTGTCAGATCACTAAATTTTTCAAATCTTTTTTTCATTGTTGAGTGAGAAAATACAAAACAAAAAAAACACAGGGCTTCCTAATTTTGCTGACAGGAGGTCTGTGTGTGTTTATTCATTGGGCAGGTATCATTAGTAAAACAGCATGTTTTACAATAACACAAAGGGTGGTGCTGATCATGTAGATAAAGCACTGACACTCTAACCTCTTACGCACACAAAAATATAAGAAAAGCGTGTCCTAACTGCAACGTCGGGCTGTACATTGGTGACAGCTTTAAACCATATCACATGAAGAATGTGTACTAAATCTGCAGCAGTATAGCAGTGAATACTACACAGACCTTTCCTTCTATATTTATGTTGACATTTTGACACTTACATGTTTCTGTTATACATAATAACATTTGCTTTCCTTGTGCGGGGAGTGGGGAGAGAGATACAATGTCTTTGGGACATTTTTCCAGGAGTAAATACAACACTAAGAGGGAAAACCATTCAGAAATTAAGGGATGACATGATTAAAGTGTTTCAAATTTTTATAAAAGGAATTAGTACAGTACATCTGTTAATTTAAAAAAAAAACCATTCCACAACAAGAACATGAAAGACTTGGTTGGACACCTAAGGGCAGATTTCACACGAATGTTAGAAACGTTTTTATTCATGAAACCATAAACATAGAGGGGAAAAAAATATACCATGCAGTGTGGCGCAGAACAGGGCTTTAGGGAACCCTCAAATCTTGACTTTATTTTGCATAATCTGCATGAATAAAATTGAGGAGCTGGTTGGGCTGAATGGCAATACTCATCTCACAACTGTTCTAATGCTCCGAGATATTGGTTAGAAATGAAGATCTACTGTGCGAGTGCTGGCAAGTCTGGTTACACGCTTTAGCAGGTGTGGGCAAGTCTAAATAAGAACTTTAGTACCTATGCAAAATTAGTTTAAGCTTATGTAGAGACACTATAAAAAGAAAAAAAAATCTTGAAGGTTTATATTAAAGATGAGTCTAGAAAGGGTTACAATGCCATTTCTAAGGCTTTTAGATGTCACTAAACTACAATCAGCATTATATTGTGAAAGGAACGCTTTTTTGGGATTTGCAAAGAGTGAATACCCTGTCATTACTTTAGAATGGGGGAAGAAATTTTGAGTTTTTGGACTGGCTTACACAATCCTATGTCCTATTATAATATTATGGGTAGGTTCTTAAATGAGCATTACCATCTGAAAAAAAGCATATGTAGCAAAGAGAAGGCAGATCAAAACTCTCAGTATGCAAGTTATATATTTTAGAACTACTGGTTTACTGTTTTTATTGGTGAGGTCATCATTGGTGCCATTATGAGTACCCATTAATGTGATAATGTGAAATTTCAGGAAGTGTGCATATGCAAGTGACACTTTGCAATATAGCTAATGTTATGATATACAAGGCAAACTTAAACTTTGGAGAAACAAACAGGGCTTCCACTGGAGCATTAAGTATTGCTCAGCAACGTTTAAAAACTGTTGTTTGGTTTAGTAGTTTTTGACATCCTGTCTGTTTAAATGACTTAAAGATTAACCTCTCATTTGCATTTGTTTAAATCATACTGCTACAGGAACTAACCCTGGCTGACTAACCACTATTTCAGATTAAACCCTAAATAGGAAAATTCTCCCAGGTAGCCAACAAGCTCTTTTCAAGGGCATTTCTATTGTTTAACAAATAAAAAAGATCAACCACTCTGCAAAGAGTTGCAAAGGGTAGTGAGGAAAACAAAGTGTATTACTGGCTCTATGACTCTCACAACAGAGTCCATACATATTCCCAATATTACAGAAACAGAACTAAAGCAATTCTGAGCAACTCTACTCACCATGGGCACAGTCTGTTTTCCAAACTGAAGTCAGGTCAGAGGTGTGCTAGTATCAAAGCTACCACACCTGTCAATTCAAGAACAGCTTTTACCCCTCTGCAGTCCATTTTCTCAATAACGTGCACAACAGTTTGAATAAGGAAATCTGTATATTAATATTACACATCCAACAACATGGTATGCTATCTAGTAAAATAACTGTTCTCTTCTGTATTTGTACTCTCAATTGTTTTTGTGATTTTGTATGGGGGCTATACTATGTTACATGCACCTAACTATACAGATTGAGGAAGACTTCCTATGTATACCTGTAGAAAAGGCAACTAAAACTTGAAATCTTGAGTATCAACATTTCATTATATTTGTAGTCAGGTTCCATTTAAGTTCATTTTAAAACAGGGTAGACAATCTTATAATAGTTATACAAAATACACACAAATGCAGAAACCAAACAGGGGATAAATACATTTTTACAGGTTACTGTTTGGTACAAGAAATTAAACTATAAAAGTGTACTCTCACCCTCCATTAGTCTAGCAAAGGGTTCCGGACATGTTGTTGGGATGGGGAGTGCAAGTTTGTTCATAGCCACTCCATAGGCAACAGCAAGACCATCAATTCCTCTGAAAGGCACCTCTCCAGTAAGCAACTCCCAGAGCAACACTCCATAGCTAGAAAAGAATTAAAACAGGAAAAAAAAACCTTTCATTAAGACATATTAATGGCAGCAGTATTTAAATATAGTAGAACCGACAAACAAAAACAAAAAAAAAAACCCACAACTCAAACCTTAACATAGTCTATGCAAAACGATTATCAGCAGGAAAAAATGAACCACGAAGGCCATGTTATTCACAGGATACTTACATTTCTGGATTTGCTCCAACAACATGAAGCTGAATTACATTTTGTGATTTTGTCTTGCATACCACTTTTGGAAAGATTTAACACAGCAGAGGTGCAAGTGGTGCAGATTTTTTCATTCTCTGTGAATACCTGAGCAAAGATTAATGTATCCAAGAAAAATAAACCAACTAAAGCTAAAAATTCTTAAATGAATGAAGTGCAGCGTCATGTTCTACTAACATACTCAATACTGGCTAATCAGTATCTGAGCTATATTGTCTTCTTTTGGCTCAACTGCTGCACTAATGACCATGCAACAGACCTCTTTAACTGTTCTATTACGGTTTGCAGATTTATGCTGGTGTACTCCTTTTTTATTTACAATATTTCTATAACTTCAGAGCACAGATACGGAACTTGCCGTCTCAAAAAATCAATGATTCCGAGTTCATAGTTACTACTGTGAGGGTAAGATGCCAAGTTCTACAGGCAAAACAGCAACTCCAAATAAGTAGGGACTTCAGTTTTTTCCCCATTTATCAAGGAAAGCATCAACACACTTTCCATAAACCATAAAAAACAAATAAGGAGAACATCGGGTAAGCTCACTTGAGCTTTGTATTAATTAATTTATTCCAACTTCTCGCAGTGCCAGAGAGTGAAAATGTGTTGCATGTTTAAAGAAATTAAACAAAAACAAACCCATTATAAATAGGTAACATTCTATAAAGTAAAAACAGATTTAACTTACAAGGTTCTGAACACTTGAAATACAATTCTTTTAAAAATATCATGCTGCTTCAAAGTGAAACGTGTTGTGCATTCAGAAATGCCCTTCTGCATACCTTGGTTCTAACAGTATTTGGGTTACTGCTGCATATATCAGCTCAACTGATCCTCCTCTAACCTCTGGCATCAACAAGGCATTTTCACTCAGAGAACTGCCACCCACTGGATATTTTTACAGTATCGGACCATTCTCTAAACCCTAGAGATGGTCGTACATGAAAATCCCAGTATATCAGCAGTTTCCGAAATACACAGACCAGCCCGTCTGGCACCAACAACCATGCCACGTTCATAGTCCCTTACATTATCCTTCTCAATTCTGATGCTCGGCTTGAACTTTAGCAGGTCATCTTAGCAATGTCTACATTGCCTAAATGCATCAAGTTTCTGCTGTCATTGGCTAATTTGATATTTGCTTTAACAAGCAGTTGTACCTAATAAAGTGGCCAGCAAGTGTATATATAAAATGCAATGACTAATTCATTCACAAACAAAAAACTATTTCCAGTTAAAGAGCTGAAATCTGTCAGGACAGGGCTGCAGGTATGCACTAAGAAAGGACATTTTGATGTATCAATATTTAGCAGTTTAAAAAAAAAAACAAAAAAAACTCACTCATAATAGAAAAACTAAATACCCCCAATATCTCAAAATGCCTTGAGGGATTTCATCAGCACTCACAACATTTAAATAAGAGCACTAATAAAAGAGGCTTGTCATATAAGGGACCTTTTTCTGTATTTTTTTCCTTAACCACTTTCGGAAAACAATTTCACTGTCTTATTGGATTACAGCTTTTATCTTAGAACAGTGTTTCTCAGCCTTTATGGACATGGGACCTAAGTTTTATCTTTTATTGGCAACACAAGTATAAAATTTGAAGAGCGGGAGGGATGGGTGGGGTTCCCTCCATTGTGAATTGAGTGCAATTAAATATGGGGGGCCCTTGGTAAGATGAGCATAGTTTGAAACGGGGGGAAAAAAAGATTGTGCTGCGTTTGATTGCTTCAGTGGACTGGGGGTTATTCATATGTGATAATAAATGTGAGGTAAACC
Source organism: Polypterus senegalus (assembly GCF_016835505.1). Taxonomy (NCBI): domain Eukaryota; kingdom Metazoa; phylum Chordata; class Cladistia; order Polypteriformes; family Polypteridae; genus Polypterus; species Polypterus senegalus. The sequence continues at coordinate 56,312,648 of NC_053171.1, forward strand.
GATCACATTGCATTTCTTATTAATAACAATAAAAAAAAACTGCACAGCCTTGATTTTTTTGAAAAAGCCAACACTGTTGTCCACCTGCACATTGTCATTAAGTTCACAATACCAATCAGTGGAGCCAAGCTATGACTGAATGAAATGAAGCACTATTTTTCTATAACTGATGGAGAGGTTGTTTTTCAATATATTGTAAGAAGAAAACAGGGTGGTGCTTTTGATTGAATATGAGTAATTAGCAACTTTTTTATTTATTGAAAGACATTTAGACTAATCTACAATACACTGAGGCAGGATTAATTTTAGGCTTTGATTGGAATGGAGAGTCAAGATTTCTGACAGTGGTTAGGTTTGCATCAATCAAGTTTAAATCGCCCTTGTAACATTATTAAATACCGCTTTAATAAAGAGTTCTGCTGCAATGTCTTTTACACCACCACCAAAGACTATGTAGCAAATTCAACAGTATGAAGATCAAGTGAACAAATATTAGACCCTGGTTTAAAAAAAAAAAAAAAAACCTACAAATATTATGCACAGAAAAGTACTTGGCTTCGGATATATTTGACAATCCAATTGCACTATAACAGAAGCCCAATGACACAAAATTTCCTGGGCAAAGCCAGGTAACACAAATAGTACCGTATTTCCCTGACAAAAGGCCGTGGCTTACACATTCAATTTTACAAAATGCGTATTGGGTGTGGCTTGCTTAAATGGTGCGGCCTATCTAAAAACATTCGATATAATGATAATTCAATGCACAAAAAGATGACATACTCAAATGATTCGTTGAATTTAAATGTATGGTTTGCTTCAAAAAAAAAAAAAAAAATCAGATAGTGATGATGTTGATAGATACAGTTAAAATAACTAAACACACAGTTTGAAAAGAATATGACTTATGAATTGTCCAGTAGACAAAAAAAATTGTCAATTAATAATGACGCCATCATTGGTTCAGTGATCACTTGGCGCTGCTGCACCTAGCCTCTTCTTCACATTCGTCTCTTTCAGGTTCATTGCTACAATGTAAAAATGGAACTTTTTCAGGGCTTTGCTACATTACATCTTAGTATATAATACAAGCTAGGAAAAAAGCTAAATTTAACAGAAATAAAAGGTACAAAAGTTTATTTTTGGCTGGGAAAAGACAAGTTTTTAATTTTTGTTTGAACGACTGGAGGGTGAGGGTACTGCAGCACAGCAATGTCAATCATCTGTTTACATGTACATTCTTCAGAATAAAATTAGCAACACTGAAATTTCTTCAAATCCTTTAAAATCAGATCCGTAATCGTTGTCGCCGCTGAACAACTCGATTGCGACCTGTGCTGCTTTGCTGTCGCTTTAGGACAGATTTTAAAATCCTCCTTTTAACATATAGAGCATTAAATGGCCAAGGTCCGGCTTACTTGTCTGAACTTATCATGACTTACAAACCAGAGCGCACATTAAAATCTCAAGATGCCAGTCTGCTTATGATTCCAAAGATAAATAAAATAACAGTAGGTCGTCGAGCTTTTAGTTACAGGGCCACTAAACTGTGGAATGGTCTTCCTGCTACTATAAGAGATGCCCCTTTAGTCTCAGCTTTTAAATCCCGGATGAAGACTCACTACTTCAGTTTAGCATATCCTGACTAGAGCTGCTGAATAACTGTACATACTGCATCTCTGTTGTCAGTCATTAGCACTAAAACATAAGTAACATGATAGTTACATTTGATACTAACCCTCACCTATTCTGTTTCTCTTCTCGGTACTCAAATGTGGCACTTGGTGCCGTGGCCCACCTGCCAAGTTGTTGTGCCTGCCTATGATAAAGTCATCCCTGATGTAGGATCGCTGGAATCATGGGAAATAGAGGTCGTTTCATCGGATTGGCTGGCGCAGCACTGTTTCAGCTGTGGAATGGCCAAACGGGGGAGGCAGCTTGATGAATGAGTTCTCCAGGACTCTAAATAAATCCAAATCGTATTATGTGATATCATCCACTGTTAAATTCTGCTACGTACTGTACTTCTAAAATTTTTATTTTTATATTGTATGAGGATTTGTTCTGTTCTGTGTAGTGTATTGTATGGTATTGACCCCCTTCCTTTTGACACCCACTGCACGCCCAACCTACTTGGAAAGGGGTCTCTCTTTGAACTGCCTTTCCCGAGGTTTCTTCCATTTTTTCCCTACTATAGATTTTTTGGGAGTTTTTCCTTGTCTTCTTAGAGAGTCAAGGCTGTTAAAGCCCATTGCGGCACTCCTTGTGTGATTTTGGGCTATACAAAAATAAATTGTATTGTATGTCAGACATACTTTCGTCACCGGTATCGCTCTCAGATATTGCAGACATTGCTTGTGCTGCTGGTAGGCTTGTAGGTGGAGGAAGGATTCCAGTTTTGCGAAAACCATTCTGTATGCATTCTGGTTTCACATTGTTCCACGCTGAAATAACCCATTCACACACTTGAACTTGTACGTTTGCACATCGCTGCCGGTCAGACAGAGTGAATGTATGCTCACCATCCGGCATCCATTCCCCCACTTGATCCTCACAAGGCACTTAAATGCATGATTGACAGCAATATCAAGTGGCTGCAGTTTGCATGTAAGTCCACCAGATCTTACAGCGACGTGACAGACAGAGTCGAAAATTAGAAACGACTACTTTGTGTTAAACTCCAGCTCCAGGCCACCTTCTGTAGCATTTGTCCACCCATTACACCATAATGTCTTCATTCATCCAGCCCTTCTTGTTCACTGAAACTTCGATACCCTTGGGTAGTTTTTCCTGTGGCATTGTCACCCTCTTAAAAATCACGAATGGCTTCAGCTTTTTGCCACTTGCTGGGCAAGCTGCAAAATCTATAAAACTTGTCCGCTCATGACCTGTAGTAGTTACTGATATGGTCTTTTTACCAACCTCATCGACAGTGCGTGTTAATGGATTATCCATCTGCATCGGGACCTCGTCCATGTTGATGACGTCATCCGGTGTTAGTTTCAGTGTCTCAAATTCCTTGCCGACAAACTCTCTAAAACTGTCAAGTTTCTTCTCCTAGCCGTCTGGCAGTCATCTGTCCCACAGTCGTTCTGGCTTGGATAGAGAGACCATTTCGTTTCATGAAGTGAGAAACACAATTATGACCCCCTTTGAAGTCTTCAATTGCCATTTCAGTCATCATTACTTGTGCCTTCAATTTGATGGCTATTGTCGAAACCATCTGATTGTTCTCACGCTGCGTGAGAATCCAATCTTTAAGTCGCTTCTCTAAGTTTGGCCATTTTGCTTCCCTTGTACGCCTTGCACGCCTACGTGGTGGAAGCGCACGCAAAGCTTCCTCATCTGTCCGCCAGTTTCTCACTTGTTTTTCTTCTGCTTCAAAGTGGTGTCCAGCTGCACGATTGCCATTTTCTTTCGTGAAAGCAACGACCTGGAGCTTAAATTCTGAAGCATGATACTTGCGTTGCAGCATGATATTAGTAAGTGCAAAATTATCAATTTAATTGTTCACACTATCTCGTCACTATATAGTTGCAAATGCCTACAGGGGCATGCCAAATTAGATGCTTTTACTTCAGATTGGTAAATTCAGTAACGCTGCGGCTAATAACATGGGGCTGCTTATCTTAAGAGTTCTAAAATACAAACTAGCATTTTCTGCGTCTTACAGAATGGGGCAGCCTCCAGTGTGGGGCTGCTTTTCGTTGGGGATTTACGGTATATTTTTTATAAAATAAAATAAATAAAATTTGCCTATCAAAGAAATCTAAAGCAAGCTCTTTGGAAAGGTACAACGTAGATTATAAACACATTTGAAGCTAGAGAAAAGAAATGCCACATAAAAGTAGCACCCAGCAATGACCTAAGTCAGTGTAGAGCAATGGGAGTGGGGGCTAAATTTAGTGAGAACTTTCCTGTATGCAGGAGTTATGTTCCCTCAGGTAAAAGCCATTGGCCTGGGTGCATAAGCAATGGCGAGTTTCCGTAAGGATTCTGGCATGGATCGGCTCATGGAGTTGGTAATGGTTAAGTACAGATGGTGTTGCCTCTGATCTCAGAAGGGGTGTTAAGTGTAGTCAGTGGCATGAATGTACAGTTACTGTTATTAGCCAGATGAGAACACATGGAACTACATGGCAGGACTTCAAAGCGGCAACAGTGTCATTCTAGGGCTGCCAAGGAAGGAGATGACAGTTTCATTCACGGAATAATCAAAGTACTATTGATAGTATCCCTATTTCAAGAATGGTAGATCTACATCCGATTATTAAGTCCTGAAATTGTGGTATTTCTGTACTTACGATATTGTAAAATGCCTCTTTGCTTAGGTCGTTTGAACTTAACTATAACTTTTATCTGTTATAACTGACAGATGAAACTCCAAGCACAGCAGTTTATTTTTCAAGTGGAATGCTGTTGGAGTTTTATTTTCTACTAGACATTAAGCCCGTTTAAATAACGGGCGCTAGAACAGTAGTGCATAAACATTTGTATGAACAGTCTATATTAAATGGCAAGGGACCTTGTATGTGGCTGTAATATGTGTCACTGTTTTGTGTGCCTTTAATTTTCTCTCTCAGTAATACTGGTTTGTATTTTCGTGAAATGCCTGTAATTTTGTCTGACAGTAATACAGTGGAACCTCGGTTCACGACCATAATTTGTTCCAAAACTCTGCTTGTAACCTGATTTGGTCGTGAACCGAAGTAATTTCCCCCATAGGATGGTATGTAAATACAATTAATCCGTTCCAGACCGTATGAACTGTATGTAAATATATATATTTAAGTTTTTAAGCACAAATAGAGTTAACTATACCATAGAAAGCACAGCATAATAGTAAACTAAATGTAAAAACATTGAATAACACTAAGAAAACCTTGAACAACAGAGAAAACTAACACTGCAAGAATTTGCGCTATAGCCTTATGACCCGCTCACTAAAAACTCTTTTTTTAATGAGTTTTAAGCACAGGGGAAAAAATGAATATTTGAAAAATCTGTAATTTAATAAACAACCAAGAAAAGTAACATTGCAACAATGCATGTGTGTGTGTGTCTCTCTCTCTCTTGCGCGCCTTTGTGTGTGTCTCTCGCGTGTGTCTCTTAAGCGCACGCCTGTGTCTGTCGCGCATGCCTGTGTGTGTGACGCGCGCTCGTGTGTGACTCGTGTGTGTGTGTGTGACGTGCGCTCATGTGAGACTCGTGTGTGTGACTCGTGTGTGTGACACGCGCGCTCGTGTGTGTGTGTGTGTGTGAGACTCGTGTGTGTGAGACGTGTGTGACTCGCGTGCGTGCGTGCGTGCACCTGTGTGTGTGTGTCTGCCTCTCTCTATCTGCACAGGGAATGCACAGGAAGAGACTGAACACATGCTGTGTGGCTCCGCGCATGAGCACTTCACAAGAAGACACACACACGGACACTGGACGCACACAAGGGTTTTATTAAAGAGGATATCTATAGAGAGAGAGCTACATAAAAGAACTGACTGAATTAAGTTGAACTGTATATTCCAGTGGGTGTTAGAGAGTATAATATCTATCCGTTGACAGCAATCAATTCTATATAATCAATGTAGAAAACAAAATCCAATAGTGTTAGGCTACATTTCTAAATGATGAAGACCTTCATAGATGCATGGTGATGAAAAAAAAATTTTTTAAAAGGAGAAAAAAACTGATGAGAGATAAAGAAACAAATACAGATGGAGGGGGGAAATTCAAAACCCTTCTGTGTTCGACAGCCAAAGTACTTCTAGTCTAGAGATTAGTGGGTGGTTAGGTGCATGAAATTTGAAGTTATTATGAGTAGATACCCAAGCAACCCATATGACAACTTGGCTGAAACACGGCACATGAAGGTACTCACACCTTCTGCTGTAAGAAAGACTGAGACTGTGCTACTAATGCTGGTTCTTCCATATATACTTTCTTTCAGTCCATAGCTTGGAGTGGGGCTGGGTGTTGGTGACTCGCATATATGACAGTACATGCATTCACTTGGGCAAAACATATGAGAAAATGCATGCATTAGCAAGTGAATGAAGGTTCATTATCCAGTCTATTTTGTTCACAATGTCAACTTCACTACTTAATTAAAAACATTGCCGACATTTTTGATTCTAGTAGACAAAGAAAGAGCAACTTATTTCTACATATCTGATGATGACTATACATTTATTAACCAGAGGGATCGCTAAGCTTGCAGTTCATAGGCTAATAACACTCAAATGTTTCAATTAAACCTGACTGATACTTCATCTGTATATCATTAATCTCTGTGTTTAGATGAAAGTTACAAGATCTTAAACACAAAAGAAATTCTGCAAAATGCAAGATAAAACACTTGAGAGGACTGAACTTTATTTTAGCCAAGAGTACAAAATGTAAACATATTACCACTGAGACCATTATGAATTTAATGAACGTTTGATAATGTGGTAAAAGGGTCACTTAGAGCACTGGGGAGCAACTTTGGTCCTTGAAGTCCACAGTGGCTGTATTTCTCCCAAACCAGTTGCTTAATCAGAAACCAATTCCCACAAATAACAGAACTTATTTAATTTCAGGGCTTGCCGTGTTGGTTCATTCTTATAATCATAGATTTATTTCCTTTCCAAGGACATCATCCAAACTGCCTGAAGCCTTAAAACGGACGTGTAATTCTCAGTCCTTCACTCTTTCCTCTTGAGGTTCCTTCCAAATATTTGATTAAACCAGATAGTTCATGCTAAATATGCACAGGTGTAAATGGAGGCAAGTTAGATGGACATGTACTGGTTCCTTTGTCATTTGCATCTTATTGCTAATGAGCAGCATTTAATAATAGTGAATGTAGCTGTTAAAGACAAAAATAAGTAATTAGGGGTGGGGAATCTAAAAATGAAGCATTACAATATTGCTTGAGCAATAAAGTGCATTATCAACAATAATTCACTTCTCACTAAGAAATTGGGTATGATGTTAAACAGCATCTGGCCCTGCAAGCAGGTCCTCCGATTTGCAGGGAAATCATGGGGGTTGGTGGCAGGATTGGCACTCCAGCCACTGTAAAACAAACAAAAAAAAAACACACAGCTCCGAGATGACAGAAAGGACTCCTTTTTGCTCTCCACAGGAGTACCTCTGCTCGCATCATGAAGGGGATGGGGGGAAAGCACTCGGGGGCCCCATCTCCAGAAGAGTCGAAACCGTTGGAGGGCCAATGGGGTCAGGTCTGTTGGGGATCAGAACTGGTGTGGTGCGGAGGCTTTGCCCGCTACATGGGAACACTGCAGTCCCAATTTGAGGCAGCCCATACAGGTAGGCGCAAGGAACGTCTTGTCTCTCAGGCAAGATGATCATCTTCCTCTGCTGTCAGAGGAGCTGCATAATTCTGCATTTCAGTGGAGGCAGTCTCTGAGGTGCGCAGACCTGGGACTGGCCAGATCTCTCCAGGTGGATACAGCTTTTATTGGTCTGGTCACTCTAATGGCCGTCATACTCAGGGAGTAGCTGTTGCTGTAGCACATTGGCTTCTTCCAGTGGTGTCCGATATCATTCCTTTCAACAAGCGTATTATGAGATTCAGATTACGGCACTCTCTGGGTGCCTTGTCTGTTGTCTCAGTGTATGCTCCGACTGCGGTGAGTGATGTCTCTGTGTGGGAGACATTTTGTTTGCAACTTCGCTTCGTGGTTGATGGGTGCCCACAAAGTGACAATCCTCTGGTTACTGGTGAATTTAATGCAGCCACTGACAGGGCTGGCTATGAGGATTGTCTTGGTCCCCATGGGTCTGGTGACCATGGTGAAAGTGGCTCCCGGTTCCTTGACTTTGGAAAAGGTCAGGGGCTGCAAAACACTGGATCCTGGTTCCAGTGCCCTGAGCCACATCATTGGACGTGGTACTCTAATACTGGTGGTGCGGTGAAGAATGATCACATTCTTGTGGGCAGAAGCTGGAGGCTCTTGAAAAACTGCAGGGCCTACAGAAGTGCCCATTCTGTAAATTCTAACTACAGACTTGTCGTTACACTTAGGATCCAGCTTAGGTCCAGTAGGTTACCACCTACTAGGAAAATGAGCCTGGACTTGGCCAGACTCCAAGACCAGGCTGTTTCTAATGAGTTTGCACACAGTTTGTATGAAAACGGGATTTCTTGTCCTTATCTAGAAAGGGAACAGTGATCGCCTAGGTTGCAGCAACTACAGGGGAATAACATTGCTCTCGGTGACAGGTAAGGTCCTTCCTAGGGTCAATAGGATCCTCAATAGGATCCATAATCACTTGCTCACCTACCAGCAACTGGAACAGTCTGGTTCTATGCTTAAGAAGTCTACCATCAACCACATCCTTGCACTGAGGGTTCTCGTGGAGCGCAAACATGAATATCGGCAGTTTCTTTGCAGCCTTTGGTTGATTTCTGTAAAGTATTCGACTCTGTGGGACATCCTGTGGGTTTGCGGGATCCCCTTGAGGTTGCTGGATATCATGAGCGGCCTGTACACTGGTACTGCGAGTGCTGTGCAGAGTGTAAGCAGAACCTCTGTGTTTTTCCCAGTTAATTCTGGGGTTCGTCAGGAGTGTGTTCTGCTCATACGCTGTTCAATGCTTGTATGGACTGGGTGTTGGGCAAGGTCACGGGGTCCAGAGACTGTGGGGCATCTGTTGGTGAGTGTCTAGGCTGTGAGTGCCCTGGATAAAAACCAAGATCCAGGCCTTTAATGACCTCTTAGGCACAGCCATCAGCAATGTATCCGTCTGCGGAGAGAGTGTCAACCTTGTCGAGAGGTTTAATTACCTTGGCAGTGGCATTCAGACAGATTGGGAGAGCATGGTGGGTCATGAGGCCGCTGGAAAAAGGTGTGCAGCACTCCCGATATCTATGCAAAAATTGAAGTCCAAGTCTTTAGAGTCCTGGTGCTTCCTGTCTTGCTATATGGTTGCGAAACATGGACGCTATCTACTGACCTGAGACGAAGACTGGACTCCTTCAGTACCGTCTCTCTCTGGAGAATCCTTGGGTACTGCTGGTTTGACTTTGTGTTGAAAAGCAGTTGCTCATAGAGTTCCGAATGACGCACATTACCTGCATTGTGCGGGAGCGTCAGTTATGGCACTACAGCCATGTGGCGCGTTTTCCAGCTCGTATGATCCTCATTTTTGGGGACACGAGTGGCTGGACAAGGCCAAGGGGTTGCCCACATAACACATGGCTACGGCAGATAGAGGGTCATTTTCGGACAGTGGGACTGTCAACCGGGATCCAGAGCTGTTTCGTCGTGTGGTGGGTGCAGCAACGCGCTGTAACCGTGCATGCTCCCCAACTTGATTTGACTTAAACTGGATTAGAACAAAAACCAGTAGCCTCTGCTGCCCCCCAGAATCAACACTGCTTACCCTTGATTTAGAGCATTAATATAATCAGACTGGATCAGACAATGTGCATCACTGAGGCATACTAATATTTTTTTTCCAATGTTTAAAATTTGGTAATACAATCTAAGCTTACTTTAAAATATCGCTAGCAAGGATCATTACTAAAATTAGGAAACAGATGCAACTCCATTTCTTATGTGATATACTGCCTTTCATGTAACTTTAGGGCAGAGTTTAAAAAACATTTATTTATATAGCACATTGTCATACAAAAAAGTAGCTGAAAGTGCTTTACATAATGAAGAAAAATAAAAGACAAAATAAGAAATTAAAATAAGACAACATTAGTTAACATAGAAAAATAGTAAGGTCCGATGGCCAGGGAGGACAGAAAAAACAAAAAAAACACTCCAGACGGCTGGAGGAAAAAAAAAAATAAATAAATAAATAAAATAAAAAAAATCCTCCACTTCACATATACTAATGTGAACAGATTCACCATTCGCCTCTTCCTATACCGCTACACACCTCATGCTCTTTTAGAACTTATTACTGCCTATAAGATCACAAGTCTTAAACGGCTTAGCTGCCTGCAACCTACTGAACTTAAAACATATACAACAGAGTAGTAAACATTTAAATGTAAACCTGTATCCACACAAACTTATTTTTTTCACTACATTTTTCATAGATCAGGAAAAGTATTTTTCTAGGAACAGCCTGTGTATCCAGTAAACAACCTTTAGTCTCAAAAGATTTCATGTAAGAGAGTAATACATATAATGTAATCTTTTGACGTAGGGAAACCCTTTTAAAGGTCAATGTTTATTGAAAGAGTCCCTCTTACAGCTTCAGAAAGGTGACTGCAAAATTATTCGAAATGTCTGATGTACAAATAAAGTAGGTTTCTGAGATTGAGCCAGGCTGGACAGTGACACTGTGCGCAGTACTGCCAGTTTCCAGAATATTCAGATTAAAACATATACTTGGTCCAAGGAGGTGTCAATCTTGTCCTTTACAAGAATCTTCAAAATCCCTAATTTATTGCATATACTGCATTAGTTTATCGCATGTTAAGTGGTGTTTACCTACAAAAGTGTTAAGACCCAGTACTTACAAAATGTAGTCTTTTGGAGGAAAATACATTGTCATTTGTCAATTTTCTTAATTTTTAGAGCTACATATTCTAATGCTATACTGTTCTATACTGTTAATAGATAATGAAATGGAATGAAAAATATGCTCATGTGTTCACACGAGTATGGATAGAAGTAAAGACCGTGTGCAGTGATATCCAAGTCCATCAACCTAAAATGTAGTAACACAAGATTTATACAAATTTTGGTTATAAGCCTAAGAGATCAAAAATTGGAAATAAAAAAATTTAAATTAAATGGATTTTAGGGTTCTGCATATTGTTGTTAAAGGCTGATACTTTGGGTACGCATAATGCTTTTTCCAATTTGTGACAACGGTTGAAATTGGTTATTAGTAGGTTTTTCCCTCTATCATTTCCTTTTTTTAAGCACATGGCCAAGTTATTCTCCAGAATTATGTTTTTGGACTTCTCTAGCGCCTTCAACGCCATCCAACCTCTGCTCCTCAGGGACAAGCTGACAGAGATAATAATAATACATTTTATTTATATAGCGCCTTTCCCATGCTCAAGGGAGATGGGAGTAGACTCACACCTGGTGGCATGGATCGAGGACTATCTTACAGACAGACCTCAGTCTGGCGTCTTGGGAACTGCAGGTTTGACATTGTGGTCAGCAACACAGGAGTGCCACAGGGGACTGTACTTTCTCTGGTCCTGTTCAGCCTAAATACATCAGACTTCCAATACAACTCGGAGTCCTGCCACGTGCAAAAGTTCGCCGACGACACTGCTATCATGGGCTGCATCAGGATTGGGCAGGAGGAGGAGTATAGGAACCTAATCAAGGACTTTGTTAAATGGTACAACTCAAACCACTTACACCTGAACACCAGCAAGACCAAGGAACTGGTGGTGGATTTTAGGAGGCCCAGGCCCCTCAAGGACCCCGTGATCATCAGAGGTGACTTTGTGCAGAGGGTGCAGACCTATAAATACCTGGGAGTGCAGCTGGATGATAAATTGGACTGGACTGCCAATACTGATGCTCTGTGTAAGAAAGGTCAGAGCCGACTATACTTCCTTAAAAGGTTGGTGTCCTTCAATATCTGCAATAAGATGCTGCAGATGTTCTACCAGATGGTTGTGGCGAGTGCCCTCTTCTACGCAGTGGTGTGCTGGGGAGGCAGCATAAAGAAAGACGTCTCACGCCTGGACAAACTGGTGAGTAAGGCAGGCTCTATTGTAGGCACACAGCTGGACAGGTTGACATCCGTGGCAGAGCGACGAGTGCTGAGCAGGCTCCTGTCAATCATTGAGAATCCACTGTATCCACTGAACAGTATCATCTCCAGACAGAGGAGCAGCTTCAGCGACACACTGCTGTCACTGTCCTGCTCCACTGACAAACTAAGGAGATCGTTCCTTCCCCACACTATGCGACTCTTCAATTCCACCTGGGGGGGGGGTTTATCTTTAACATTATTCAAAGTTATTGTCTGTTTTTACCTGCATTTGTATTACTTTTTAATTTAATATTGTTTTTTGTATCAGTATGCTGCTGCTGGATTATGTGAATTTCCCCTTGGGATTAATAAAGTATCTATCTATCTATCTATCTATCTATCTATCTATCTATATACTCGTGGATATGTTCTCCTGCGGATAAGTCGGGACTTGATTTTACTGTACAATTTCTGATATTTTATAACTTTGGTCATAAAAGTTGAATGCGGAAAACTCACGCTATTGGTCCGAGAGATTATAATATGATAAAGCCCACCTGAGAGATTAACCACGGAGCATACTGCCTTTTTTTTCTATTTGGGTGTGGAAATGTGCTGTATCAGCACATGCTCCTATTCTCTCTCTAGGTGCCTACGTGACCACATGGTAATACCCAAACTATTTTGAAGTGAAGTTTGCACTGCTTTGTGTATCTCACACCTTCATACACCTTTATCACAAGATCATCCCTTACCTACGATAGAGCATTCGATCGGAAGAAAATATGAAGCTGGTTTTAAATTAAATGACATTGATCTGGCGAAAGAAATTGGTAACTGTGCTGCTAAAACAAAATTCGATGCGTCTGAGAAACTGGTGGAGTCAAGGAGATGTATATATGATAATTGTCATTTTCTCATCATGATAGCAAAATCCCACTTCCTGCAGGGCAAGATTGTCCAAATATTGTTTCAGGTTTGTTCCAACACTGCTTTTATAGAGATAAAGGGTTTGTAGGTAATCAACTAGATTCATACCCAGTGGCATGGATAGTAGACTATCATACAGACAGACATCAGTATGTGTGTGTCAGGAACTGCAGGTCTGACATTGTGGTCAGCAACATAGGAGCGCTGCAAGGGGCTGTACTTTCTCCGGTCCTGTTCAACCTATATACATCGGACTTCGAATACAACTCGGAGTCCTGCCACATGCAAAAGTTCGCTGACAACACTATTGTGGGCTGCATCAGGAGCGGGCAGGAGGAGTATAGGAACCTAATCAAGGACTTTGTTAAATGATACGACTCAAACCACCTACAACTAAACACCAGAAAAACCAAGGAACTGGTGGTGGATTTTTAGGAGGACCAGGCCCCTCATGGACCCCGTGATCATCAGAGGTGACTGTGTACAGAGGGTGCAGACCTATAAATACCTGGGTGTGCAGCTGGATGATAAATTGGACTGGACTGCCAATACTCATGCTCTGTGCAAGAGGACAGAGACGACTATACTGCCTTAGAAAGCTTGGCATCTTTCAACATCTGCAATAAGATGCTGCAGATGTTCTATCAGACGGTTGTGGCGAGTGCCCTATTCTACACGGTGGTGCGCTGGGGGGGCAGCATAAAGAAGAGGGATGCCTCACGCCTGAACAAAATGGTGAGGAAGGCAGGCTCTATTGTAGGCAGAGAGCTGGACAGTTTGACATCCGTGGCAGAGTGACGGGCACTGAGCAGGCTCCTGTCAATCATGGTGGGTCCACTGAACAGTATCATCTCCAGACAGAGGAGCAGCTTCAGCGATAGACTGCTGTCACTGCCCTGCTACACTGACAGACTGAGGAGATCGTTCCTCCCCCACACTATGTGACTCTTCAATTCCACCTAGGGGGTAAACGTTAACATTACATAAAGTTATTGTCTGTTATACCTACATTTTTATCACTGTTTAATTTAATATTGTTTTTAATCAGTATGCTGCTGCTGGAGTATGTGAATTTCCCCTTGGGATTAATAAAGTATCTAACATGGGGACACCTGTAGGAACTGCTTGCATCAACTATCAAGGCTTCATTAACTTCCACTGCTGTAGAACAGCTGTCAGTTGTTAACCCATTACTTGTTGCCTGAAAAAAATTCTGAAAATTACATTATGTTTCAGTTTTTGAAAACCAAAACTTTCTTTTTTTAAACCTCTGGCAGTCCTTCCCCCCACACTTGCTTTTGTACTATTTCAGGTTATTTACTCGTCTTGAATTGTTTAAAATTGTATAAAAACTGGAAAAATTTGGGTAATCTAAAACATGTCCAGTAGTGTATATAACTACAATTTCAAACTGCAATGACTTAATAAAGTATCAGAAGGCAAAATATGCTGAACTACATTAATCATTAAACTATTATTAAATATCACTACAGTATCAGTAGTACACACTAGAATAGAGGATATATGAAAAGTATCAATCCCCACCTCCAAACATCACTGCCCTTTGAGAAGGTGGATGAACGAATGACCTCAGGTGCCATCCAGGCATAGGTGCCTGCTGCACTCATCTTTGTAGTGCGGTGCCATTCTCGTGCCAGTCCAAAGTCGGTAATCTTGAGGGTCTTGTTTCCCAGGTCCTCATTCTCCACTTTTTCCAGGATCAGGACTGAACACCCAGAGATGAACATTAGGTATTCAGGTAGTTTTGGATGGTAACAGTGGAAGTGGGACAAAATGAAAAAGGAAAGGGAAAGGGAAAAAATGGCAGCAGCAACAACATAATTTGAGTAAATGGGCAGATGACAGGAAGTTGGTATGGCAAAATACAAGGGGAAAGAAATAGAAAGAGAAAAGAATTAGAAGTGTGAAGACAGTTTTAGAGTAAGCTCTAGTATTTTGCTCCTAATTTTATAGTTTCAGTTAGCAACCTTTGGCCACAAATATTCCTTTCTCTCCCCTCTTACTACTTCTTTCATACCTCTGTACTCTCTCACACACCAAGTAAATTTGAAGCAAGTACAGTGGGCTAAAGGCAGTGTTAATACTAAAGAGTCCAAGTATGAGTGTGATTCCGGTAATGTCATCTGAAAGTAATCAACAAGTGAGATGGTGAATAACCTAATAAATCTATCATACCAAGTTGTCATTTAACACAGCCAAAGGCTTTGGAATCAAGACTTGATTCGCAGAAATGGACATGCCTTTGTTTACATTTCTATTCAATTTAATATATTGTAACTTCACAATTTATAACTATTATTTTAACCCGAAAACTCCCAATAGTCTGAATTCACTTCACCAATGTGTGTGTGTGTGTGTGTGTGTGTGTGTATATTTTATTTATATATATAAAACCTTTAACAAAATGACAGACCAAAGCAAACAGTAAATGAAACACTTTGTGGGTTTTTAACTCGACTACATTTGGGGATGTGAACACGGACAGGTTCTATGGTTCTTGTCTTTCATGAGAGCCATTTTTTTCAAACAGCTACTTCTACCCATGAGGCTGACAATTTTTTGCCAATCTCTTCTTTACTATATCACCAGGGGGCTGTTCCACGAAGCGAGCTTATAAAATTGAGGATTATTTGTAATAGCCTCGCTTGAGTTAGCCTAACAGTTCACTTCAGGCTCATTGAGTTCCACGAACAAAATTCAGGTGTATTTAATCTCCGCTAATTCAAGCCAAGCTTGATAAGCGAGGCTCGTGCGCGTCCACGCGATATAAAAGGCAGCCTTGTTAATCGATGCTGGATAAGTAAGAATAGAAACTAAGGAAAGAGCTGCGTTTTTTTCGCAGGCGGAGCAAGAATTATTATTACAAGCCTATGAGGACTACAAAGTTATAATAACTAGAAAGGGGAACACGAGCTGTATTATCAAAGCTCGTGAGGCTGCATGGCAGAAAATAGCTGACAAGTTAAATGCGTAAGAACATGATTTTAGTAACTTTTGTGTTAAGGAAGTCAAACTATTTAACAACTAAATGAGAACAGATTCAAGCCTTCAAAATGTATAGTCATTAAAATTTCCTTTTACATATGCATTTTGTTACCAGTTGTAAGGTACTTTAAACTGCACAGGCTACTACAATGTCACACGCTCTGTCTGGTGTAACTCTGAGATGCCGCAGGCAGTTAAACCTGGATTTTAACTGTCCAAATGTCATTTCAATGCGTGCCCTTGTCTTACAATGGGCATGGTTGAAATGTCTTTCTGCTTGTGTTGCAGGATCTGAATATGGTGTGAGAAGAAACGGTAGACATGGGTATCCTCTGTCACCAAGCAGCACACCAGGAAAAATTCCTATAATGGAAAGTAGACACATTAGACTGTAGTATAATAAACTATAGTATATTTGTGAATATTAGTTGACTTGCCTTGTCTGAGGCTTTGAGCCAGTGAAGACTCGCGAAAAATTCTGGCATCATGTACTGATCCTGGACATTTTGCCACAATGTTTGAAATTAGATGTTCAGCAGTGCATAACATCTGAAACATTTTAGGAAATGGTAATGACATACATTGCTAATGTTGGACGACTACACTTTCACCTCTTGTATATAAATGTGAGATATTATCAGTACTTACCTGTACATTAATACTGTGATATGATTTGCGGTTTATGTAAGCAGGCTCTGTTGGACCTGCTGGAGCCTTTATCCTCACGTGTGTACAGTCAATGGCTCCAATGACGTTAGGAAAGCCTGACAAATTAAATTCAGTTACTTATCAGGTAATGATTTATGTGATGTAAATGAGTAGATGTTTAAAGATTAAGCACCATTAATTCCAAAGAAAGTTTCCTTAATGGCAAGAATTCCTCGGTGGCCAGGAAAGGTAATGAATATATTTAAAAAGGACTTTAATGCAACGCAAACCTTCCTGATTTCACGGCACACTGTAGCTTTGCTTAAATTTTCAGCATCCCCCACACTGTACAGAAATGAACCACTGGCAAAATAACGCAAAGCGATACACAAAGACTGTGCAACCGTAAGGGCTTTAGAGCAACGTGTGTTTTTAGAAATGTAAGGTTCCAATAACTGACACAAATATGCAATACTGTGTCTACTAAATCTATAGCGCTCGTATAAATAATCATCCGCAAAATGCAACGGATCTATCCTGGGCCGAAGTAATTGTGGAACCTGTTGCCTTAAAGCTCTACGAATGAGCCTCGCTCCCTCATCAACTGGATTATGAATAAATGGGCACGCCATGGTTATTCATGTAAAAGCCTTCAATGCACTCCTTGTCATTTTATACTTTCTAAGTAATTAGAATCGCCTGCATGTAATCTGTAATAATTTTATATTGGTGGGTCGATGTGTGCGAAAGAGGGAGAGAACAGCAGCAGAATAATCCCAGCCCCGCAGAATGTCGTGCTGTGACATCACATGGCTTGTCCAATCATATTCATCAAGCTAAGCTAAGCTTCACAACTAACCTGCCACAGAGCAGGCTTGTCCAAGAGCATATGTTGACATAGTAATTAAGCAGAGCTTCAGGTTAGCCTCGTTCGTGGAACCGAATTTGGAGAAATTAAGACGGGATTATCGAAATAAACCTGGATTTTGAGGTTAGCTCGCTTCGTGGAACAGCCCCCAGCACTTGCATCAGATTTATGTTTCAGAGACATTCTTGAAGGGTGAAGACAAAAGGTTATGAGTTCTTCTGCACAGCACTGTACACTCTTATCACAGCAGGAAGGCACCAGACGTCAACACGTCTGATGTATAGGGTGGTCCAGATCTAATCACGCAATTTTCATTACGATATAACTTATTCCGTTTAAAACATTGAAAACTCACCCGAAAAATCCCGGACCATCGAGAAGTGTGATAACTGGCGGCATGAACAATCATCTTCACGCCGAACTGGAATTGTCCCTGCATAAATCAAAGTCATCCAGACGATCTGGATCTGCATAATTAGATCTGGACCACCCTGTACTGACAAGAGACAACTTCCTGCTATGTGCGTAACAGTACAAGCAGACTTTCTATTGAAAATGAATGGGGACAGCTCGAGGCGGTTCATCACCAGCCCACCTCACAGTCACCTCCACTTCAGTATGCTGCCTGCAGTGTCCGCGGCACCACCACCCCCATTCAACACGCAGCCATCCGAGGCACAGTACAATGCTACCCCCCGCCGCCCCGTTCACCCACAACCAGGTCACCACTTGCAGCATTACCAGCCGCCCACCGAGAATGAATGGGCAGCCGTGTGTGGTGGGCTGGCAGTGAAACCGCTTGCCGCCGGGAGCTGCCCGAGAGACGCTACACTGCGCGAGCAGCGAAATCGCCCCCCTCCAGCCTCTGTCCAGCCACCGCTTGCAGTGTCCCCAGGCTGAAGATGATGGAGCGGCAGTTACTGAGGCGCATGCATTACAGCTGCAGCCCGTTCGTATGTCGTAGGTCAAATGTCCGTAACCTGGGGACTACCTATATTTGATTTCACTTGCTTTTATATTCTACTTACCACTCTCAAAATTTTTAAAAACAAGTAACTTTGGTTGTCTCAGTAAATGCAGGGTGTGTATTCTTTTACGGTTTATTTAAGCTTACGTCACAATTGCGACTTATATTCATGGGGTATGTCAGATTTGCTGACAGCGGTCGCTGACCTCATCGTCAAATTATGTCAATTTAAATGACTGAAAAACTGCTGCCCTTGTCTACTTTACCAGGCTGAGCGCCACTGTGCTGCCGGACAGAGCCAAAACTGTACAAAGGGTTAAGAGTTGACAAGTTTAGCAGCACTCTTAGCTCTTTTTCCCTTTTTTTTACATGTTGTCATGGTACCTAAAACACGAGACATCAGACAAGCTTCTATGTGGTTTGTTAGGTCCAAAGCCCCCATGCTTCATAATGAAGCCGCCACTGTACAAAGGGTTAACACATCAATTTATAAGTTCTCTTTAGACAGCTTGACACCAGAGTTCTCAAAAAGCTATTGAACCAAATTTTAGAAGTTCTAACTTTATTCAAATTGCCAGTTCTGGTAACATGTATGACAAGTTCACCCACAGACCCTGCCATTTTTTCCCCCCTCTTCCATTCTGCTTTAGTACGTAAAACACTAGATATCAAAAAGGCAAATTTCTCTGCTGTCTGGGAGTTTCATAACATACCCGTTCCTTATCCGTTAGCACTGCATTCTGTGCATTGTACTTCTGAATGAGTATTCATTGCCTGTCAGCTCTCCTGCACGCATAGCCCTTCTCTACGGCTAAAGCCCAAATCAAACCTGCTTGGTTTTAATGAGGCGAGTTGCAGACTTAGTTAGTTTTAGTCATTAGACATGTCACGACAGGTGACTGACTTCACAGGAGTGAGAGGCACGGTGGCACACTGCTGCCTCATGGTAAGGAGACCTGGGTTCGTGTCCTACTTGCGTAGAGTTTGCATGGTACCTCCGTGTCTGTGTGAGTTTCCTCACACTGCACAAAGACATGCAGGTTACGTAAATTGGCACGCTAAATTGACCCTGGTGTGTGAGTGTGTATCTGTGTGTGTTCGCCCTACGATGGACTAGTGTCCTTGTCTAGGGCTTGTTCCTGCCTTGCGCCCTGTGCTAGCTGGGACAGGCTCTAGCCGCCTCACAATCCATGCATGGATTAAGTCGGTTAGAAAATGACATGGCTTCACAGGATCATGCCACTGACGCCTTCGATTCACTAAGATCATGAAAATGAATGCTTTAATACAAAAACCACTGGAAAAGTTGTCTAGCGTGATATATAGCCTTACCTGGTCAAGGCAATGGATAGATCAACCCACCCTTGCATAGTTCTGCAAAAACCATTTAAAAACAGAAAAACTATCTGCCAGAAAATAGGAAAACATCTTTCTAGTCTTGTAAATATCAATTCATGCTTATTTTGAAAAAAGAGAAAAAAAAATGATCATGACCAAATTATATTTGTTTCCACTTAAATGAATAGTAGGAATGAGGAATGACTAATATTTTTAATCTCAATATGTACTGTAAATATCTTGAAACAGAAAGGTATCAGATCAAAAAAAAAAAAAAAATTCAAACTTTTTTTTGCTGTATCTGATATCTCATGGAAATAGTTTGTGGTAGAAAAATTCCAATTTCAAAAATGGATTGAGCACACCAAAATCTATAAAGTTCACTGCTTTTTTTGTGTTGGGGGAGATTTTGGTGCAGATAAGTATTACCTGAGTTTTAGACCTCCAAGATGGTGGGCCGGAGCTTCTACGGCACTCACTTTGTGTGATAGCTGGGCTTTAATAGATTTCAGCTCCGTGGAGAATTTTTACTAGCTGAAGGATTAATTAAGTTAATGGTGCATAAAATACCACTAACATTTCTTTTAAGAACAGTCACTGTGGACAGAGGTCCAATCGACTGTGGATCAATCCAAGCTCTCCTTCTTCACCATTACAATTACAAACAGGTTGTTCATAATAAGAAAATTGTTTTAAACTTATGAATTTTAGGCTTTCCATGGTCAGCCAAGTTTTTCATATCCATTCATTGGAAAAGCAGGGAAGCAGAGTCCTGGGGGAAATTAAATTGGTATATTAAAGAGATTATTAGACCCATTAGAACTTCTTGTAGGAGTTTATTTACATGCACAAACAAAACCATAAGGTGAGAAACACGGTTAAAGGTTGAAATCAAAAACATCCACTTACATACATCAATACTTTTTATAAGTTCTCGTTTGGCAAAACACTATGACATCATTAAATTCTGGGAAAAAAAATAAGTTAAACATCATCAGCAGCAGCCGCTGTGAATCTGAAAACACTGTGAAGCCCATTAAAATTTTCTTGCCTTTTACAAA
Source organism: Polypterus senegalus (assembly GCF_016835505.1). Taxonomy (NCBI): domain Eukaryota; kingdom Metazoa; phylum Chordata; class Cladistia; order Polypteriformes; family Polypteridae; genus Polypterus; species Polypterus senegalus. The sequence continues at coordinate 56,333,151 of NC_053171.1, forward strand.
TACATTTAGTCCTCCATTTGCTGTGAAGTAAATAACATCCATCCCCTTTTCACATTGTTGACCTGAGCCCCCGATGAACATTAGGAACAGTGGCTACTGCATAACCTGATTGCACGGTTTCAATATATAATAAATAATATTTCTTTACATTAATATAGTTCTTTTCTCACTACAGATGTAGAACAAAAGGCTGGATTAAAACTGACACCTTATTGGTTTATGTTACAGGATTGCACATAGCACACTTTTTAAATGCTTGGTTGTGCGATTAAACCCTACAAAAGGTCAGTGCTGCTGGGATAATAATAATGCAGGTATTTTACTTAAATAAGTATTGTGTTAGGTGACTTGTTACTTAAAAAGTAATTAGACTACATAAAGCACATTACACTTGTAATAACCTCAACACTTCTCCCAAGGTTGTAGGCTTAGCACTGTATGTTTAACTAATGAACATAACTTTAGTGATTTCTGAAACAGAGACCGATTACTTCAACCAGGAGAAGAAATAATGTGATCGTCCAAGCGTTAGCCACAGGAAATTATCTTGTGGATGCTTCTACCTGTGGCTGCTATAAGCGTGAGCGAAGCTGAACAGCTGAACAAATGGCAACGGACATGCACAGACCGCAAATCAATAAATGTAAGCCAGTTAAGGGTTTACATGGTCAAATAGCTTGCAGCGAAATCTACATGTGTAAACCTGGTTTCTCAGAGACCAATATCCCGGTTTCTTTAACCAGAATATAGTTTAAATGGCATTTTAGAAATGGGGTATCAATGAAAAAACGGGTTATTAAAGAGCACATAAATGCAATATATGAATGACAAAATTATATCAATATGTACTTTTTCTGATGTGTTTGGCAAGCAGAAGTTTCTAGAATAACTCCCACATCACAAGTATGACTGTTCTATTTAACTGTTTCCTGGAGATCCCTTACAAAGGGGACATATTTATGCAATGTGGCATCTTGAAGGGGATGTAATAATAATTCTTGGAAAAAAAAATATCAAAATGCCATTTGAATTTGCAGAACCGAGTACCATGGCTGAGCATTATGAATACTTAGGCAAATGCACTAGTCATCTTCCAAGGTGTCATTAATGCAATTTTTATGGGTATTGCCAGAATCTAAATTGTTGTGCACATTTATTACATTCTTATTTTTTCACAAAATAAAAATTGCATATTAATTGCACCACTGCACAAAACTTTCAAAGCCATGCCCTTCAATTCTTTCAAAGCTGGTCAGAGGTCACAACAAGCTTCCCAAATACACTTGGTTTACTGATGCCCAGCTTGTTCCTAAAAGACTGGATAAGGTCTTAAAGGCAGCGCAGGTGGCAAAATGCACTAACACAGCTGTGATATGCTTTCTAATTGGTATACAACTTTGAAATCTCATGTCTGTTCTTCTTAGCTGAGGCTGCAGTCTTTGGCAAATACAGAAAAGTATGAAGTGAAACACAAAGCACTGGACATTCACTTGCTAGCATTGAATGATCCAGGCCCAATCTTAATAGCTCCCATGTCAAATCTGTTTCTGAATCCAGACTAACTACAGCATTATAGAACTTCCTCTACCTCTCCGGTCTTGTCCTGATAACATATGGCTTCGAATATGGGCACTTACATCTTGATCAGCAGAAGTGCATTGAATGCATATTGAACCGACACATCCATCATGTTAAAACCCACCATAAAGGAAATTATCTGATTGTCACTTTGGAATAATGTGATAGAATGTAATCAGATTTGTATGGGTTTGCTAAAGACACACAAAAATTTCTTGTGTAAATGCAATACATGTAAAAAGTGTTTACAAGGTATCTGCATACAACTGGGATTCAATTGCCTGACACAATAACTTTTGATGAAGTGTTCAATCAAGTAGTTTAAACCAACAGCAAAGTAATGCCAATTGGAACTACAAGTAATTAAATCATCAATTGTCAATGATAAGGGTTATTGGAACAAGCCTACCTATACAGAAAGTACATCCAGCAGAACATCTGAACAGTTAAAAAAAAAAAAAATAGAAGGAACTTCATTCCCAAACAAGCAAGTCAGTTTTTACAAGTTAATTCCACGATCAGCCTGTTTATAATGATAAATACTTACCTTGTATCAACCTACCCACCACAAACCTCCATTACCTGCTTTGAGATCTACAGTTGTGCTAAGTACAGGATTATAAACACTACTAACTCTGCAATCTAAGACCCCAATTTACTTCTGATAAATGTTAAGCATTCATTTGAAGCAAGCTAAAGGTGGTTTCGTTTCTAATTAATATAAATAGAAAATAACGGTCATATTTATGATATTCTTTTTGGTAGTACAAGATCTATGTAAATAAAAAAAATAAATAAATATACAGTGGAGTCTCGCTTAGCCTACCTTCCCTTATCCAACATTCTGTATTATCTGACGTACCACCGGAAAAAAAAAAAAAATGCATCAATCGGCAACAAGAACTGCAAGTTGTGAGCGTAAACATAGTCTATTTTTGTTGCTCCCGACTCTTCGCCGCTAATTACAGTGGAACCTCGGTTTGCAAGCATAATTCGTTCTGGAAATGTGAACGCAGTCCAAAGCACTGGTACAGTATATCAATGCGAATTTCCCCATAAGAAAAAATGGAAACACAGATGAATCGTTCCACAACCCAAAACTACTCATATAAAAATGATTAATCTATACTAATAAAAGGCAAAGCCCACACTGACTCACTCACTCACTCATCACTAATTCTCCAACTTCCCGTGTAGGTAGAAGGCTGAAATTTAGCAGGCTCATTCCTTACAGCTTACTTACAAAAGTTGGGCAGGTTTCATTTTGAAATTCTACTCGTAATGGTCATAACTGGAACCTATTTTTCTCCATATACTGTAATGGATGTTAGCTCGATGGCCGTGGGGGGGCGGAGCTGCGTGTGACATCATCACGCCTTCCACGTAATCACGTGAACTAACTGTGACCGCAGTACGTAGAAAAGAAGGAAGAGACCCAAAGAGTGCTGAAGAAAAATGCAGAATACTTTATTCGCGAGATACAAGTTTAATGAGAAGACACGAGGGATAAACGAGACAGGATCACTTTGTAAGGGAGTTAAAATTGCTGTAGCGAGAAACCTTTAAGTGCCAGGTCTTAGCTAACATTAAATAAAGCCGTGGACATCGCAACATCACACAAGAGGGCAGCTCACGTGAACTGACTGAACGCAGTACGACTGATCACTTCCATGCATCAAACCTGTTCAAAAAACGCATTACACAATTGACAAGGTAGGAAAAGAATATGCTCCGAGTTGAGCTCCACAGCTAACGCGGTCTTGCGGAACCAACTTCGTCACGCTGCCATCAAATACTCACAGAAAAATCCAGAAGTTAATACACACACACATTATATATATATATATATATATATATATATATATATATATATATATATACACATATATACATACATATATATATATACATACATATATATATACACATACATACATACATATATATACACATACATACATACATATATATACACATACATACATACATATATATATATACATACATATATATATATACATACATACATACATACATACATACATACATATATATATATATATACATACATATATACATATACACATACACACTAGCAGAATACCAAGCCACTTGAGAAGTAATGTGTTAAAGAAGTTATGAAAAAGAAAAGCAAACATTTTAAAAATAACGTTAGATGATTGTTAATGTAATTGTCTTGTCATTGATATGAGTGTTGTTGTCATGTCTATCTATTTATATTATACATATACATATATATATATATATACTAGCAAATTACCCGTGCTTCAAAGCGGAGAAGTAGTGTGTTAAAGAAGCAATGAAAAAGAAAAGGAAACATTTTGAAAATAACGTAACATGATTGTCAATGTAATTGTTTTGTCACTGTTGTGAGTGATGAGTGTTATCATATATATATATTTACACACACACACATAAACATATATATATACATATCTATAAAATATACACATACATATATATATCTACATATATACACATACATATACATACACACATACATACACACACATATATACACACAAATACATATATATATACATACATACACACACATATAAACATATATATATACATATACATACATATCTACATATATACACACACAGCTATTTCGTATCAGTGCAATACGCTGCTTGTTAAAATGGATAACTCCGCTCTTACGTGCAAGTCTGCGTGGATATTATGAACTATCGTATTTGTTCAAGTTCTATTTAAATTTTAAATAGAAGGAATTTTTATTTAGTGGACAGAAATATCTTTGGTAGGAATGGTAAAAACAGACAGGAATATTATTCCTGAATAAATCAACTCAAACCTTAAACAACTTATAATATTTTGCTCTCCATAAAAATATATCCTGTCTAAATTATACAAGTTAGAAATAAAGTAAACATTAAAAGAACAAACATTCAAATTTCTTTACTGTTATGTAATTTTATATAAAAAATAAACTTAGATTTTAAATATCCAAAAGATTTTGCTCTCCATAAAAATATATCCTGTCAAAATTATACAAATTCAAATATGAACATGCTGCATAACAAAACCTGGAAATATAAATAAAATGTGTTCCTTTCAGCAATAACAAATCAAATCATTCAGTTGTCTTTGCTCATATGTCATTTTAGAGCTGGACGCCTGGCATCTTTTTGGCAACAAGTTCGTTTATGTTTGGTGTGAGGTTCTGTGTTGTGGAGATTCTCAGGATGGATTGCAGGTGCTCATCAGTGAGCGACTCCTGTGTGCTGTTTTGTTAGTCTTTATCACTGAGAAGAGCTTCTCACACAGATATGTGCTACCAAACATGCACAAGGTTCGAGCCGCATGTAGACGGACTTTTTGTTCTTCAAAGTCACCAAAGCGCCGTGCAAACTCAGTGCGCTCAGTTTATCAGCAAAGTGCGTATTTGGGAACACCATAGTGACGACTTGGTTTAACATTACTTGGCAACAGGGAAAGAGGGGAAAGTTGCACTGGTGCATTTGTGTCTCCCATAAAAGCAGCTTCACTTGAAATCACTTTGTGATTGTGCACGGGTAAAAACGTCCGCTGAAGTGTCAGATTCTTATTTAATTATTCTGCTTTCTGTATCTTCTGCATTGCATTCAGGTTACCCTGATGTTTTGTCTCATAGTGCCGTCTTAGATTAAATTCTGTAATTACAGCCACATTAGCTCCACAAATGAGACACACGGGTTCAGTAAACATATACTCAGCCTCCCATCTTTTAAAGGCTCTATTTTCAGAATGAACTTTTCTCTCAGCATCGCGTGAGCTAGCTTCGCAATAACTTGCAGCATCATAAGCTAGACTTGATTAACGCGGTAAGTGTTAAAGGCAGCTGAAGCGCTGCATTATGGGATCTGTAGTTTATTGTGTTACCAGCGCTTCATATACCTGGGCCATTAATAACAATAATACAGTATATAAAATGATCTGCGGGCGGATATAATTACACGCCGGGCGGATGTGGCCCGTGGCCCTTGAGTTTGACAAATATGGACTAAATAGAACTTGAAAAGATATATTTTTTGAAATGTGATCGCGCAATTCAGATAGAGTTGACGCGCACTACAGCCTGCATGCCTCAATAAGTCATCCTCCCCTCGCTCTTACTTTTTTACCGTTCATCTAATGAATACACTGAGTATGGCTTTACCAAAACAATCATTGATGGCGAATAAAGTATCCATTATTCGAGTATGTAGATCGGATATATATATACATATATATATATATACCCGCGTATCGCAGCGAGAAGTAGTGTGTTAAAAAGCTAGAAAAGAAAAGGGAACATTTTAAAAATAACGTAACATGACTGTCAATATACAGTATTTGTTTTGTGAGTGTTACTGAGTGTTGCTGTCATCAAGGATTTGATTATCATTATTTCTTTCAATCAGGTTCGTATTTGTAGGATGTGTTGTGTTCAAGTTACATTCCGTGTTTGTCAATCGTTGTAAAGATGACAGGTTTCTTTCATCGATTCGTTTCTTACTGCATCAATAAACAGCTCGTCTTCTTCTTTATCTGAGACCTGACACACTGCATGCACGGGTTTTTTTACACTGTCTTCCTTTAGCGGGACATTGACTTTTTCCACCGTGTGCTTTGTTTCCGCAGTAGCTGGATTTATGAATATGCTTATCAGGCGCTTCATATTTTTGCTGCCTTTTCAATTGTGTAATTCGGTTTTGTTCAGCGCTTTGGAACTGTTGCCTTTTATCTGTGCACTCGTCAGTTCACGTGAGCCTCGGTGTACATGCATCGAAGGTTCCCAGCTGTGCTGGTGCCATCTCGTGCTATGTCCATGGCTGTATTTAATGTTACCTTAGTCCTGGCACTTAAAACTTTCTCTCGCAGTTTCGCTGAGTTTGTGTCAAACACCACCCTGACCATCTCATCTTCCTCTCCATAAACACAGTCCTTCACCCGTGAATATTTAGTGGGAGTTTGCTATTGGATTGCCGCTGACGGACGGCCTTATATGGGCAGGCACTAAATTACAAACGCCAGCGCAGCCTGTCTATGAACTTAATTTAAAGTGTAGGTTTACATCGTGCTTTGTTTCAGTAGCAGAACTCATGAATATGGTTGTATATGTCACTCGCCGCTTCTTATTGTTTCGCTGCCTTCTCAATTATATAATGCATGTTTTCTTCAGCGCATTTTGGAGGTCTTCCTGGTTTTCTATGTACTGCGTGATTACGTGGGAGGCGTGATGATGTCACACGAAACTCCGCCCCCACGGCATTCAAGCTCATCTCCATTACAGTAAATGGAGAAAACAGCTTCCAGTTATGACCATTACGCGTAGAATTTCGATATAAAACCTGCCCAACTTTTGTAAGGAAGCTGTAAGGAATGAACCTGCCAAATTTCAGCCTTCCACCCACACGGGAAGTTGGAGAATTAGTGATGAGTCAGTGAGTGAGTGAGTCAGTGAGTGAGTGAGGGCTTTGCCTTTTATTAGTATAGATATAGCAAAATACCTGCGATTGGCAGCGGAGAAGTAAAAAGAAAAGGAAACATTTTAATAATAATGTAACATGATTGACAATGTAATTGTTTTGTCATTGTCATGAGTGTTGCTGGCATATATATTATATATTGGAAAGTTCAATATGGCGGCTGACAGTTGCGTCATACCACCGAAATAAGTATGTACATTGGTTTTGGTTAGAGCAGGAAAGACGCCTACAAAATTTCGTGAAGATGGGCCCATGAATAAGAAAGTTCATTATGGCAGACGTTGTTGACCGTTACGTGTAGAATTTCAAAATGAATGCTTAATTTTTGTAAGTAAGCTGTAAGGAATGGGCCTGCCAAATTTCAGCCTTCTACCTACACTGGAAGTTGGAGAATTAGTGACGTTTGGAAAATTCAATATGGCGGCCGACAGTGGCGTCATACCACCGAAATAAGTATGCATTACATCGGTTTTGGTTAGCACAGGGAAGCCACTTACCAAATTTCGTGTAGATGGGGTCAGCCTTCTACCTACACGGGAAGTTTGAAAATTGGTGATGTTGGAAAGTTCAATATGGTGGCCGACAGTGGCGTCATACCATCGAAATAAGTAACTACAGCGGTTTCGGTTAGCACAGGGAAGCCGCGTACCAAATTTCGTGAAGATGGGGCCATAAATAAGAAAGTTCAACATGGCAGATGTTGTCGACCGTTATCGACCGTTACGTGTAGAATTTCGAAATGAAACCTGCTTAACTTTTGTAAGTATGCTGTAAGGAATAAGCCTGCCAAATTTCAGCTTTCTACCTACATGAGAAGTTGGAGATTTAGTGATGAGTCAGTGAGTAAGTCAGTGAGGGCTTTGCCTTTTATTATTATACTAGCAAAATACCAGCTTAGCATGAGAAGTAGTGTGTTGAAGAAGCAATGAAAAAGAAAAGGAAACATTTTGAAAATGACGTAACATGATTGTCAATGTAATTGTTTTGTCTCTGTTGTGAGTGATGCTGTCATATATATATATATATATATATATATATATATATATATATATATATACACACATACATATATACATATACACATACTGTATATACACACACACATATATACATACTGTATATACAACATATACATATATATATATATATATATATATATATATATATATATATATATATATATAGGGTGGGACTCGATTAAAAAATTAATCCAATTAATTAGAGGCTGTGTAAGAATTAATCTTGATTAATGTATGTAATCGACACGTAAATTTGCCCCAAATCGCAAATGTTTTTTTTTTTTATTAAAAACGGTTTTAGTGGGCTTACAGAATCAAATAATAGACATGGACATGAATATTGTAAACTGAAGCTGTTTTAATTTCTGAAAAAAAGCTTTTAAACTGCATTTGAATTCAAAACAGAAACAAAAATATCATCCCTGGTTAAAATTGGGCAGACTTAAAAATAAAGTGGTAGTTTAAGTACTTTAAGTACATTTTCAGAATAGTATTGTCTTTAAATAATAATAACCAAAATTTCAACATAAAGTGCAGTTTTCTTCTTAAAAAATAAGTCAGAAACATAAAAGGTAATTTGACCAGCTTACTCTTTAAACTCTGAGTAACATTAGCCAAAATTATTTTGTACATTAGGCTAAAACAGTGTGATCATTGAACATTTTGTAATTAGATGTATTTAGAATTACTAACGGTCACGGAAGTCCAATGATCCCCAGTAAGAGCCACAAAGTCCGCTTTCTGTAATGCATCTAATTTTGCTTGCTTTTCAGTGTGCACAAAACCATGCTTTTATCAAGGCTTCGCTCGGGTAGTCGAAATGATCAGTCGTAGGAACGCTTTATTCCGACTCTAACATTTTTGTAGCTGTGATGTGTGCATCAGTGTAATGGATGTACCAGGAAATCATGCATTGACAAAAGTTCCCGTTTGCTTGGAATTGAAAGTGTGATTAAATGCGTTATTTTTAGCGCGTTATGGAGTACATGCATCGAAGCTTCTCAGCTGTGCTTGTGCTAAGAAAGGGAAAATTTTAAAAATAAGGTAACATGATTCTGCGTTAACCTAATATTTTTCATACGTCCCAAACCAAGGAGATCGAAGGTAAAATGAATCGGTAGCGCGACATAGTCAGTACACCCCTCTCGAATCGAACCTCAATGTCGGCGTTAGAGGCTAGACTCTACAATTAGCCACAGCGTGTGGCTTGTCTATGCTAAAGTATGTATTGTAGATCGGGTATATATATACATTTATATATATATACCCGTGTACGCAGTGGAGAAGTAGAAGTTATGAAAAGAAAAGGGAACATTTTAAAAATAACGTAACATGATTGTCAATATACAGTAATTGTTTTGTGAGTGTTATTGAATGTTGCTGTCATCAAGGATTTGATTATCATTATTTCTTTCAATCAGGCTCGTATTTGTAGGATGTGTTCAAGTTACATTCCGTGTTTGTCAATCGCTGTAAAGATAAGAGGTTTCATTCATCGATTAGTTCCTTACTGCATCAATAAACAGCTCGTCTTCCTTTTATCTGTGATGTGACAAACTGCATGCACGGGTTTTTTTTACACTGTCTTCCTTTAGCAGGACATTCACTTTTTCCACCGTGTGCTTTGTTTCCGCAGTAGCTGCACTTATGAATATGATTGTATGTATAAGACGCTTCATATTTTTTGCTGCCTTCTCAATTGTGTAATTCGGTTTTTGTTCAGTACTCTTTGGAACTGTTGCTTTTGTCTGCGCATTGCGTCAGTTCACGTGAGCCGCTTGGTGTTCTTGCATCGAAGGTTCCCAGCTGTACTGGTGCCATCTCGTGTAATGTCAGCTAAGACCCGCACTTAAAACTTTCTCTCGCAGTTTCAATGAGTTTGTGCCAAACACCACCCTGACCATCTCATCTTCCTCTGCATAAGCACAGTCCTTCACCCGTGAACATTTACCGCAGTGTTTGTATTGGATTGCCGCTGATGGACGGCCTTATATGGGCAGGCACTAAATTACAAACGCTAGTGGCAGCCTGTCTATGAACTTAATTTAATATAAACTTACGGTTCACGCCGTGCTTTGTTTCCGCAGTAGCTGTACTTATGAATATGCTTGTATGCATCATTTGCTTCATAATGTTTTTCTGCCTTCTCAATTGTGAAATGGCGTTTTGTGCTCATCGCTGTTTGGAGTTCTTCCTTGTTCTCTACGTACTTACGTAGGAGGCGTGATGATGTCACACGAAACTCCACGCCATCTCCAACTCAAGACTCCATTACATTATATGGGGAAAAATAGCTTCCAGTTATGACCCTTATGCGTAGAATTTCGAAATGAAACCTGCCCAACTTTTGTAAGTAAGCTGTAAGGAATAAGCCTGCCAAATTTCAGCCTTCTACCTACACGGGAAGTTGGAGAATTAGTGATGAGTCAGTGAGGGCTTTGCCTTTTATTAGTGTATATATATATATATATATATATATATATATAAACTGCTCAAAAATTAAAGGAACACTTTGAAAACACATCAGATCTCAATTGGAAAAAGAAATCCTCCTGGATATCTATACTGATATAGACTGGGTAATGTGTTAGGAACGAAAGGATGCCACATCGTTTGATGGAACTGAAAATGATCAACCTACAGAGCCCTGAATTCAAAGACGCCCCAAAAATCAGAGTGAAAAAATTATGTGGCAGGCTAGTCCATTTTGCAACTCAAAATTGTACGCAGCACTTTGTATGGCCCCTGTGTTCTTGTATACATGCCTGACAACATCGGTGCATGCTTCTAATGAGATGACAGATGGTGTTGTGGGGGATCTCCTCCCAGATCTGGACCAGGGCATCACTGAGCTCCTGGACAGTCTGAGGTGCAACCTGGTGGCATTGGATGGACCAAAACATAATGTCCCAGAGGTGTTCTATTGGATTTAGGTCAGGAAAGTGTGGTGCCACATTAGGCCGGGCATTGTCGTGCATTAGGAGGAAACCAGGACCTACTGCACCAGCGTAGGGTCTGACAATGTGTTCAAGGATTTCATCTCGATACCTTATGGCAGTCAAAGCACCATTTCCTACGCAGTAGATGTCTGTGCGTCCCTCCATGGATATGCCTCCCCAGACCATCACTGACCCACCACCAAACCTGTCATGTTGAACGACGTTGCAGGCAGCATATCGTTCTCCTTGTCTTCTCCACACTCTTTCACGTCTATCACAGCTGCTCAGGGTGAACCTGCTCTCGTCTGTAAAAAGTACAGGGCACCAGTGGCAGACTTGCCAATTCTGGTGTTCTTGAGCAAATCCTAGTCGAGCTCCACGATGCTGGGCAGTGAGCACAGGGCCCACTACAGGACGTCGGGCCCTCAGGCCATCTTCATGAAGTCTGTTCCTGATTGTTTGGGTAGAGACATTCACACCAGTGGCCCTCTGGAGGTCATTCTGTAGGGAACGAGCAGTGCTCAGCCTGTTCCGCCTTGCACAAAGGAGCAGGTATCGGTCCTGCTGATGGGTTGAGGACCTTCTACGGCCCTGTCCAGCTCTCCGAGAATAACAGCCAGTCTCCTGAAATCTCCTCCATGTTCTGGAGATTGTGCTGGGAGACACATTAAACCTTCTTGCTGCAGCACGTGTGGATGTGCCATCCTGGAGAAGTTGGACAACCTGTGCAACTTCTGTAGGGTTAAGGAATCGCCTCATACTGCCAGTAGAGATAATTACTCAAGCCAAAACTAGCACGAGTGGAAAACCAGCCAAAAAAGATCAAGAGGGAGAAACTTGAAATGACCTCCACATGTAAAACCAGTCCTGTTTTGAGGGTTTTCTAATTGTTGCCACTTTAATGCACCTGTCGTTAAGTCCATGAACACCAATACAGCTGAAAGTGATTAACAATGACCTCAGCTGCTTAACCAACCAGAAAATTATCAGACAGGTTTAATTGATTTCATGCCAGGCCCAATAAAAAAAGTGTTCCTTTCATTTTTGTGAGCAGTGTATATGTGTGTGTATGTATATATATATATATATATATATATATATATATATATATATACACACACACACACACACACACACATATACACATATATATATATATATACATACATACATACACATATATACATATATATATATATATATGTATATATGTGTATGTATGTATGTATATATGTATATATATATGTATATATGTATATATGTATATGTGTGTGTATATATATATATATATATATATATATATATATATATATATATATATATATATATATATATATATATATATATATATATATATATATATATATATATATATATATATACTAGCAGAATACCAGCTTACTGGCGGAGAAGTAGTGTGTTAAAGAAGTTATGAAAAGAAAAGCAAACATTTTAAAAATAACGTAAGATGATTGTTAATGTAATTGTTTTGTCATTGATATGAGTGTTGTTGTCATATCTATCTATCTATATCTATATATATATATATATATATATATATATATATATATATATATATATATATATATATATATATATATATAGCTGCGATTGGCGGAGAAGTAAAAAGAAAAGGAAACATTTTAATAATAACGTAACATGATTGACAATGTAATTGTTTTGTCATTGTCATGAGTGTTGCTGGCATCTATACACATATATATATATACAGTTATATATATACACATATACACACATACATATACATATATACACATACTGTATATATACACACACATATATACATACTGTATATACAACATATACATATCTACATATATACTGTATATACACATATATATACAAATCTACATATATATCTACTATATATATATATTAGGTGGGACTCGATTAAAAAATTAATCCAATTAATTAGAGGCTGTGTAAGAATTAATCTTGATTAATCGTATGTAATCGCACATAAATTTGCCCCAAATCGCAAATGTTTTTTTTTTTTTTATTTAAAACGGTTTTAGTGGGCGACAGAATCAAATAATAGACATGGACATGAATATTGTAAACTGAAGCTGTTTTAATTTCTGAAAAAAAGCTTTAAACTGCATTTGAATTCAAAACAGAAACAAAAATATCATCCCTGGTTAAAATTGGGCAGACTTAAAAATAAAGTGGTAGTTTAAGTACTTTAAGTACATTTTCAGAATAGTATTGTCTTTAAATAATAATAACCAAAATTTCAACATAAAGTGCAGTTTTCTTCTTAAAAAAATAAGTCAGAAACATAAAAGGTAATTTGACCAGCTTACTCTTTAAACTCTGAGTAACATTAGCCAAAATTATTTTGTACATTAGGCTAAAACAGTGTGATCATTGAACATTTTGTAATTAGATGTATTTAGAATTACTAACGGTCACGGAAGTCCAATGATCCCCAGTAAGAGCCACAAAGTCCGCTTTCTGTAATGCATCTAATTTTGCTTGCTTTTCAGTGTGCACAAAACCATGCTTTTATCAAGGCTTCTCGGGTAGTCGAAATGATCAGTCGTAGGAGCGCTTTATTCCGACTCTAACATTTTTGTAGCTGTGATGTGTGCATCAGTGTAATGGATGTACCAGGAAATCATGCATTGACAAAAGTTCCGTTTGCTTGGAATTGAAAGTGTGATTAAATCGTTATTTTTAGCGCGTTATGGAGTACATGCATCGAAGCTTCTCAGCTGTGCTTGTGCTAAGAAAGGGAAAATTTTAAAATAACGTAACATGATTCTGCGTTAACCTAATATTTTTCATACGTCCCAAACCAAGGAGATGGGAAGGTAAAATGAATCGGTAGCGCGTACATAGTCAGTACATCCCTCTCGAATCGAACCTCGAATGTCGGCGTTAGAGGCTTAAGACTCTACAATTGCGCCACCGCTTGTCTATGCTAAAGTATGTATTGTAGATCGGGCTATAGATATACATTTATATATATACCCGTGTATCGCAGTGGAGAAGTAGAAGTTATGAAAAGAAAAGGGAACATTTTAAAAATAGCGTAACATGATTGTCAATATACAGTAATTGTTTTGTGAGTGTTATTGAATGTTGCTGTCATCAAGGATTTGATTATCATTATTTCTTTCAATCAGGCTCGTATTTGTACGATGTGTTCAAGTTACATTCCGTGTTTGTCAATCGTTGTAAAGATAAGAGGTTTCATTCATCGATTAGTTCCTTACTGCATCAATAAACAGCTCGTCTTCCTTTTATCTGTGATGTGACAAACTGCATGCACGGGTTTTTTTACGCTGTCTTCCTTTAGCGGGACATTGACTTTTTCCACCGTGTGCTTTGTTTCCACAGTAGCTGCATTTATGAATATGCTTATCAGGCGCTTCATATTTTTGCTGCCTTTTCAATTGTGTAATTCGGTTTTGTTCAGCACTCTTTGGAACTGTTGCTTTTTATCTGTGCACTGCATCAGTTCACGTGAGCCACTCGGTGTACTTGCATCGAAGGTTCCCAGCTGTGCTGGTGCCATCTCGTGCTATGTCCATAGCTTTATTTAATGTTACCTTAGTCCTGGCACTTAAAACTTTCTCTCGCAGTTTCGCTGAGTTTGTGTCAAACACCACCCTGACCATCTCATCTTCCTCTCCATAAGCACAGTCCTTCACCCGTGAATATTTACCCGTGGCAGTTTGCTATTGGATTGCCGCTGACGGATGGCCTTATATGGGCAGGCACTAAATTACAAACGCCAGCGGCAGCCTGTCTATGAACTTAATTTAAAGTGTAGGTTTACATCGCGCTTTGTTTCCGAAGTAGCAGAACTCGCTTCTTATTGTTTCGCTGCCTTCTCAATTATATAATGCATGTTTTCTTGGCGCTTTTTGAGGTCTTCCTGGTTTTCTATGTACTGCGTGATTACGTGGGAGGCGTGATGATGTCACACGAAACTCCGCCCCCACGGCGTTGAAGCTCATCTCCATTACAGTAAATGGAGAAAAACTGCTTCCAGTTATGACCATTACGCGTAGAATTTCGATATAAAACCTGTCCAACTTTTGTAAGGAAGCTGTAAGGAATCAACCTGCCAAATTTCAGCCTTCCACCCACACGGGAAGTTGGAGAATTAGTGATGAGTCAGTGAGTGAGTGAGGGCTTTGCCTTTTATTAGTATATATATCGCGCTTTGACTTTCGCGGTTTCACTCTATCGCGGATTTTAAATGTAAGCATATCTAAATATATTTCATGGATTTTTAAGCTGGTTACGCGCTTTCTGCGGACAATGGGTCTTTTAATTTAGGTTACATGCTTCCTCAGTTTGATTGCCCAGTTGATTTCATACAAGGGATGCTATTGGCGGTTGGCTTAAAAGCTACCTAATCAGTGCATGTATTACATTTTAACTAAAACTCCTCAATGCTATAAGATATGCTTCCCTCGTGGTGCTTGTTTGCTTCTCTCTATCTTTCTCACTCTCTCTGCCTGACGGAGGGGGTGTGAGCAGTGGGGCTGTTTGCACAGAGGACACGGACGCTCTTTTACAAAATGCCGCTTTATCGCGGTGCTTCTGTATACTTAAAAGTATGTATTGATTTTTTGATTGTTTGCTTTTCTTTGCGAGCTCTCTCTCTCTGACATTTTCTGCTCTGACGGCGGCTCCTTTAAAGATAAGATATATTTGCTTTCTTTTAATTGTGAGAAAGAACTGTCATCTCTGTCTTGTAATGGAGCACAGTTTAAACGTTTGACTAAAGGGTGTTATTTCATGTCTAGAGGGCTCTAATAATGTTAACAGTTTGGGAGAGTTTATAAGGGCTTAAAATATATAAAAATAACCATACAAACATATGGTTTCTACTTCGCGGATTTTCACCTATCGCGGGGGGGGTCTGGAACGCAACCTCCGCGATCGAGGAGGGATTACTGTATATATATATATATATATATATATATATATATATATATATATATATATATATATATATATATATATATATATATGTATGTATGTATGTGAAAATCCGCGAAGTAGAAACCATATGTTTGTATGGTTATTTTTATATATTTTAAGCCCTTATAAACTCTCCCACACTGTTTATAAATATTCCCCGCAGAGTTATACAGCATAATCCCTTTGTATTCTCTTAGATATTAGGTAAGTTTCATTGAAATTATGTATATAAACACACTGTTTATATACAGTAAAACCTAATTATTATTTTAAAGATGTGGAGTGTCTCCGATATCACATATGTTACAGCTATTACGACAGACAGGCCACCAGCAATAAATACGTACAATGCAAGAAAAATAGTATACAGTGTGTACAGTGACACTAAACGTACGTACATGTACTAAGTACTGTAAGTAGAAAATTAATTATGGTTACTCACCAACAATGACACGATGACTTGTCCGATAACAATGAGTTTAATTTTACTGCACAACAAAGGAGAGCATTACAGCAATTGTGTAGCACTGCCGTAGTTCTTCCTCTGACAGTCTTCAATCCAAATCCCTAAAGCAGATTCCATCCAGACTACTGCCTTATTACATCCACTTACAACTCGTTTTGAACCCTGGTTAAAAGGACACTGTGGCCGTAGATCTTATATTCCTTCCCTACTTTTTAACTAAAAAGAATCATAGCCTTCAACAAATCCAAAACTTTTACCTTTTCGGCAATCGTTAAAATCTTCCGTTTGCGCTTGGGCATGGCCCCTGAAGCAGGAGCAGATCGTTTTGGAGCCATAATGAAGGGCTTGACTATGCACAAAGATAAACACAAAAGAGCACAACTCTACACAGTGAAACACGTTGATGCTGAATGAGTGAGACGAAACTTCCTGGTTAACACTGCATTCAGCACGCAGGAACTTAACTGCGTGCTCTGATTGGTTAGCTTCTCAGTCATCCGCCAATAGCGTCCCTTGTATGAAATCAACTGGGCAAACCAACTGAGGAAGCATGTACAGGAAGTAAAAAGACACATTGTCCGCAGAACCCTTGAAGCAGCGAAAAATCCGCGTTACATATTTAGTTATGCTTTCATATAAAATCTGCGATAGAGTGAAGCCGCGAAAGTCGAAGCGTGATATAGCAAAGGATTACTGTGTGTGTGTATATATATATATATATATATATATATATATATATATATATATATATATATATATATATATATATATATAAATAAATACACTGGTTTGAATAAATCTGTTTAAACATATACATTGGTTTGTATAGGTACAGTCTGATATATCTATCCAGAGAAAGAGAGAGATACATTTGTCCAGATATATACAGGGTCCCTGTAAGTCTTTCTTTGTTAATCTGCCATTACAATAGCATCTTTCAAACTTGTTTATTCTGAGCAGGGTGCCAAGTATGAGAGCAATTTGCAGTGCAGAAATGTTCAAATAAAGCTTCAGAGGGTGAAGCAACAAATTTGTTCCAGCACTGCTTTTATACAGATAGAGAGTTTACAATTAATTAACAAAGGTTAAGACTCCTGTAGGAATTGTTTGCATCACTTTTGAAGGAGCTTAACTTCTATTGGTGCAGAGAAGCTGGAAGCCGTTAACCCATTCCTTGTTCTAGAAAAACATCCACATTTTTCAGTTTTTGGTAATCACACACACATTTTATTTATAATAAATCTATACTAATAAAAGGTAAAGCCCTGACTGACTGACTCATCACTAATTCTCCAACTTCCAGTGTAGGTAGAAGGCTGAAATTTGGCAGGCTCATTCCTTACAGCTTACTTACAAAAGTTAAGCATGGTTTCATTTCGAAATTCTACGCGTAACAGTCATAACTGAATCCTACTTACATACATACAGTGGTGTGAAAAACTATTTGTCCCCTTCCTGATTTCTTATTCTTTTGCATGTTTGTCACACAAAATGTTTCTGATCATCAAACACATTTAGCCATTAGTCAAATATAACACAAGTAAACACAAAATGCAGTTTTTAAAATGATGGTTTTTATTATTTAGGGAGTAAAAAAAATCCAAACCTACATGGCCCTGTGTGAAAACGTAATTGCCCCCTTGTTAAAAAATAACCTAACTGTGGTGTATCACACCCAAGTTCAATTTCCGTAGCCACCCCCAGGCCTGATTACTGCCACACCTGTTTCAATCAAGAAATCACTTAAATAGGAGCTGCCTGACAGAGAAGTAGACCAAAAGCACCTCAAAAGCTAGACATCATGCCAAGTTCCAAAGAAATTCAGGAACAAATGAGAACAGACGTAATTGAGATCTATCAGTCTGGTAAAGGTTATAAAGCCATTTCTAAAGCTTTGGGACTCCAGCGAACCACAGTGAGAGCCATTATCCACAAATGGCAAAGACATGGAACAGTGGTGAACCTTCCCAGGAGTGGCCGGCCGACCAAAATTACCCCAAGAGCGCAGAGACAGCTCATCCGAGAGGTCACAAAGACCCCAGGACAACGTCTAAAGAACTGCAGGCCTCACTTGCCTCAATTAAGGTCAGTGTTCACGACTCCACCATAAGAAAGAGACTGGGCAAAAACGGCCTGCATGGCAGATTTCCACGATGCAAACCACTGTTAAGCAAAAAGAACATTAGGGCTCGTCTCAATTTTGCTAAGAAACATCTCAATGATTGCCAAGACTTTTGGGAAAATACCTTGTGGACTGATGAGACAAAAGTTGAACTTTTGGAAGGCAAATGTCCCGTTACATCTGGCATAAAAGGAACAAAGCATTTCAGAAAAAGAACATCACACCAACAGTAAAATATGGTGGTGGTAGTGTGATGGTCTGGGGTTGTTTTGCTGCTTCAGGACCAGGAAGGCTTGCTGTGATAGATGGAACCATGAATTCTACTGTCTACCAAAAAATCCTGAAGGAGAATGTCCGGCCATCTGTTCATCAACTCAAGCTGAAGCGATCTTGGGTGCTGCAACAGGACAATGACCCAAAACACACCAGCAAATCCACCCCTGAATGGCTAAAGAAAAACAAAATGAAGACTTTGGAGTGGCCTAGTCAAAGTCCTGACCTGAATCCAATTGAGATGCTATGGCATGACCTTAAAAAGGCGGTTCATGCTAGAAAACCCTCAAATAAAGCTCAATTACAACAATTCTGCAAAGATGAGTGGGCCAAAATTCCTCCAGAGCGCTGTAAAAGACTCATTGCAAGTTATCTCAGACGCTTGATTGCAGTTATTGCTGCTAAGGGTGGCCCAACCAATTAGGTTCAGGGGGCAATTACTTTTTCACACAGGGCCATGTAGGTTTGGATTTTTTTTTCTCCCTAAATAATAAAAACCATCATTTAAAAACTGCAGTTTGTGTTTACTTGTGTTATATTTGACTAATGGTTAAATGTGTTTGATGATCAGAAACATTTTGTGTGACAAACATGCAAAAGAATAAGAAATCAGGAAGGGGGCAAATAGTTTTCACACCACTGTATATACGGCCATAGCCTGCAGCTCGGTCGCCGTGTGAGGAGGAGTTGCGTCACCCATTACCACGCCTCCCACGTAGTTGGCTGCCTGACTATATTGCGTCCCCCATACCCACACTTCCCACGTAATTGAGTGCCTGCCCATATAAGGCCGTCCGTCACCAGCAATCCAATAAACACGCTGCTGCTACGAGGCGTTTGTCATGCCTAAAACGAATACGATTTTCGCGAGATACAAGTTTAGTGAGAAGACGCAAGGTATAAATGAGACTTTTGATCACTTTGTAACAGAGTTAAAATTGCTACTGAAGGACTGTGCTTATGCAAACGAAGATGAGATGGTCAGGGATAGAATAGTGTTTGGCACAAACTCAGCGTAAGTGCGACAGAAACTTTTAAGTGCCGGGTCTGAGCTAACATTAAATAAAGCCGTGGACATCGCAAGATCGCATGAGATAGCACAACCACAGCTGAGAACCTTCGATGCATGTACTCTGAGCAGCTCACATGAACCGACTGTGAACGCAGTACGCACACAAAAAGCAAGAGCTCCAAACAGCGCTGAGCAAAAAACGCATTACACAATTGAGAAGGCAGCAAAAGAATATGAAGCGTGTGACGCATACAAGCATATTCATAAGTGCAGGTACTGCGGAAACAAAGCACATGGTGGAAAAAGTCAATGTCCAGCTAAAGGTAGACAGTGTAAAAAATGTGGTAAATTGAACCACTTCGCTAAATTTTTCAGGACTGGGAAAGGTAAACCCGTGCATGCAGTGTGTGATGTCTCAGATAACGAGGAAGACAAGCTGTTTATTGATAAAGTAAGAAAGGAACAACCCTCTGAATCTGAACAAGCCTTTGTAGACACATAAATAGGAAAGAAAGGTGTAAAGCTCAAGATTAAATTAAGTTCATAGACACGCTGCCGCTAAATATTCACAGGCAAATCCACAACTTAATACCGGGAATGCCTGTTAAACAACTTAGATTCACGAGTACCGATTTGGGTAGTGAACACTTCAATGAATGAAACCTGTTATCTTTACAACGGGTGACAAAAACGGAATATAACTTGAACACAACACATCCTCCAAATACGAACCTGATTGAAAAAAATAAAGATAATCAAATCCTTGATGACAACAACACTCATAACAGTCACAAAACAATTACATTGACAATAATGTTACGTTATTTTTAAAATGTTTCCTTTTCTTTTTCATAACTTCTTTAACACACTACTTCTCCACTGCGAAGCGTGGGTATTTTGCTAGTGTATAATAGATAGATAGATAGATAGATCTATATATATATATATATATATATATATATATATATATATATATATATATATACTAATAAAAGGCAAAGCCCTCACTCACTCACTCACTCACTCCTTGACTCATCACTAATTCTCCAACTTCCCGTGTAGGTAGAAGGCTGAAATTTGGCAGGCTCATTCCTTACAGCTTCCTTACAAAAGTTGGGCAGGTTTTATTTTGAAATTCTACGCCTAATGGTCATAACTGGAAGGTATTTTTCTCCATTAGCTGTAATAGAGTTGAGCTGGAAAGGCGTGGGGGCGGAGTTTCGTGTGACATCATCACGCCTCCCACGTAATCACGTGAACTGACTGTCAGCGCGTGCGTAGAAAACCAGGAAGACCTCCAAAAAGCGCTTAAGAAAACATGCATTATATAATTGAGAAGGCAGCGAAACAATAAGAAGGGAGCAAGTGACATATACTACCATATTCATGAGTGCAGCTACCTCAGAAAGAAAGCAAGGTGTAAACCTAAACTTTAAATTAAGTTCATAGACAGGCTACGCTGGCGTTTCACTGCCCACAGGTAATGCACGGGATACAAGTTTAATGAGAGGGCGGGATATAAGCGAGTTTTGATCACTTTGTAACTAAGTTAAAATTGTAGGTGAAGGGGTGTGCTTATGCAAATTCCGAGACTGTGTTTGTGGGGATTGACAGTTAAGGTGGTTGGGGGAGTCACGTCATCATCTCCCCTCCCATTCATCTTATTTCACTCTGAGCTGAGCTCCGCGGCTAACGCCGTCTTCCGAAGCAACTTCGTCAGACTGCCACCAAATACTCACAGAAAAATCCACAAGTTAATACACACGCTCTCTCTAGAGTTTCTACACACTGAATCCTCCAGGCACTACTTACAAAAGGTCACATTGACAATCGTGTTACGTTATTTTTAAAATCTTTCCTTTTCTTAGCACAAGCACAGCTGAGAAGCTTGATGCATGTGCTCCATAGCGTTAAAAATAATGCATTTAATCACACTTTGCATTACAAGCAAAGGGGAACTTTTGTCAATGCATGATTTCCTGGTACACCGATTACATTGATCAGCGCATCCCGATTCATTTTACCCTCGCACCACCTTAGTTTGAGAAGAAGTATGAAAAAATATGAGGTTAACACAGAAAAACAGATCACCAATTCAAGCTTTATGAATAATCGATTAAGCCATCAATAATTGTTTTGGTAAAGCCATCCTCCTTCCATTTTATAATTTTTCCGCCACTAGCCATGATTAAATGAGCGGTAAAAAGTAAGAGCAAAGCGAGGGTGACTTATTTAGGCAGGCATATATATGACAGCAACACTCATGACAATGTCAATCATGTTACGTTATTATTAAAATGTTTCCTTTTCTTTTCATTACTTCTTTAACACACTACTTCTCCGCTCTGGCGGGTATTTTGCTATATATATATGAATGACCTCCAAAGAGCGCTGAGACTTTTGATATCATGAGCGTGTCTGCAAAACTGGGGTCTCCTGCCCAGCAAAAGTCGAGCAGCCAGCGTGCGTGCATAGCTGTGCCGGCCTTTGAGACGCTGACTGCGCTTCTGCCTTAAGTCAAAGTGAGCACTTTTAATTTTTTTCATCCTCCCTCTGCGCTATAGCCCAGACAAGTGCAAACACGGCACCCCTTTTCTACACCACGGCAAAATAATATTAAGG
Source organism: Polypterus senegalus (assembly GCF_016835505.1). Lineage (NCBI taxonomy): Eukaryota > Metazoa > Chordata > Cladistia > Polypteriformes > Polypteridae > Polypterus > Polypterus senegalus. The sequence goes on from NC_053171.1 coordinate 56,355,639, forward strand.
CGATTCACACTTTCTTTTGCACGTATACGATTATGAGGTCCTCACCTCGGATTATGAAGACACGCACAGGAGTGGAGGACTGACAGTGCCATCACAGCCGATTAATGGCGGGGACGTCTCACCAGTCTACACAAGACCCACCGCGACTGTCCCCAAAAGGCGATCATAACGTCAGCGAACACATCTCTATACTATATAAAAGAAAAGGCAACTTTCCTTTCTTTACACCTTTTTTCCTTTTATCCCAAACCAAAGCCTTTCTCTCTTAACACTGCAGAGGACACAAAACTAATTTTCTTTAAATGCCGGTAAGGCACATTACCAGAGGCACAAATTTGAGCGTTCACATAGAAAATGTAATTTCAATGTACCTGTACTTCTTAAAACGTTAATGTTTTACTGTTTAATAACTTATAGACTATAATTTATTATTTTCCCCTTGCACTCAGTGACCAAACCTATACACACACATATAGACACATACTGTACAAACATACACACAAGTATATGTATGTGTATATATATACACACACACATATATATATAATTTGTGTGTGTGTATGTATGTGTGTGTATATATGATGTAAATAGGTATGTATGTGTATATATATATATATATATATGTGTATATGTAGATATGTATATAGATATGAAGATATGTATGTGTATGTATGTGTGTGTGTGTGTGTGTGTGTGTGTGTGTGTGTGTGTGTGTGTATATATATATGACAGCAGCAATCCAGCTGTGAGAAAACAGTAAAAGGAGGCGTGTCAGACGTCGTGGTACATTTTCTGATGCAGCTAGATGAAAATAACTTTGTGACGCTGCCACCAAATACACAAACAATTACTTTGACAATCATGTTACATTATTTTTAAAATGTTTCCTTTTCTTTTTCATAACTTCTTTAACACATGACATGCACAAGCGGCCTTGGTATTTTGCTCTCTCTCTATATATATATCTATATCTATATCTCTATCTCTCTCATATATATATATATATCTATATCTCTCTATATATATCTATATCTATATATATCTATATCTATATCTATATCTATCTCTCTATATATATATCTCTCTATCTATCTATCTATATCTATATATACACATACACACACACACACACATACATACATACACACACGTCCAAAAAATATAGACTAGACTAAACATCCCTGCTAAAAATTAAAAACCACAATAACCATTTTTACAGGTGAGCCCAGGGAGATTTTAGGTTTTGTTGCTTTCCTTTTTTGTTAATACTTTTGTTTACATTTCCCTGCCATTCTTTGTACATTTTTTATTACAGAATAAATCTTTTTATAATCTGTGACCTCATTGTAGTAATTCCCATTACAAAAATTTTCAGAAGTAGTTCCGGTTTTGATAATGGATTTAAATCAAGAAAAATCAGTAATTATTCCAAAGGTTCCACATAGAATCTGCACAAACTTCAAACCCAGTGGATGCATTAGTAGTTTGGTTCTCTCTGTTGAGATTTCTTCTGTCCCTTGGCGCTCTGTGATTTATCGTTAAAACAGTTTCATCCTCAAATTTAAAAGCAGTGCAGAAAACAAAGCAGTCCTCAAATCAACCCATGTATCTAGCTATCTCAGAATAAATTGGATATAAAAAACACTTCAGTATATAATGTATTTTTATATTACAATATACAACTATACAATATACCACTTAAACATAAAAACAAAACAAAGCAGCCAATCTGGGGCTTTTTTTTTTAATCTAAATTGATGGGTATTAAAAGGTATAATATTACTCTTAGCTGTACACGGATGGTTTCATATTTCGTGAACATCACCTCACTTTATATAATTATACTTTGATATCAATCTAGATACTTAAGCAGCTAAGGATTAATAGGAATCTGAAGAATTATGCTTACTGTTGCTGGACTTGAGGTCACGGTGTAGAATGGGTACGATGGCCTCACAATGTAGGTAGTGCATCCCTCTTGCAATCTGTACAGCCCAGTCAACAAGCACATTTGGAGGAATTCTTTTTCCTGACAGTACCCGATTGAGAGAACCCCCACGAGCATATTCCATGACAAGGCAAAGGTTGGGCTCTTGCAAGCAAACTCCACACAGACCCATAATGTTAGGGTGCCGCAGCATTGCAAAAAGCTTTGCTTCTTGTCGGACATTTTCCAGCGTCTGGTCAACTTCTTCATCTGGGTCTCTTCTGGCTGCCTTGACTGCCACTTCTTCACCACACCAAACAGCCCTATACACTTTTCCAAAACCACCAACTCCAATAATCTCTTCCAGGACCAGCTCAGTAAAATCAATTTCCAAAACTGTCAAAAGGCAAAAGTGAAAAGAAAAAAAAATATTAGTACATATCAGCATAATCTGACTGTCAAATATATATAATAATCACATTAAAAATGTTTTTGTTCCACCCATAGCTCTGGTTTTTTAAACAAAACACTCTCCAGTACATATTACTCAAATGTGCCGTTCTAGGTTTGCTGAAGCTACACTTTATCATAAAACTAGCAAAATACCCGCACTTCGCAGCGGAGAAGTAGTGTGTTAAAGAAGTAATGAAAAAGAAAAGGAAACATTTTAATAATAACGTAACATGATTGACAATGTAATTGTGTTGTCATTGACATGAGTGTTGCTGGCATATACATATATATATATATATATATATACATATATATATATACATATATATATATATATATATATATATATATATATATATATATATATATACATATATATATATATATATATACATATATATATATATATATATATATATATATATATATATATATATATATATATATATAGTGGAAGTTGGCCCGGACACAGACAGGCAGACACGTTCATGTCACCCACAAACACGTTTATTTACAATATTTACAGATTATTTGGTCACACAGACCCAAATAATGGTCACTAAGACCCAGTCCAAACAGTGCACACAAACCCCAAACACAGTCCTGGCCACAATGCCTTGTCTTCGGGTCGCCTCCACTCTCATCTGCCTCGTCCTCCTTCCACCCGACTCCAGCCTCGAATGAATGGAGACGGCCCCTTTTATATGGTTCCCGGATGAGCACCAGGTGTTCCCGGCATTCCTCCTCTGGCCACGCCCCAGTGTGGCGGAAGTGCCGGCTGTCCTCCCGGCTGCTCTCCGGGCGCCGTCATAAACCTTCCCCCCAGCACTTCCTGGTGTGGCGTAAGTGCTGGGGTAACAGGTCCCCAAGGCATTGGGGCCTCCTGAGTGGTGACCACGGGCCCTACAGGGTGGAGCTTCCATACCCTGTACCCGTGGCCCCAGAGCAACCAAGGCAACCCCATGTGATCCAGGGTGGGTGCAGACCCACATCCGTCCTTCATGTCGTCCCGGCGGGTCATGGCCCCTGGCATCCCTGACAATAATAATAAATATATATATATATATATATATATATATATATACACAAAACCGGATTCCAAAAATTTGGGACACTATACAAATCGTGAATAAAAACTGAATGCAATGATGTGGAGGTGCCAACTTCTAATATTTTATTCAGAATAGAACATAAATAACAGAACAAAAGTTTAAACTGAGAAAATGTATCATTTTAAGGGAAAAATATGTTGATTACGAATTTCATGGTGTCAACAAATCCCAAAAAAGTTGGGACAAGGCCATTTTCACCACTGTGTGGCATCTCCCCTTCTTCTTGCAACACTCAGACGTCTGGGGACCGAGGAGACCAGTTTCTCAAGTTTAGAAATAGGAATGCTCTCCCATTCTTGTCTAATACAGGCCTCTATTTCCTTTACAGTAGCATTCCTGTTTGTGGTGCAGTGTCGTTTAAGGGCCTCGGAGATCACGGGCATCCAGTATGGTTTTACGGCCTTGACCCTTACGCACAGAGATTATTCCAGATTCTCTGAATCTTCAGATGATGTTATGCACAGTTGATGATGATAGATGCAAAGTCTTTGCAATTTTTTGCTGGGAAACACCTTTCTGATATTGCTCCACTATCTTTCTGCGCAACATTGTGGGAATTGGTGATCCTCTTCCAATCTTGGCTTCTGAGAGACACTGCCACTCTGAGAAGCTCTTTTTATACCCAATCATGTTGCCAATTGACCTAATTAGTGTTTATTGATCTTCCAGCTCTTCGTTATGCTCAAATTTACTTTTTCCAGCCTCTTATTGCTACTTGTCCCTTTTTTGGGATTTGTTGACACCGTGAAATTTTAAATCAACATAGGCCAAAATGGGCCAAAAAAGAGATTTAACTGACTCTGAAAAGTCAAAAATTGTAAAAAGTCTTTCAGAGGGATGCAGCACTTTTGGAATTGCTAAGATATTGGTGTGTGATCACAGAACCATCAAACATTTTGTTGCAAATAGTCAACAGGGTCGCAAGAAACGTGTTGAGAACAAAAGATGCAAATTAGCTGCCAAAGATTTGAGAAGAATCAAACGTGAAGCTACCAGGAACCCATTATCCTCCAGTACTTTCATATTCCAGAGCTGCAGCCTACCTGGAGTGCCCAGAAGTACAAGGTGTTCAGTGCTCAAAGACATGGCCAAGGTAAGGAGGGCTGAAACCCAACCACCACTGAACAAGAAACATAAGTTGAAACGTCAAAACTGGGCCAAGAAATATCTGAAGACAGATTTTTTTCAAATGTTTTATGGACCGATGAGATGAGAGTGACTCTTGATGGACCAGATGGATGGACCTGTGGATCAGTAATGGGCACAGAGCTCCACACCAACGTGTAGGTGGGGTACTGGTATGAGCTGGTATTTTTAAAGATGAGCTAGTTGGACCCTTTTGCATTGAAGATGAACTCAAAATCAACTCCCAAACCTACTGCCAGTTTTTCGAAGACACTTTCTTCAAACAGTGATACAGGAAAAAGACCATGATTTTTATGCAGGCCAATGCTCCATCACTTGCATCGAAGTTCTCCACTGCGTGGCCAGCCAGTAAAGGCCTTAAAGATGAAGGAATAATGACATGGCCCCCCTTCCTCATCTGACCTAAACCCTATCGAGAACTTGTGGGCACTTCTTAAACGCTAGATTTACGGGGGAGAAAAACAATACACCTCTCTGAAGAGTGTCTGGGAGGCTGTAGTCACTGCTCCACAAAAAGCTGATCGTCAACAGATCAAGAAACTGACAGACTCCATGAATGGAAAGGCTTATGACTGTTATTGGAAAGAAGGGTCGCTATATTGGTCATTCATTGATTGATTTATTTATTTTTTTTGAAATGTCAGAGATGTTTATTTGTAAATTTTGAGGTGTTTGTTTATTATTCTCACTATAACAGATAAAATAAACAAGTGAGATGGGAAAATTTTCATTTTTCCTTTAGTTGCATAATAAATCTGCACACTAATAGTTGCCTAATAATTGTGCGCACATATGTATTCCCTGATGATGTTCACACTCACATTTCCGTTGTGAAACATTCAGGTTTATTAACATTTTGGATTCACTGATAGCACTGTGTTTGTTCCATATTAAAATTAATCCTCAAAAATACAAATTGCCTAATAATTCTGCAATCCCTGTACATACACATACACACATACATACATACACATATATATATATATATATATATATACATACATATATACACACACACACATACACACACACAGTGGAACTTTGGTTCACAAACGTCTCGGTTCACGACCAAAATGTTCGCCAAATGAAGAAGCCAGTTTCCCTTTCTGTTTGTGCGCTCGTTTTGCATTGTTCTCGGTCAGACTGCCTGTCTGCTGCAGAGAGAGAGAGCGAGAGAGCCACGTGTCTGCTGGGGAGGGGGAGATTGCTGCACATGTTTGCCTGCCTGTCTGTGCCGGGGGTGGAGTTGGGGGATGGTTCGTGTGCACATACTGCCTGCATTCTGCCGAAGGGGAGGTGGGGTACAAGAAAGAAAGAAAGAAAGAGAGAGAGAGACGCTCCCTGTTCATTGTTCTCAGTCAGACGTGCGTGCTTTAACTACACTCTCTTTGTGCTCTACAGTATTTCGTGTGCTTTTGCAGTTAACTATGGCTTCTAAGCAAGTGAAGAGTGGTGAGAAGAAAGTTTTGAAGAAAACTGAAATCGAAGTAAAGAAAGAAATTATTGAAAAGTCTGAGCGTGGCGTTCGTGTTACTGATCTTGCCACCGAGTACAAGAAGTCAAAATCTACGATTTCGACTATTCTAAAGCAGAAAGAATCTATTAAAGCAGCTGATATTGCAAAAGGAGTTACAGTGTTAACCAGGCAGAGGCTTCAAGTGCTGGAAGAGGTGGAAAAACTGTTTACCAGTTTATTCATTTACCAATTTGAGAACCCTCATGCTTTCAAGCAGCACAATGTAAACAAAGCCAGACTGCCAGTAATGTGGAGGGCAAACACGAAGGGTTGGGTCACAAGAACTTTCTTTTTGGAATGGCTGCATGAGGCTTTCGCTCCCACCAGCTAAACAGCTAAAACACCAGAAACCCAAGAAATCACAAGAGAGAAAACACCTGAAGGAAAACACTTCATGCCAGAACTCGACTCATGCAAGGTTAGTTTTCTTGGTGGTTTTTGTATTACGGATTTTTCAAAGTTAATTTTTCAGTTCGTGGCGTGAATTGTTGCAATGTTACTTTTCTCTTTTTTCAAATGTTCGCCTTTTTCCCTGTGCTTAAAACTCATTTTAAAAAAAGTGTTTACAGCGATCGGGCTGTAAGGCTATACCTGTTTTTACATTCTGCTAATTATATTCAAACAAAGTTGTAACACTGTCCGACTTGGCTGATCATTTGGTGGTTCAGAGTCATCACAGAGCATTTCTTCAGGTACATGCTTGCACACTGCAACACACTTTCTGTGCACTATAGAGTGGCACATTAATAGAGTGGAAATACTTTCTATTTACATAAGCAGATTCATTCCCTGAAGGTGCCTTTATAGTGCATATTGCTGGAGGGGGTTTAGAGGGTTTAATTCCCTAATATAATAAAAACAGGTATTTCCTTTTAAAAAAAAAAAAAAAAAAGGGGTGAAACAGAGCAAAATACTCAAGGCCAATTCTTGTCTCAAGCCAACTGCTACTATCCCCAGATCCTTAGATAGGGTGGGACTGAGAAAATTAAGCAGTATTAATTACAGGCTTAAAAAATTATAAAACAAGAAAACAAACCTGAATTATTTAAAACAGCTCTCTTAGTAAGAATGCTAGAAGTGCCATTTTTTTTGCACTGTGTTGTGCTGGGCATTACTTCAGGAAAGGGCTGCTGAATTAAGAAGCTAATTAAAAAGACTGGCTCAGTTATGGGATGCACTTTCAACCCTCTGGCAGTAGTAGTGATGGAGACAATGAAAACCAAGTTGAGTGCCATTATGCCCAGAACGTTTATCAATCAGCATCCGGAAACTGCTCTCAAACTAGACAGGATGCCAGTCCATTGTTAGAGTCCACACAAATTCATACAAACAATTTGAATTTGCCAATCAACCTAATCAGCGTATCTTTGGGGCATGTGGAAAGAACACCAGAGTACTCTGAGGAAAATCTACATTAGAATACACAATGGGAGGTCTAAAACTTGCAAGTATACCATATGAGAAGGACCTGGGAGTCATAGTAAACAAGTCACAATTTACATTAAGACAGGGGACAGAAGTGATCAAAAAATTAAGAGGATGTTAGACTATATATTATGATCAGTGGAGTACAAGTCGAAGGGGATTATACTTTAGTTATATAACATAATATTGATGCCTCAGTACTGTGTTCATTTTCTTTATTATTGTTTGGTTTTCTGTCCTACTGTTAAGAAATATCTAGAGGACAAAGGCTTACCACTCAAGGCTCTCTTCATCATGGACAATGCTCCGGCTCACCCAAGAGACTTGGAAGAGTTGGCTGAAGAATTCCCATAGCTTACAGTAGATTTCCTCCCACCTAATACAACTCCTCTCCTGCAGCCTATAGACCAGCAGGTTATAGCTAACTGTAAGAAGCTATATACCAAGGAGGACTTTCTGAAGAGGAGGGGGAGGATCAACAATTAGTGCAGCAAATGTCCTCTTCTGAAATAAAGGACATCCTGAAAAAATGGACAGAGCTACAAACATTTGTAGAGAAGACCCACCCAGACAGAAAAAGCTAATCGTTGCATTAACTTGCTTAATGACAATGTCATGTCATACTACAGAACTGTGTTAAAGAAAAGACAGAAACAGGCAACCTTAGACCAGTTTTTATTTCCGAAAAGGTTGAGACCTAGTGAGCCAGAAGCAGGTCCTAGTGGGCTACAGCCTCTCCCAAGGAGAGAAAGGACACCAGAGAGGCTGAGTCCTGATGTTCTTAAGGGGGCTCTCCTTCCAAACAACCACCTTCCATTTCATTCTCCTCCTCCTCTGCAAGCCAAAGATGTCAAGTTAAATGGTGAGTACAGTATGAAATTGTTGTTTCTGGTAGGCTAGGCACTTTTGGTTGGTTTGGTAACTGTTTGGTTAGTACATTAGAAAAATTATTGGTGTTTTTGCTAAATTATGCACATTATACAACCCTTTTTTATTATGAAAAGTTTACATAAGTGTTGCTGTGGGAGGTTCGGAATGTATTATGGGTATTTATATTATTTCTTATGGGAAAAATAGTCTCGACTTACAAGCAACTTGAGTTACAACCAGCCCTCGTGAACGAATTCTGTTCTTAAGTCAAGGGTCCACTGTACTACAGAAAGGTTAGAGAAGAGCAACTAAGCCGATTCTAGGACTGCGAAGTATGAACCATGAAGAGAGATTGAAGGAGCTGAACCATTTCAGTTTAAGCAAACTGAGATTAAGAGGGGCTATCATTGAAGTCAGTCATCATCTAACCGGCTATATCCTAGCGCAGGGTCACATAGGTCTGATGGAGCCAAAACCAGCCGACACAGGGCACAAGGCAGGAAAAAATCCTCGGGCAGGGCACCAGCCCACCACAGTGTGATTGAAGTCTTCAATAAATTAAAGGAATTGGTATAATGCATCCCAGCTTTTACTGTAAAGTTTAAAACAAAAACAGGGGGAGATGGCAGGAAATTTAAGCGCAGATATTACATAAATGTTAAAAGTTTATCTTCACACAAATAAATGACCAAGTAGTGTTGTGGTTGAGAGTACGACTTCAAATCTCAACTTGATGAGATTTTGGACAGTCTAGAAGAATAGGATGGATGAGTTTGTTGGACTAAACGGTCTGTTCTTATCATAATGCTTCTAATGATTATCTGGGGGAATGTTCAAACAATATCAAAGTGTGGGATTTAAACTCAAGATGTTGCAAATGTGAAGCATTTAGATTTAGTAGCATAGTGAATGTCACTTTGACAGGAAATAACTGAAAAGGTTACCAAAAAAAAAAAGGCTGATAAATACAAAAGTCACATTGTGAATGATTCATTACCCTGCATGTAGAGTTTTTTTGGCTACAGCATTTATTTACTAGACACATTTCTGCCAACTGCTGTGTTTTCAGTATGCATCATTAAGAGAAATGTTTACAGACAAAGCAGCACATGGTTAGGATCTACTATTTTCACCACTGACTTGTCACATATGGCCAAATACTTTAATTTTGACAAGTTTTCAGAAGCATGAAGGTTTCCCGAAACAGCCTTAGTGTCTCTACTTCACCATAAAGAGGGGAATTATGACTAAAATGTATGTAGATCTGCAATTACTGCTGCCTTAACTGATCTTACTACTTGACACAGGTACAATTCACCAACAGATGGCATGAAAAGAAAAAAAAAAAAAGGGGGCAGATCTTTGTGTTTTCCAATTCTATATGATATGCTCTACAAATAGTGTTGTAACAGGGCTACATAAAATGTCAAATGTGCCTATTGTGTTTTGTAAGTCTTGCATTTGCTGACCTTTCTCCTTTGCAAAAATTACATGCATCTTCTTTGTAAATAGTAAGAGTGTAAGCAGGCTCAGTATTTGACCTTTTAAGAAGGTGGAATTTCCTGTGTCTACAGGATTCAGTTTTGTGTTATTAAGTTTAAGATTACCGTGTATTTCATTAAGAAAAAAAAAAAAAAAAAAATTGGTTCATCAATCTCAATTCTTCCTTCTCATCGTTCGAAATCATACATCTTTATTGCAACATGCTTTGGTGTTCACCAATTCTTTTTACGGACATACCTAACATCTCAATGCAACCAGTCTGGCCCTGACAAAAATCAAACAGGATTGTGCACATGTGAGAGGGGACAGTTAGTGAGTGTTCACCTGGAAGTATTGTAACGTATATGATGCAGCTACAAGAAACAAGGAAATCAGCATGAAACACAAGACAGAAAATTAGGGATGTGACAGAACAAACTGTTTGGTATCAGGTCAATATCAAAGTTCTGAAAATGTAACAGTACTAGCATTTTTAAAGCATCAGTAGTACAGAGAAAGTCGATACCATACTCGTGAATGAATGCACAACTACAGGTAGACAAATTACTGCAGAAGTCCTAATAAGTGGTTAAGACACAACACTGCATCAGCAGTTTATAAAAGGAAAAAAGGCAAGCATGACACACACGTGCACATGCTCCTTATTACCACTTTTATCCCATTATGCAGAAACAGATTTTTGCCTGCTTTGAGAGCGAACCAGCATTACCAGATCAGATGAGGTGTGATCATTTAACTTGAACTGTAACATGTTTGTAAGAAGAGATGAAAAGATAATGAGATTTAATGCTCCTACATAATCATGATATATAAAAACAGAGGCTTAGCATTCAATCCAACTGTAATGAGCATTTCTACAGATGTCTTAACACACGGTTTACTGAATAACATTTATTACATAAAAAAAGAATATTTGATTATTTTATAATATTTGCAGGATGACAGATGTTTTATATAGTAGATGCCACTGCATTGTATTAAAACAAGGAGCACCTTAGAATATATGTACATTCTGATGTGGTGATACATGTTAATTCAATTATGATTCATTTTGAATGAGGGCAGTGCTGTGAAGACGCAATGATATTTTGCTCCACATTTTGCAAATACTGTTAACTGTTCATTACTAATCATAAAATATGCATAAGCATGGAATGACGCTGAAGAACTGAAGAAGCAATACTTGAAGCCACTATTTAGACACCCTTCAAATTATGTGTTACTGAAATTATATTAATGTTCTCTACGCATGGTTAAGTAATCTGTTGGAAAAAAAAAAAAAACAGCACATCAAATACATTAGTGCATGGTAGTTCACCCAAGATAAAATAGCTACTGAATCAGGATATTGTGAACTGAAGTCGAATCAAATTGGGCTATCAGTCCTAACACCCAGCCCTAATCAATAGCTAAACTAATTTCCAAATTCAAAATCTGAATTAGTACACAGTCAAAAGCAGACAATCAAAAAATGAAAGTGTGACCACTCATATACCTGACAACAGCAAAACAAAGGCAGTTTTACAGGAGATCTGAAATCAAGAATTAATATACAACTGAAAAGATTGTTTCAACACTGGAAGTGTTAAAGTTGGGACAAATATTAAAAAACAAAACAGACTTGAAAAAATGAAAGAACCAGTAACATCATGCATAATGCTCAGTGTAGAACAGCAAAAAAGTAAAACTGTGCATACACACAAAAAATTCAGATGCAGAAAACCGTGCATAAGCCAACTTCCATGCACTTCAGCTCCATAAATCCCAGTCAGTATGAATAGGCAGGCACATGCATTCGCCTGCTGTCCCACCCCAAAACCTCCCATAATTTTGCATATTTTAATATGCAAATCAATATAAATAATCACCCGTTCAGTGTTTGGTTAACGGACAATGGCAAAAGCATGTGAAAAATAGAATTTCAGCAAATGTAAAGTGGAGGCAAGGAAAAACATTATTTGTTGGCTTAAGCAGTGGTATAAACAACAAAAGGAAGTTGATTGAGTGATACAGAGTGGCGTATAAACTCGGAAGTTCAAGTTAAACTTAACCTTAAAATCAATGTTACATTTACTAGAGTTTCTCAGATCCCATCGTAACTAAAGTAACACGTTAAATGCTTCGTATTGTATGTGTTCTTCTATTTTTCTACAGCCGTCTGGAGTTTTTTTTTGTTTTTTTCTGTCCCCCCTGGCCATTGGACCTTACTCGTATTCTATGTTAATTAATGTTGACTTACTTTGTTTTCTTATTGTGTCTTTTATTTTTCTATTCTTTATTATGTAAAGCACTTTGAGCTACTGTTTGTATGAAAATGTGCTATATAAATAAATGTTGTTGTTGTTGATGTGCTCTGTGTGTGTGTGAATCACTACAGGCTTCTTAAACGGGCTTTCTCTTGTTGCAGCTCTCAATCTAAATACTAAGATGTACAGCTGATATTTTCATGATGAAATTAAAGCATGTATTAAACATGGGGGCATGGTGAAGCAGTGGTAGCGATGAGCTGGTGCCCTGTCCAGAGATTGTTCCTGCCTCCCGCAAGATGCTTGCTGGGATGTGCACGGCCCCCCGAGGAAATAATTTATTGCAGCAGTACTGTCTCCGTCTAACGCAACACCACCCAATTTCTGTCCTTCCTTTTCTTTCTCCACGTAACCATTCGCCACACAAGAAGCTCTTTAATAAATGTAAAACCATTTCTAAGCTTAGAATGCCGATTCTTCAAAACTTTTAAGGAACAGTGAAATGTTTTTGTAGTACGTTTAATTATTCCATCCATCCAGTCCCAGCAAGCACACAGCGCGAAGCGGGACCAATCCCTGAATGGGGAGCCAGCTCATCACTACCATTATGCCACTGTGCCCACACGTTTTCTCATTATTTAAGTGAAGTTAAAAATTTCTGTATAATGCAATATATATATATATATATATATATATATATATATATATATATATATATATATATATATACTTAAATGCATTTCATCTCAAAACTATCATGAGCGCCAAGAAGGTCTATTTAGATTTACAAGATCTACTTAGAAGCCAGTCGTCATCTGTAAATACGTGCTCTCTTCTACTGAATTGTATTACTGTATTATTATTGAATGGTATGATCAGATTCAATATGCAAATCCTTCATAAAAAGGGTTAGAAGGGTATAGGTTTATGCGGCATTGGGACTCCTTTTGGAACAGATGGGACCTGTTCCACCACGACGGGTTACATCCAAACCGGAAGGGGAACCAATTTATTGGGGAGTCGTACAAGTAGGATAGTCGAGGATTGTTTAAACTAGGGAATGGGAGGGCAGGGAGTCCAGGACAGGCCAGGTTTAGATCTATGCATAGAGGTACAAACAATGGTGTAGAAATAATGTGTAGTAATGTAAATTCTAAGCAAACAGTTAAATGAAGGAGTAATGCCTTAAAAATAGCTTGCCTTAATGCTACAAGTATCAATAATAAGATAATTGAGTGGGAGTTGTATGTAGCAGAGCATAATTACGATATTATAGCAATAACGGAAATCTGGCTAAATAAACATTGGGATGAGTGTAACATAGAGGGATACACATTTTTTAGGAAGGATAGACAGAACAGAAAAGGAGGTGGGGTTGCTGTTTATGCCAAACAGAATTTAAATGCAAGTCCTCTTCAGTTGGATGATGAGCCCCATCTTAGTGAGGACATGTGGCTTCACCTGGAAAATATTAGGGAAAGGGGTCTTATTTTAGGAGTATGTTAGAGACCATCTAATTCAGACAGTAATTTCAACACACACCTTTATACGAATATCAAAAAGGCAAGTTTACAGGGGGTTATTATAGTCATGGGGGACTTTATCCAAATATTTACTGGGATAACCTTGCAGATGGAGGAGCACATGAACTTTTAGAAGTAATCAGTGACTTTTTTTTAACACAGTATGGTTAAAGCACCAACACAGGGTGAAGACTGTCTGGATTTAGTATTTGGTAATTAATCAAGATAGAATTGATGGTGCAGAAGTGATGTAACCACTAAGGTCAAGTGACCTTAATATAATACAATTCTCAGTATTTTGTAAGACTGCATATGCAAAGACTAAAATTGTTAACTTTGGTAGGGCAAATTTTGAGCAGATGCAACAAAGTCTAAGGAGGATAGACTGGGATAAGCTGTTAAGTGTGGAAACAGTCAAGGACCAGTGGAACAGGTTTAAAAATGTAAAAATGTAATTTAAATTTAAAAATGTAATGCAGGACAGATACATACCTTAATTTGGAATTAACAGGAAATTAAAAAAAAAACTCCACAGTGGATTAAAGATTTTAAAAAGAAGTTGCAAAGGAAAAAACTCCTTTATACAGGCATATAAGACTAATAGCTGCAAAGTGAATCATACAGTGTATGAGAACATGAGAGCAACCATTAACGAGGATATCAGGGAGGCTAAAAGACAGTTGAAGAGGAATATAGCAGATAAGGCAAAAGACCCCAAGAGATTCTTTCAGTATTTTAATAGTAAACAACAGTCAAGGAGGAGGTCAAGTGCATCAGAAATAGTAAAGAGGAATTAAAAGATACAGACAATGAAATAGCAGATGCCCTAAACTTACATTTTACATTGAGGTGTTCACAAGTAAGCAAGTGGATAACTACCCAGAGGTAAACGCAACTAGTAAGGAGGAACTGAGGGATTTGAAAATTGTAGAGGGAGATGTACTTCACAGATTAAATAAGCTGAAATCAAACAAATAATCAGGACCAGATATTTACCCATGAGTTCTTAAGGAGACTAGTGAGTACATATAAAAGCCCTTGACACATTTTTAGGAAGTCACTGCGCACTGGTGAGATTCCAAAAGACAGGAATATGGCAAATATCATTACATTATATAAAAAATGGTTACAGGGCATATCCAAGCAACTATAGGTCAGTAAGCTTAACATGCATCAGAAGAAAATTAATGGAAGGAATTAAGGATAATATTAAGCAACACCGGCCAGACAGGAGTTTTTCCGAACAGTCAGCATGGGTTCAGAAGAGGGAGGTCATGTTTTAACAACATGACGGAATTCAATGAGGAGGCAACAAAAGGATACGATCAAAGTGGAGCATATGATATTTATCTGGACTTTCAGAAAGCATTTGATAAGGTGCCACATGAGAGGTTGCGTATCAAACTAAAAGTGGGAGTTCAAGGTGATGTTTTTAGACGGGTGCAGAATTGGCTCAGCCACCGGAAGCAGAGGAAGATGGTGCAAGGAACCTCATCAGAATTGGCCGATGTTAAGAATGGTGGTCCACAGGCGTCAGTGCTAGGGCCGCTGCTATTTTTAATATACATATATAAATGATTTAGATAGGAATTTAAGTAACAAGCTGGTTAAGTTTGCAGATGATACCAAGATAGCTGATTAGCAGATAATTTGTAATCCGTTATCTCATTACAGAAGGACTTGGATAGCATACAGGCTTGGGCAGATCTGCGGCAGATGAAATTTAATGTCAGTAAATGTAAAGTATTACACATAGGAAGTAAAAATGTTAGGTTTGAATACACAATGGGCGGTCAGAAAAATCAAGAGTACACCTTATGAGAAGGATTTAGGAGTCATAGTGGACTCTAAACTATCAACTTCCAGACAGTGTTCAGAAGCCATTAAGATGTCAAACAGAATGTTAGATTATATAGCACAATGTGTGGCATACGAGTCCAAGGAGGTTCTGCTCAGCCTTTATAATGCACTGGTGAGGCCTCATTTGGAGTACTGTGTGCAGTTTTGGTCTCCAGGATACATAAAGGACATCAACATGAACCATCAACAACAAATCAAATTTATAATTGTTCAATATATGATTAAAGTTGAACAAAATCAGACTCTGCAGCTGCATGAATAAAGTACCACATCTGGTTAGCAGAAATAGCTCAAAAGTTGATAGAAATCTACATTTTGTACATAATATATGTATACAAAATTTGGTTGACCGAAGTGAAAGCGTACTCTAGTTACTCTCAGACAAAATTCCACAAATGGCATTTTCAGACTTGGGGAGGTCTAAAACATTGAGATTCATCAAAATCTCAAAGTTGAATTTTTGGACGATTCCAATACTGTCCCCTATACTTTGTAGATTAGAAAGTAAAAAATAATGTCACGTAGACAAATTCTTGCTACATTCCCCTAAAAATTTTGCAAACACATTCTGTATTTCTGGATCAACACAAAAAAAGGCAGAATCTGAAAGAACACCTTGTTAAATAATGCAGGAGGTGGTTAGGACGAACACCCGCACTTAAGGTGGTCCATAGGACTGAACTTGAGGACCACTCAGTTAAGGTTTGTGTTGCTAATTAGCTCACAAATTAAATGTAACATTGAAATAGCAACTCTGATTTAACATTCAGTAATGCACTCGTGTCTGTACTGCTCATCACTAATTGTCAATATCTGGATACAATAGTAAACTTCACAGGAAAAGGAGCATTAAAATGAAAAGCACAAGACACAGATAATTCAGAAATTTGCATTTTTTGCCTTTACATATAAAATATAGTAGCACATATTTCTGAAGATAAAATTAAACAATCATTTATAAGGCTAAACCATTTATTAAACTGGCTGAAATATAAACTAGCAGCCACATTAATACTCAAAAACTAAACCTGGACTGCTCTGCGCTCCAATAAACACACGTTATCAGCAATACACTAATAACCCAATTGTGCTCCACTCACTTAGAAGCTTCTCCGTCTTAAAATGCTTTCTACATTGGTTCCAGATTCTATCTGTGGCACCCCTGCAAGAGAACCACCTCTTTCAACCTTCACAAACATATGCAGTTAATATCTGGAAAAAATTAGGAATTAACTTACTTAGAGATCTTTATATAGACAACGTCTTTGCATCCTATGAACAATTACATTCCAAATTTAACATTCCAGCTACACATTTCTTTCACTATCTTCAAATCAGGAACTTTGTTAAACAGAACTTTCCAGATTTTCCTCATCTTGCACCTTCATTCATGCTGGAAAAAATATTGCTCAATTTTAAGGAATTAGACTCCATCTCTACAATATATAAAATCATTTTACAATCCCTTCCTTTCAAAGATCCAAGAGGACACTGGGAAAAAGACCTCTCAATTAATATATCAGAAAAGGAGTGGAAAGTAGCAATGCAGAGAATTCACTCGAGCTCCATATGCGCAAAGCATACAATTATACAACTCAAAATTATTTATCGAGCACATCTGTCTCGACTAAAACTCTCCAAAATGTTTCCAGGGCATGATCCAACCTGCGAATGTTGCAACCAAGCCCCAGCCTCACTGGGTCACATGTTCTGGGCCTGCACCAAATTAACATTATTCTGGACAAAAATGTTTAATTACCACTCAGACAGCCTTAGACTCACAATCCCTTCTAACCCATTAACAGCTGTGTTTGGGGTTCTTCCAGAGGGGCTTAAAAAGTGGAGAAGGACAAGCAAATTGTGATTGCATTCACTACACTGTTGGCACGCAGACTTATTCTGATAAACTGGAAGAACCCAAACTCTCCTCTTTTAAGTCAGTGGGAAACTGATGTGTTATACTATTTGAAATTGGAAAAAATCAAATACTCAGAGGATCCGTACAGACTTTTTTGAAAACATGGCAGGATCTAATCAGTAATGTTTTAAAATACATTTATAAAGCACAGAGAGTTTATTAATTTAGGTATTTTTACAAGCCTTAAATTTTACACTGTTTGGCTTGCTCTCTCTCAGGGGTGGGGATCGATCTGTTCTTAACATAATTCTTTTTTTTGTAAAAACTTGATTGCTATGTATTGATTGTAATAAAATTAAAAAAAAAAAAAAAAACCTGGAAACCCCTG
Organism: Polypterus senegalus; assembly: GCF_016835505.1. Classification (NCBI taxonomy): domain Eukaryota; kingdom Metazoa; phylum Chordata; class Cladistia; order Polypteriformes; family Polypteridae; genus Polypterus; species Polypterus senegalus. The sequence goes on from NC_053171.1 coordinate 56,373,466, forward strand.
TTGTAATGCAGTGGTTCTCAGGTTCAGTCCTGGGGGCTTCCAATGGATGCAGGTTTTTGTTCCAGCCAGTACTCTCAATCAGTCACCTTAAAGTGATCTCATTGTTTAATTAGGTTAGGAACATGCACTGATACAGTGCCAATCCTGCCACCAACCATCAAGTTCCCCCTGCAAGTTGGAGGACCTGCTTAAAGGACTGAATCCAGGTTAACATCATAACCAGGACAAAGCAATTGCAGGTTAAGGAGGGCCTTGCTCAAGGGCCCAACAGAGTGGAATCACTTCTGACATTTGCAGAATTTGAACCTCATTGCCACCACTCCACCATATATTTTTTAATCAGCTGACCCTATCCCCCATCAAGACCCCCTCCCTTGTATCTTGCATTTAAAAATTAGTGTCAAATTTACATTTAAATACATATCTGTATTTTGTTTCCTTTAGGGACTTATTTGGCTTTACTTTAATTTTTATTTTGGAGATTGCTATCTCTATTGTATCCAAATCAATAATTAATGATGAGCAGAGCATAAACCAGTGAAAGGACTGTGAAATGAGCAACAACTTTACAAAATAAAATTAAAAGGAAAAAAAAAATGTGTACCCATCTAACAAACATACATGTCTGCACCTTTTGGTAAAAATATAGCATCACCAGCTTGCAATTTGTAGTTGCAGACAAAAGAGCACAGAATCTAGGAAATAGCAGCTTGCTTAATAATGAGAAGAAATGGATAGAGACAAAACCCTGCAGGCACAGGAGGCTCAGAGAACTGAACTTGAGAACCTCTGGTATAATTAACTTGTGTCAAATTCAGAATGGATTCTTATCTTATGCCTAATGGTACAGGGATAAACTGCAACACCCCATGAACCTGAAATGCAATAAGTTAATCAATAAACTGGTAAAACTGAATAAAAAAATTAAGATATAATAATTATGTGAGTATACCTGTGCAGCAAAATGACATAACGGTTATGGCTGCTACGTATAGAACGCTCCATGCAAATCCCAGCATTGTTTTCGTGGAATATCCACGCCCTTTTTGTGGACTACCATTCCAAAGATATGAGATTTAGGTCACCTGGCATCCCTGAATTGGCACATGCTGCAACTGCGGGTGTTACCCTGTGTGTATCCTAATGGCATAACCACCTGTCCATGGTTGGTTTACACTTTGCACAAAGACAGGGACTACTCCTTAAGACACCGTCATGTTGGAGTAAGAAATAAAAAGAAGACAACCTGATCTGCGTGCTCATTATTATGGAACAATCATCATTAACTTCACCCTTCACAACCTGTGCATAAAAGCCTCTAAAAGGGAAGAATTGTAGGAGAAATTAAAAGGCTCAGTAATACCCCGGGAAAGGCTAGCTTTACAATAACAAAGTAGGGCGTAAGCATTTCCAGCAGCAGCAGAATCATCAGAAACATCTCACCAGTGAACAGGTGCTTCTGGGACAGCGAACGGTAACAAAGGAATGTAAAATACATTGCAAGATGATGTATGCTATGTGTGCGTGATTTTTTATTTTCCCCTTCCTTCCCAAATAAATGAGGCATGACTATGAAAAGGGAACTATAGCTTTTCACACAGGACATTTCAGCTCGGGGGACTGCCTGCTTAGAGATACAATACAGAAGGTCGCGGCAAATGAAACAAAACGAAGACAAAGGAATATACCAGTGGAAAGGCCCGTGAACCGTCCCACGTCTGTAACGGCGATTAATCAACTATACATAGTTAAGGGAATTAAAGCATTGTCAGAACTAGTAACTCACGGTGCAGGGGAGGTTGCTCGGCCCTCCTGGCCCTCAATGCGTCTCGGCCAAAGCACACGTAGCTACTTGGGAATATGCCGACGCGCTCCTCGATCTTCCCAGTCCACCATCCCTCGTCCCCCGACACCATGGAGTCCCTGGATAACACCTCCACCACATCTCCCCTGCGCAAGCTGAGTTCATCGTCTGCAGTAGCATCGTAGTCAAATACTGCCGTCCAGTAACGAGAGACAGCGGGGTTAAGACTCGAGGGTCGGAGTGTCGCAGCGGGCTCAGGGTCGGTCGAGGAGTCGCTATTATCCGGATTAAAGGGAATGTTGAATGCATCCATTGAAGACCCATAGAGACAGCCTCGGAGTCTCACTTATGGTCCCCGGTAATCACTGGAGGTTTATGGTAATAGCGTTCGAAATGAGCGGCATTTAGACCAATTTCAGGTTGACTTCCTGTACGGTCCGCTATAATAAGACGATTAACGCAGTGCGCGTGAGCACGACTCGCACCGAGAGCGCAGACAAGCGCCACCCCATGAAAATTACAAGCAGTCGACTACAGCAACCGTATGAGCGATTCTGACCACAATTGGCCGTCTTCGCCGAGCACAGTAGTTTATAATAAGCCTTGACGTCAACGCGGTAACGCCCACTCCACCACGCCTGTTGTTTGATTGGATGTTGTCCCCGTCAATCTTCGCTTCGACACACCTGAGGTGTGCGGAGCGTTTCCCGGTAGTTTTTAACATATGGCTTTTAAGAAATTAGCGTGTATTTATAAAGAAACATTGCTCTAAAGGCGATGCCTATGTTATCAGCAGAATGCTGTATTTTAATTTTATTGCAGTTTGGGATAATACGTTATTGCACCGCGAACATTTTTTTTTGCAACTTGAAAAATAATTCACAGCAAAAAGAGGGGCACGGAGTTCGACGGAAAAAAGGAGAAAAGCGAAGTAATCTGCTGCGAGGTGTTTTATAAAACGCACGTTTCTCCAATGGTACGTAGACCTGGGTATTCGTAAGCGATTCTTATTCAAGGTCACACTTTTTATATACAAGTATTTATGAATCTAACTAATTTCAGAAGTGCAGCGAGTTTAGTTCAGCGTATTGCTATACTTTGACGGGTTAAATATAGCCGTCTATTTTCGGCCTCGCTTAATCCAATTTAGGGTCGGAGCTGTATCGCAGTGTGTATATGATGTAGCCCCTTTCTTTTTTTCCGGGTCTTCTTGCTGTCAGTGTGACGTTATTCACTATTAAGACAATTTTTAATAAGATGTATTTAATATATGCTATTAGTCGAACACCTGATCCACAGTTTTGCAGATTATTGTGAAGGCGTCTCACACGTGCATCCAGCCAAAACTCCCATCCAGTTACACACTGCATCAGAAAATAGCCCTGTAGAATATAGGACTCTTCCTTTAAGTCAATGTATATGTTTTACTCGTCACTGAGCTACATAAATAAGATCAATCGAACATGTGTGTTGTCTCCCCGTAGCATTTTACACGAGTTAAAAATGTTAATCGGAGCACTCTTTTGATAAGCACATTCTTTACATACTAAATTGCTTATATCCATAATACAGTAAATTGCTATGCTACTGTAATAAATGGAATTGCGTAACAGGAGCAGATGCCCACCATCTTCCAGTAATATTCACTGCCATCACATTTTTTATAACCGGTTGAGTGCGATTTGAGTATGACCAATTTGTACACCACAATAATCAAATACGACGAATACATTTAAAATACCTTTTTTTAAAAAAAAAAAAAAAAAATAAAGAACTGAAGTGCCTTATGCCAACAAAATTCTTGTAAAAAGAATATACAAACCACACACAAATCATTAAGGGAGCAGAAAATAATCCTCTTCTAACTTATTAATAAGAATACATTATTACAAGCAAACCATCACATCCACAATTGTGAATAAATAAAATATCAACCATGAATTTCACATGCACAAAACATGCACCCCCTAGACATCTTAGACATCTTTAAAGCCACTTCACCTTTTAATCAACACTCTCCTCAAATGTAAAACACACAAACACCCCCTCCACATTTAAAACTAAACTTCCCTTTTTTAATCAAAGCTGGGACCTCTATCCATAGAATCTTGCTGTCTGTCCTTAAAAGTTCAGCTTTACTTTAAGACACGCTGGTGTCCCAGAGTGTCTTACCAGTGACCAACTTAGTAATTTAAAAAGATCAGCCCCCACAGCCACGTTTAAAAGAAATTATCCTTCAGTCCCAAAACTTCCAACTGCCTGAAATCCTCAACTCGGCCAGATCACTTTTGTACACCTTCCTTGGCTTTAGATTCGTACAATGAATCCCCCCTTTAGCATTTGCAAACCCCATCTTAAATATTCACCTTCAGTATGGGGTATCTTCTGTTTAATTAATCAATCAATTTATCACCAACATCAACAAGTTCATTAAACTACTGAACATTCAATGTAACTCAAAGTAAGTGAAGAAAACACTCAATAAAAAGACTCTTTAAGACCTGCAGTACATCTGATCAGAGTCTATATTTTTCAGGTGTTATAAAGATTTAGTTTTAGCTTTTTATTTTCACAAATGGACTGTGTCCTATCACCAGGAATCAGAGGTAATTGTGGGGTTTCTCTTTAGTGCAAGGGTTTCCAGCCCTTTTTTATGCAAAGGCAACCCTAACAGACAACCCCCCCCCACCCCATTAAATAATTGGCTTATGACATGTATCCTAAATAGATGTATGTGTGTGTGTATGTACAGTATGTATATTATATATACAAGGGGGAGTTAAGCTAATGTTAGAAAATGGGATTTATCAGAAAATGAAATGAACCTTAACAAAACTGATGATATAATTTCTCAATGTATTCTCCACCCATCTCAATGCACTTGTGCCACCAGCCAGGATTCCAGCAGAATAAAAGGCTTTTTTCATATCCTCACAAACACTTGTGCACAGACATTATCTGTCTTGAATTGATGACCACCCAGATGTTTTTTTAGCAATCCAAAAAGGTGGAAATGACATGGTGCCAAATCTGGCGAATAAGGAGGATGTGGCAATACCTCAGACTTCAATTTCTCCAGAAAAGCTTTGGTGTTCTTAGCAGTGTATGTGTGATTGTCTTGTAGCAAAAGGACTCCTTGAGACAGCAGTCCCGCTGCTTGGATCAAATAGCAGGCTTCACGTTGGTCTCCAGCAAGTCACAGTAAACTTGCACGAGTGACTGGAGTACCCCTCAGCATGTTGTGTTCGACAGTAACTCGGGTGTACGAGTATTTGCAAGGATAAGACACAACCTTTTATTCTGCTGTAATCCAGGTACTTCCAGGCAGGTGGCACAAATGCATTGGGAAGGGTGGAGACTACATTGAGAAATGGATTTATCAGTTTTGTGAAGGTTCATTTTCTAATAAATCCCTTTTTCTTACTTTAGCTTGACTCCCCCTCGTGTGAAAAAACCTGCATCACATAGGTATGATGTTGCAGAGGCTAAGAGACATCAGATGTGTTTTTACCTCAAAACTGGGTGTTCATTTTTCACTTTGCTCCAGAATTCTGGCAGGGAAACAACAGAGAATTTCACTTTCAAAGTTATGTCACTGGCAAATTCAATTCATTCCTCTAGTGACCTCAAATCAAAGTTCGCATTATTGGTTAGTATTTCTTATGTATTTCTGACTTAATTTAAATGAGGCTTGTCCAGGTTTAAGTAACAGTTGTTGAATAACAATATTAGAAGCCATATTCTGTCTGCTGTGACACTGAATATGCCAAGTTCCTAGTGAACTTGGGACATTTCTGTATTTTTTCCATTGAGCTTTCAATTACCAAAGTCCTGTTTTTTGGATGCAGGCTCAAACTTTATCTTACAAATTGGGAATGCTTTTGTCTCAACTCTGTTATAATGGTATAAAAAATAAATTTCATCATAGAAAATATGATTTTCATCCCTCCATTTCATTTTTCCCCTGTTTTGCTGATGACCCCCTGACAAATCTCCAGAGATCTGCAGGTTAGGAAGCCCTGCTCATGTAGAGTTACAGCGACACAAGTCTGGTCTCTTCTGTTTTGGATAGAGCTGGGCTGGTGACAGGTCTCAGCAGAGTACTCTTCCCCCAGTGCATATACAGTACACAGGTACAGATTTGATATCTTGTTCATTATTGAAGTTGGGTTTGTAACCCTCTGCTCATGTCACTTGTTTGAGGTCAAGCAATGCAACACCAACAACTTTTATTTTTATAGCATAGCGCATTTTCACAAATAAGTTTAGCTCAAAGTGTGCAAACAGTAAAAGAAATACAGAGTAAATAGATGAAAATAAATGATTAATAAATATATAGAAACATTGTAAATAAAACACAAATGGAAGTGTTTATAATGGAGTTAAGTATAACTTATTACTTTTAAATATACCGGGGATTCAGAAAGAATTCAGACTCATTCACTTTCTATGCACTTTACTATACTGTAGATTTAAGCTTACATGGAAAATTTTGTCCATCAATCTGCACTTAGTAACCTAAATGAAAAAGTGAAAAGTAGTTTTCAAAAAGGTTTTTTAAATTTATCCAAAATTAAAAACTGAAATCTTCCCTTTCTGCAGACACCTAATTTTGTCTTTGTAGAAGCCCTTTTTGGCAGCCTTTACAGCTTCCAGTCTTCTTGGAAAAGTTTCTACAAGACACTTGGATTTGGGCAGTTTATTGCATTCTTCCTAGCAGATCCTCTCAAGATCTAATAGAATGGATGGGACATGTCTTTAAAGTGCCACCTTCAGATCTCCCCACACATATTCGTTGGGGTTTAAGTATGTACTTTTGCTGGGATGCTCAAGAACAGTCAGAGTCTTGTCCTTAAAGTCATTCTAGTATTGTCTTTGATGTATACTTCAGGTCATTGCTGTGCTAAAAGGTAAACCATCACCCCAGGTTGTTGTCATATGCACTCTAGAGCATGTTTTCTTCAAGGACCTCTCTGTATTTGGCCACATTCATCCTTCTGTCAACTCTGACCAGCCTCCCTGTTCCTGCTGCTTAGAAGCATAACCCATAGCATGATGCTGCCACTACCATGCTTTACTATGGGGACAGTATAAGGCAAATGGTGAGCAGTGCCTGCTCTTTGCCAGACATAGTGACTGAAATTCTGCCCAAAGAGGACAATTTTCGGCTCATCAGACAACATAATCTTTTTCCTCGTGCTCTCAGAGTCCTTTAAACTGTGACATGCGTATTACGCAAGGGTGGCTACCATCTAGTCTTCCTTCCATAAACTGCTGAATGATTTTGAGATGGTTGTCCTCCCAGCAGGTTCTCCCATTTCAGCAGAGGACTTCTGAAGGTCTGTTAGAATGAATACTGGAGCACCACCCTGGCCAAGGCCCTTCTTGTCCGGTTACTCAGTTTTGCTGTAAATCCAACTCTAGGAAGAGTGCTGGTGGTTCCAAACTCTCCCATCTCACGATTATTAAGGCCACAGTACTCCTGGGAAAACTCAGCACCTTAAAAATGGTTTTCTTCCCTTGTTTTGATCTATGCCTCACCATAGGTTGATCACAGAGGTCTACAGAGAATTCTGTGGACTTAATAGCTTGGTTTTGTCCTGACGCGTAGTGTGAATTGTGGGACCTTATACTGTATACACAGATATATGTGTGCTTTTCTAAACAATGTCCAATTAATTCAGTATACCACCAGTAGACTTAAATCAAGTTCTAGATACAGTACATCTGAAACAGAATTAAAGCAAAAAGGATGCACCTGAACACACTTTGGATTGAATACTTTTATAAATGAGAGCTATCATTTAAATTGGTTTTTAATACATTAAATTGGTTTTTAATACATTTGCATACCTTAATAAAAACATGTTTCCACTTCTCCATTATGGGTTATTGAACATAGACTGTGTAAAAATACCACATTTACCTGTTTAAAATTAAACCTTCAACACAGTACTGTGTAAAGAAAGTAAAACAGTCTGAATCCACTCTATGGAGTCTTTAGGACCCTAATAGTCATAACAGATGGCCAGAAAAGGAAAACAAATTCTCCAGCTGGTGGATGCTGGAGAAAGTAAACTTCTAGGAATCCCAAAGCCATCAGACTGCCCAGCACTCCATACCCCAGAACTCTACAGTCCATAATGGGACCAAAATATTTAATATTGTCATAATGCATCAATCTGATGCACCATGCCCATCAGTAATTGCAGCATCCACATTCTTCACAGAATGAAAGACTCTGAAAAAGTACTTTGATAAAATGACAGTGGCAAAGAATGCCACCACAGAAAAATGTAATCTGTTATAGATTAAATAAATTTTATTAATCCATGGGGAAATTCAGAAACTAACTGTACAAAATTATGAAAAGGCAAAATGAGCAAAAGTGGGTTTTTAGAAGTATTTTGAAATGTTCCTCAGTTTTGGCTCAGTATTTCTGTATCATTATGCAGCCACACAGTCTGCTGGTGTTTCATTATCTTTTATTGGTAATCTGGTCACCTTCAGTAGCAGCTTTCAGATGTGAAAAAAAAGGAACCTATGTAAAATATACAAGTTTGTTAAACTGCTGTCAAGGTTATCTTGAAACTGTTAACTAGTTTCTAGTTTAACTTACACAAAATGTTTCTCTGTTTTAAGATAGATGAATTTGCACATTTGCTAATGCTTTTTAAAGGGTGATTTTGAAATTTTAGAACTTTATACAGGGTAATCTATTTGAGATATGTGAACAAAAATTGAACTGCAAATTTCCTTAAAGAATAAGAGTCAACATAACCAACAGAAACAGTTCAACAGAACTGGTCCACTAGGTGCCAAGTTGTTAATTGACAGACTGACAGACATAGGCTATTGCTATAGGTGTTTTATGCATTATATGTGAACACAACTAAAAACAGCTATGCTGTATAAGGTTTATAACATTAACAACTGCATCACAAACTGCAGGACATATGAGAGCAACCACTAGTAAGGATATTGGGTGGAAAGCTAGAAAGCTTTTAGAGAGAAGAGTGATTATTTTAAGGAAGGGTAAAGTGTACAAGAAACTAAATTATATATAAGTGAAATAGTGAATCTTAGTTTACAAATGTGAAGTACTCAATACCCTCCCAACATTATTAATAATTATTCTTTACATTTATGTGCTGCTTTCCTCACTAATCAAAGTGCTTCAATAAGTTTGGAGCTACTTCAACCACAACTAATGTGTAGCATGCACCTGGAGCCATTTTTGCGCCAGTACGCTTATCACATGTTAGCTGTTAGGTGGGGAAGTGGTGAGAGAGAGAGGCAGGGAATTATTACGGAGCCAGAATGACTAGGCTGTGGTGGGCAATTTAGCCTGGACATCGGGATACACCCTTCTCTTTATGAAAGATGCCCAGGGATCTTTTATGACCACAGGGAGTCAGGACCTTGGTTTTATGTCTCATCCAAAGACATGATCTGCAAATTACAGAGAGAGAAGTACTGCTAAGATTAAATAGGCTAAACTCTAACAGATCACAAGGACAAGATAATGTCTATCCCAGAATGCATAAGGAGGTTAGTAAGTACAAGTATGAACCTTTGATGTGTATTTTTCAAAAATATCTGAATAGTGGAAAAATTATTGAAGACTAGAAGGTAGCAAATATTATCTCACTAAGTAAAAAGGGTGATCCAGTTAACTTATCAGGCATTATGGGTAAAATTAATACAACCTGCTATTAAGGAAAAGATAGAGTATCACATGTCAAGAAAATGTTTATTAGCAAGTTGCAACATGGATTGAGATGAAGGAGACTGTCTTTTACCAATATGCTTTAATTCTATGAGGAAGCAACAAAAGCATACGGTAAAAGAGGTGCATATGGCATTATTTACCTTATTTTTCATAAGGTTTTTGAGAAGGTATTACGTGAAGCTTGGAATCAAAAGAAATGTGAATTCAGGGCAGTACATGGAGGTGGGTGCAAAATTGGCTTATACAACAAGATCAAAGGGTCGTGGTGGGAGATATCATAAGTGTTGTTCCCCAGGAGTCGGTTGCTGGGGCTGCTGCTTTTTTTTTTTTTTTAAATATACCTAAATTATCTGGTGTGGGCCACTAGGGGGTACACCAGTCACCCTACCAGACACAGACAGGCATGGACACAACTGCAGGTGCCACACACCTTTATTTTTCCTGTGGGAACAGCTTCCCCGTTTCCCACCCTTACATACAGTTCTTCCTTCTTTCCAACTTAAAGTCCTTTCTCGCCGCCACTCCTCCTCCAGCAAGCTTTATCTTCTTCTACCCGACTCTGGCCTCTGCAGTAGTGACGGTTGACCTCTTTTATAAGACACTTGGAAGTGCTCCAGGTGCTCGTTGACCGGCTTCCGTCAGCACTTCCGGGTGTGGCGGAAGTTCTGCAACACAGGGCTCCAACTAAGTCCAAGCTCCCTCTGGCAGTGGCTACAGGCCCCAGCAGGGTGGAGCTTTCAAGCTCCAAACCCGCGGTCATACAGCAAGCCAGGGCTACTGCCCTCTAATGTCCCGGGGAAGGTAATGCCCAGAACACAGTCTCTCCTCTGGTCCTTCTGATACAAGGGTGTCCCGGCTAGGCAAGGGTTCTGGTCATGTGTCACACTGGACAAGAATACGAACAACAGGTTTGTTTAAGTCTGAAGATGATACTAAAGTAGAAGAATAAACTAAATTGTTACAGAGGGACTTGGATATCAAGCTTGTGACAGATGGAATTTAATGTAAGTTAATGTAAAGTACTACATGTAGGAGGTAGAAATGGTAGAAGTGAATACACAGTGAGAGGCATGAAAGATAAAAGTAATCTTTATAATCAGGTTCTAGGTGTCATAGTGTATTTGTCACAGTTTATATCCAGATAAGTTCAGAAAGGTTATGCGTAAGCTTTATAACTCAATAGTAAGGCCTCACCTGGACTACTATGTGCAGATTTTGTCTCCATATTACAAAAAAAGGCACAGGCAGTGCTAGAGAGAGTCCAGACTTGTGCATTTACATGCAATGATTCCTTACCTTGTCACGTGTGGTGCTCACATGTCTTCCTAAATTATCCTGCGCATTGTGTCTTTAAAACAGATAGTGAATTAGTTGTTAAAGCCAAAGAAAAACCCAAAAGGCTATTTGTTTGAATCTGAAACTAGAAGTGAAAAAGTCTAGGTAAAGTGCTTTATTATACATTATTTAATTTAATTGGTTTAATCACTGATTTGAGTCATTGATAATACCATTAATAAACTAATTCTGTCAACCTTTATGTATTTCGGTATTATTTGAACAAAAATGGGGCTCATTAAGAGCTAAGAAATGCTTACATTTTATGATTAGGTGTTTGCATTATGAAAGTTCACTTTACAAAAGGGTTTTCTAAAACAAATGGGCTGGCTCCTTCCTAAAGCCAGGGAAGCCATTAGCTATAGCCCCACTGAGTTAAGAAACAATCATTAAGATTATTATTTGTGCTGACTGTGACTGCTTTAAGTCACCATTACATGGTTCTAGCTCTGTATATATAAAAACCATCTGTTTGTCCGCTTTTCACGCCAGAATTACTTAACAGATTTAGATTGGGTTTTTTTCTGTAATTCGCTTGAACATTCTGGTTGATTTTGCAACTTCTCTCATTGAGCTATGTATCAGAGTTCACTTGCAGCACCAATTCATTAACGGGAATCTAAGAGACACACAGCGGGCCGAGGGGAGGGAGAAGCAGGAAGTGGGATGTCAGGAGTAGGGAGCCAGGTGAGGCCCTCCGCACTGTCCTATTTCACTTCTACTTAAAAACCTAAATTTTAGTAGTTTTCTCATGGGGAAATTTTACTTTTTCTTAATTCACTTTCCATAAACGTCTCACTGCTTCTAAGTATGGCTATTGGGTACTTCATACAACATTACTGTTGAACCACCTCTTACAAAATACCAAATAGTGCACAGTTATAAGCCTTCCTACAAAGCAGTTGAAGACAGATTAAGCAAGCTCCCACAATCCCTCAAGCAGATACAGTGGTGTGAAAAACTATTTGCCCCCTTCCTGATTTCTTATTCTTTTGCATGTTTGTCACACAAAATGTTTCTGATCATCAAACACATTTAACCATTAGTCAAATATAATACAAGTAAACACAAAATGCAGTTTTTAAATGATGGTTTTATTATTTAGGGAGAAAAAAAATTCCAAACCTACATGGCCCTGTGTGAAAAAGTAATTGCCCCCTGAACCTAATAACTGGTTGGACCACCCTTAGCAGCAATAACTGCAATCAAGCGTTTGTGATAACTTGCAATGAGTCTTTTACAGCACTCTGGAGGAATTTTGGCCCACTCATCTTTGCAGAATTGTTGTAATTCAGCTTTATTTGAGGGTTTTCTAGCATGAACCGCCTTTTTAAGGTCATGCCATAGCATCTCAATTGGATTCAGGTCAGGACTTTGACTAGGCCACTCCAAATTCTTCATTTTGTTTTTCTTCAGCCATTCAGAGGTGGATTTGCTGGTGTGTTTTGGGTCATTGTCCTGTTGCAGCACCCAAGATTGCTTCAGCTTGAGTTGACGAACAGATGGCCGGACATTCTCCTTCAGGATTTTTTGGTAGACAGTAGAATTCATGGTTCCATCTATCACAGCAAGCCTTCCAGGTCCTGAAGCAGCAAAACAACCCCAGACCATCACATACCACCACCATATTTTACTGTTGGTATGATGTTCTTTTTCTGAAATGCTGTGTTCCTTTTACGCCAGATGTAACGGGACATTTGCCTTCCAAAAAGTTCAACTTTTGTTTCATCAGTCCACAAGGTATTTTCCCAAAAGTCTTGGCAATCATTGAGATGTTTCTTAGCAAAATTGAGACGAGCCCTAACCCTTCTGTCATTGGAGTACACCCCCTTCTACAACCGATCTTTCAGTCTTAAGGGTCTGTTGCCATATTTCAACAGACATCAAAGAAGTGTATTTACCAAAAAAACATACAACATATGCAGTTTCTGGTGCTTACTGACGAATTTTGTCAGATCATTTAACCCTGGTTTTATCGGGCTTTTTAGCCACTGCAAGGACCAAAGTGACAAAAATAAACTCTGTCCCCACCTATGTTTCTGCCTTTTCAACCTCCTTAGACAAAGATGCCTGCCAGTCAAGGTCATAACCTTGGGCCTCATGTATGAATGGTGTGTATGCACAGAAATGTTGCGTTAGAAGTTTTCCATGTTCAAATCGCGATGTATAAAACCTACACTTGGCGTAAAGCCATGCACTTTTCCACGGTACCTCATGGCCAGTCGTACGCAGGTTCTCCGCTCAGTTTTGAAGACTGGCGGCACTCAGTGTAAAAGCAGTGCTACTGTTCCTGTGTGGTTACCGTTTATTTCTTAGAACCACATTTCTGATGCAGCTTTATAAATACACTGAAACTAACCGCATATTGTTTATTAGTGTAATGCATCTGATTGTAGATTACATGTAACAATATAATGGCCCAGGGAATAGCCATAGTATTCCAAATACCATAACTGCTTTAGCGTTGTTACTCTCACTGCACCATCTTCTTCTTTTTCTTCTTTCAGCTGCTCCCTTTAAGGGTTACAGCAGATCATCTTTTTCCATATTACTCTCACTGCACCACTCGGAGTATTTATATCACTGTATCTGAGTGGGGAATCACAGCAGCAGATTGGAAAGAGAATTATCGGTATTGCAGCATCAAGCCCACGCTGCCAAAGCCACAGCAAAACATTTCAAAGCCTTTCCTATACGTACTTCACGGTTCAGAAACAGTTTCATCCCAAGAACTATAAATGCACTTAATTAATTGCTCCTTGTAGAACTGTTTGTACTTATAAGTACAATTACCCCACTGTAAACTTGCACTACGGTTATAATATTGCACAACCTGCGCCACTTTATAAAGCGCGTATTTACATATGATGACAATATCAATTTTAAGATGAAATGCAGCAAAATATGTTGATTATATTATACAGATAAAACTTTAACTTCATTTAAATAATCTGTATTGTTAATAATTTAACATGTGAGGACACGGTGCCGCAATGCTAGCTAGTTCACGTATTGTTCCTGCCTTGCGTGCTGTATATTTACTGAAGCTGGCGCAACACTGGAAGGATAGATGAATAGAATAATTAAACAAGTACAATGAAGATATTTCAGTGTTCCTTAAAAGTTTTGAAGAATTATGGTTTTAAGCTTACAGATGGCTTAACGTCTATTACAGAGCTGATTGTGTGGCGATTGGGTATTTGGGGAAAGAAAAGTAAGAACAGGAATTGCAGGTTAGTACGTTTGAAAGAGACAGTACTGTACTGCTACAATAAATTATTTCATCAAAGGTCGCAGCAGCATCTTGTGTGAGACATGACCAATCACTGCGCCACCGTGTTCCCATTTTTAATAATGTTTTCATTCCAATCATCATGAAATTGATACCACGTATACATCTCAGTATTTTAATTATTCAGAGAGATGTAGTATCACGAATGTAATGGATTCTGTGTCCTGTCGGAGAAAGAGAAAGAACGGAAGCATGTAGTGATTCACACACATAGAGCACATTAAAGAACAAATACAAAGCAAAGAAACTGGTGAATTTAAATGAATTTAAGATGAAATTTATGATGTTCTACTTTAATGACAAAATAAACTACGTGATTAAAGTGGAAATTTCGAGATTAAAGTTGACATTTCATGCTTTTTTCCTACTGTGTGCCTTTTTTTCTCTGTACCCTAATAAGCTTTCATATGAAACTCAGACGATGGGTTAGGACTCGCCTTTTCACAGCGACTTTGATATGTGACAGCTTCTTTTTTTATTTCCGGCACTGTGCGAATTTGTGAACTTGAGCTTTCGAGTTTCTCCAACATGCTATGTCAGTTGATCAGCTTCCTTGTGTTGTTTATACCACTGTTTAAATCAACAAATAGTACGTTTTTCTTTGCCTCCACTTGGTATTCGCTGAAATTCGTATATTTTCGCCCGTGCTTTTCCCATTGTCTTTTCACAGAGCGCTGAGCTTAAGGGCTATTTATATTGATTTGCATATTCAAAGAGGCGTAACTCTGGGAGGAATTGGGGTGGGACAGAAGGCGCGTGCACGTGCGTTAGTTTTCACGCTGACCGGGATTTATGGAGTGGAAGAACGTGGAAGTTGGAGTACGCACAGATTCCTGCATCTGGATTTTTCTGTGCGTAAGCACATTTCGGCTTTTGTGCTTAAGTCATGTTATAGTGTGAATTCTATGCACGCCGTTATACATGAGGCCCCTGAACTTGCTAAGAACAGCATGGGCAACACTTACCATGCTGCAGCTAACATATGAAACGATTTCCCAGACCTGATTTAATTTTCTAATTTGAGGCCCACCACAGCCATTCTCCATGTCTTAAGAATTTTGACGTTTCATTGGAAATTTGTTATTTCATATCATGTTTTTTCTGTATGTCTGTTATGGATATTTAAGAAGGTTAAACCTCAAGAAAAGTAATCATATTTGTATATGGTATAAATTATTTAGTTTAAGAAAAATATGCATATTTATATGGTCTAATTTTAAATGTGTGTCATTAAGCTCTTCCTAAATGCTGCCACCCAGGAGGCAATGTGCCCCACCATGAAGGTTCTGCTGTAAAACCCAGAGCAAGGCTTAAACCAGTGTCTCCCAACCTCGGTCCTGGGGACCCCCTGTGACTGCAGGTTTTTGTTCCAACCAAATTACTAATCAGTGACAACACTTGATACCACTCATTTAATTAGCAGCTAAAGTTTTCTTTTATTCTATATTCAGAAAAGCACAGCAGCGTGAGTTTTACATTTATATTATTATTATTATATTTTTTATTTATTTATTTTTTAACCAAAATTATTTTTCTAATTTTTATATTGTTCCCAAAACACAGAACCTGGGAAATAACACATCACTTAATTAGCCCAGGAGTCCAATTTAAAACAAAAGCTGGTTGGAAAAAAAACCTGCAGCTACAGGGGGGCCACAGGACCGAGGTTGGGAAACACTGGCTTAAGCTTTACATCCAAGGTTACGGATTGAAACCTTAAACGACGTTACTCTTTGTCATGGTAAGGTCCTAGTCCAGGGATGGGCAAAGTCATGCCTGGAGGGCTGCAGTGTCTGCAGTTTTTTGTTCCAACCCAGTTGCTTAATAAGAAGCATTTGTTGCACTAGTAACACTTGTGCTTCACTTTAGTTGTCTCTCTCGTTAAGATTATGAACCCTTACTGCTTGTTTTAGTCGGAAACAGCTGTTCTCTTGGTTTTTAATGTCTTTTTATTAGCAGTATGATTCAAATGACAAAAGAAAGCAGCATTTCTCCGTTTAGCTTGTTCCCATTTACACCTGTATGTTTTAATTAAATACTTTGGAGGAAGATGAAGAGAAACAAGTGAAAGATTGAGTATTCCTCATCCATTTTAGACTTCAAACCATTTGGATGATATCCTTAGAAAGGAAAAAAAATCTAGGATATGAGAATGACTTGACATTGTAGAGTTAAAGCGCTAACCATCCATCCATCCTCTTCTGCTTATCCAAGGTCGGGTCGCGGGGGCAACAGCTTGAGCGGAGATGCCCAGACATCCTCTCCCCAGCCTCTTTTTCTAGCTCTTCTGGGGGAATCCCGAGACGTTCCCAGGCCAGCCGCGAGACATAGTCCCTCCAGCGTGTCCCGGGTCCTCCTCCCAGTTGGATGTGCCCGGAACACCTCACTAGGAAGGCGTCCAGGAGGCATCCCGATCAGATGCCCGAGCCACCTCATTTGACTGCTCTCGATGCGGAGGAGCAGCGGCTCTACTCTTAGCCCCTCCCAGATTACTAAGCTTCTCACCCTATCTTTAAGGGAAAGCCCAGACACCCTGCAAAGAAAACTCATTTCAGTCACTTGTATTCACGATCTCATTCTTTCGGTCATTACCCATAGCTCCTGACCATAGGTGAGGGTAGGAACATAGAACGACTGGTAAACTGAGAGCTTTGCCTTACGGCTCAGCTCCTTTTTCACCACAACAGACCAAGGCAGAGCCCGCATCACTGCGGATGCCACACCAATCCGCCTGTCGATCTCGCGCTCCATTCTTCCCTCACTCGGGCACTCCACCCTTTTCCGGCTAAGGACCATGGTCTCTGATTTGGAGGTGCGGATTCCCATCCCAGCCGCTTCACACTCCTCTGCGAACTGATTCAGAGAGAGCTGATGATTACGGCCTGATGAAGCAAACAGGACTACATCATCTGGAAAAAGCAGTGACCCAATCTTGAGTCCACCAAACCGGACCCCTTCAACACTCTGGCTGCGCCTAGAAATTCTGTCCATAAAAGTTATAAACAGAATCGGTGACAAAGGGTAAAGCTCTAACAAGCCATGAAATTAAATTTATTGGCAAGGATTGTTTTCTAATTAAGCAACTGGATTGGAGTAAAAACCTGCAGCCTCTGTGGCCCTCCAGGACTGACTTTGCCCACTCCTGTCCTAGGGTGACCCTATTCATAACTTTACTTGTCCCTCCCAGTCTAGTTTTGGTTTTTTTTAAACTTAGAGGAATGTCTTGTCCCTGATATTGGAGCTCATATAAAGTAAAGCAATACAACCTTTCTCCATCCTTGGCCAATTCTATCCTTCCCATCACAGATGGCTCAAAGCATTTAACAGAAGTTTCCATCTCTCTCTTTCTCATTTCTCCTAGGGCACGAAGCAGAAAATGGCCGACAATGGGGTAACTCGCGTTGAAATCGTAGTTGAAGAACTCCAGGCACTCGAACAGATTCAGAAACTCCTGTCCCGACGGAGATACCTTACAAATCTGAAGGCCCGGCTGTTGGATAAACCGTCCTTGCCATCTGGAACCGGCGAAACATCAACCCCGCGTTTTGCCGACCTCACCCCCGCGTCTCGTAGGAGCGACGCCGCTGATGACCTCGGTGGATTTCAGCTATGCAGGCGGGGGTTCAAGGCCAGAGCCCCTCCATCGGCACAGGCGAGCATCCTATCTCAGAACCGGTTTGACCCTCTCCGCGTCCCCATTTCGCCTTCAGCCCCTGGTGATGTAATAGTGGTAGGTGATTCTATCATTAGAAACCTTAATGTCGCATGCCCTAATGCAAAATCGTTTGTTTCTTGTTTTCCCGGTGCTTGTGTCCGAGATGTAATGAAACGTGCGCCAGCAGTCTACAGAAACACAAGGAGAGGGCAGTTGGAGCAATCGTCTTGCATGCCGGCGTAAACGATATAAGGCACCGTCAATCAGAAATCCTGAAGGCTGACTTCACAGTTTTGATTAAAGACACGAAGGAGAGGACCCCATCGGCAAAGATCTTCGTTTCGGTCCACAACCTCTCGTCAGACGATCCAACGAGTACTACAGTCGTCTGCTAGGATTGAACAGCTGGCTACAGGGTTTCTGCAAGAAGAAGGATGTTGGTTTCATCAACAATTGGAATCTCTTTTTGGAAAGGCCGTGTCTCTTCAAGCGTGATGGCCTGCATCCGAACAGTTTGGCGCCGGTCCTCTCCGAAAACATATCGAAGGTAATTCGTTTTCTTGACTATCTATCTCTGCTCTTAACCCCTTCCGAAATAATACTGTTGTGCCAGGACATGATAAATGTTTAATAGAGTCTTCCGTTAAAGTGCACAACATTAATACTGTAATAAGCAATCTCAATGCACGTAGAAAACCTAGGAAATACGGCATAAACTCCAATAATCTAATTAAAATCACTATTTTAGAGGAACAATGTATTAAAACTATAAAACAGATCACAGATTAAACTAAAAATAATAATTTAGTTCCTATTCCAAATATCAATAACGCACATAGTACTCATCTCTGCACCTCCGAAACATTAAATATGGCACTATTAAATGTTAGAGCTTTAACTAACAAAACGTTTTTTATCAACGATCTTATTAGTGATAAAAAAATAGATCTTATTGCACTAAATGAAACATGGCTTAGTTCAGATGCGCTGTTTTAATCGAATCTGCCTCCGGATTACAGTTTTACTTGCAGACCGCCAGGGAAAAGGGGCGGATTGGCTAACATTTACTCGAGCGATTAAAATGTAAAGATGTCAGTTTTGGTAAGTTCAAGTCCTTTGAGTATCTCGCCGTTGTTATTCATGGAGATTCTCAAGTTCTAGTACTATCCGTGTATAGACCTCCTAAATATAACGCGTCATTTTTTGAGGAATTCTCTGACTTAATGTCAATTTTAATTACTAACTATGACACACTCCTAATAGTTGGCGACTTTAATTTTCATATAGATAATCAGTGTGATCTAAAAGTAAAAGAATTTATGAACCTCCTGGATTCTTTTGATTTGAGACAACTCATAAATCAGCCTACACATAAAGCAGGTCATACATTAGACTTAGTGATTACTAAAGGACTGAAAGTTGATATAAAACAGATCATTGATATTGGTCTATCAGACCATTTTCTTCTACTTTTAATATAGAAATAATGATAAAAACACTCATGAGAAGCATATTGTTAAAAACGCTTCTTTGACTCGCAGCAGCTTTAAAACTTAAAACATTTTAAGCAATCAGTCCGTTTATAGTGCCAGCTATAATAGCGAGGATAATGTAAATAGTAAGGTGGAAAGATTTAATACTAAAGTGAGAGCTGCTGTTGACATAGTTGCACCTGAAAAGACAGTGAAAAAATCTTCTAGCATTGTTATACCATGGAAGACCCAAAGAGTGTCTGATTTAAAGAGAACATGCCGTAGAGCTGAGCGTCAATGGAGGAAGACTAAACTTACTATCCACCATGAAATATTAAAAGTCAAAATAACAGAATACAATAACACTGTCCGTCTTGAGAGACGCTGCTATTTCTCAAGATTATAAATAACAATGCTAGTAATCCCAGAGTCTTATTTTCTACAATTGATCGCCTACTAAACCCAGGTAGCTCAAAGGAATGCCTCCTAAGTGCTTCCAGTGAAACCTGTGAGGCTATCGCTGTATTTTCAATCAAAAATTAATGATATTAGAAATAACATAGTATATCCCCCCAACACTAAGGATCCTCCTAAACCCCAGCATCCTGTTATAAACAAATTAAACTCTTTCACTAGGATAGATTTACCTGATTTACAAAAAATAATCTCTCAATTAAAACCCTCCACCTGCTCCTTGACCCAATACCAACAAGGTTTTTCAAAGAAGTATCAGGCGTGCTAATTGATAATGTTCTGACATAGTAAATTCGTCACTAGATACTGGGGTCTTCCCAGACTGTCTTAAGACTGCTGTAGTTAAACCCCTACTTAAGAAACATAATCTTGACCCTCGCTCTTGAAAATTTTAGACCCATCTCTAACCTGCCTTCTTAAGTAAAGTTCTGAGAAGGCAGTCATTATGCAGTTAAATGACCACCTAAATAAACATGCTATTCTTGATAAATTTCAGTCGGGTTTTAGAACAAATCACAGCACAGAAACTGCACTCGTTAAAGTAGTAAATGACTTTGCGTGAATGCAGACAGAGGCCATTTATCTGTTCTCATCCTCTTAGATCTGAGTGCTGCATTTGACACCATTGATCACAACATTCTTAGAAATCGCCTTAGTCAATGGGTGGGCCTTTCTGGCAGTGTCTTAAATTGGTTTGAATCCTACCTGACAGGGAGAAAATTTTTGTTAGTTGTGGGAATTACAACTCAAGACACATGATATCCAATATGGTGTTCCACAAGGCTCTATCCTGGGTCCGCTGTTATTCTCAATCTACATGCTTCCGTTAGGTCAGATTATCTCAGGGCACAACGTGAGCTACCACAGCTATGCTGATGACACACAGCTGTACTTATCAATAGCACCTGATGACCCGATTCTATTGATTCACTAACACAATGTCTGACTTGTATCTCAGAATGGATGAATAGTAATTTTCTCAAGTTAAATAAAGAAAACTGAAATTTAGTGATCAGCAATAATGGATACAATGAGGCTATTAGAAATAAACTGGATACATTAGGATTAAAAGTCAAGACGGAGGTAAAAAGCTTAGGGGTGATTGTTGACTGTAATCTGAATTTTAAATCACATATTAATCAGATCATTAGGACAGCATTTTTCACTTAAGAAACATAAAAAGTTAGACCTCTTATATCACTGAAAGATGCTGAGAAATTAGTTCACGTTTGTTTTCAGTCGACTAGATTACTGTAACGCACTCCTCTCAGGACTACCCAAAAAGATATAAATCGTTTGCAACTAGTGCAGAATGCAGCTGCTAGAATCCTAACTAGGAAAAGAAAATCAGAACACATTTCTCCAGTTTTATGTCACTACACTGGTTACCTGTGTCATTCAGGATTGACTTTAAAATTCTGCTTATGGTTTATAAAGCCTTAAATAATCTCCCCCATCTTATATATCGGAATGTCTGACACCTTATATTCCAAATCGTAACCTCAGATCCTCAAATGAGTGTCTCCTTAGAATTCCAAGAACAAAACTTAAAAGAAGTGGTGAGGCGGCCTTCTGCTGCTATGCACCTAAAATCTGGAATAGCCTGCCAATAGGAATTCGCCAGGCTGATACATTAGAGCACTTTAAAACACTGCTGAAAACACATTACTTTAACATGGCCTTTTATAACTTCATTTTAATCTTAATTTAACTTAATCCTGATACTCTATATGTTCAATTCATCATAATAACTATTCATGGTGGCTCTAAAATCCGTACTGACCCCTACTCTCTTTTCTGTTTCTTTTTCCGGTTTCTTTGTGGTGGTGGCCTGCGCCACCTCCACCTACTCAAAGCTTCATGATGCTCCAACAATGATGGATGGATTAAAAGGCAGAAGTCTACGTGACCATCATCATCATCAAGCCCTTCCGTGAGAACCCTAAATCCAAAGAGGACTGTTTCATTTATGTTAGGTAGAATGCCCAGAGGGGACTGGGCGGTATCATGGTCTGGAATCCCTACAGATTTTATTTTTCTCCAGCCGTCTGGAGTTTTTGTTTTTTCTGTCCCACCTGGCCATTGAACCTTACTCTTATCTGATGTTAATTAATGTTGTTTTCTTATTGTGTCTTTTATTTTTCTATTCTTTATTATGTAAAGCACTTTGAGCTACTGTTTGTATGAAAATGTGCTATATAAATAAATGTTGTTGTATCTGATTAGTAGGGTCACAAGAGCAATAACTGGCATATCCACCTTCCTTGCATTTTAAAATTAGATATTGTTAGATATTAATAATAAAAAAAAAATATCAACCCACTTGCTAGACATTACTCTCTGCTACAATCTTTTGCTCTTAGTGTCTGATTTTTCTTGTTAATAATTCATAGCATTCCACTTCTTCATTCAGTATCTTGGTTCTAGTGAAAATTTTGTCCATTTGTTACCAATTTTTGTTTAGGTTTAATTTTACAGTTTAGCGCTCTGGTGTTTTTGATAGCTGTGTCCATGAACATTTAGATATCAACTCTAATTGCATTTTCTTAAAAACACACACATCTTCCTTTATGTTTTAACATACCCCTGCGATTGTTCAGAATCTACATTGCTAGTAAGATTTCACCTAGAGCAGTGGTCCTCAATCACGGTCCTGGAGGGCTGCAGTGGCTACTGGTTTTCATTCCAGCCAGTGCCCTAATTAGAACTCAGTCCTTGCTTATAATGAAAGTTGGTGTTTAACTGTTTGCCTTGTTAGTGCTTTTATTGAAGACAAATTTTAGTTACTTTGTAAATCAGAGGTCCTCAATTTCAGTCCTGCAGGACTGCTATGGCTACAGGTTTTGACTTTAACCAGTTTCTTAATTAGAAACCTTTTATTTACTACCAAATCAATATTTTTTTTGGGCTTAATTTTAGTTCTCTTACCATTCAGAACCCTTAATTGCCTATTTTAGATTTTAGAAGCTGCATTTAAGTTTTAATTGTTGCCTGTTTTTTTAATCAGACATTAGTAAATAATGAGATGCAGATAACCAATAAACCAGCAGCTCTCCAGCTAACGTGCTTAACATGAAGTATCTGTAATAAAAAAATGTTAAGAAATGAGCGAGAGGGGAATTGAAAGGACCATTAAGTTTAAATCTATTCTGGTCCACAAAACACGTAGATAATGTTCACACAGAAGGAAACTCTACAGTGAAAGTCAAATTGCTCTTGGATGAATGCAAGCATTAACAAGCTAAATAGTTCAATACCAAGTTTCATTATCAGCATGGACTGTCTTCTAATTAGGAAACTAGTTGGAATAAAAACCTGCAGCCACTGTGGCCATCCAGGACTGTGATTGAGGACCCCTGACCTAGAATTTTGAAGCAAATTGACCAAGTTTATGCTGTTGTCCAGTGGAGCTGCTTTGGATACTCAGGACTAGCACAACACCATTCCTCCTCTTTTTTTTTTTTTTTTTTTTAATTTTATTAGTTTTATTGTAATCATTCCATACAAATAAATCCATCCATCCTCTACCGCTTATCCGAGGTCGGGTCGCGGGGGCAGCAGCTTAAGCAGAGAGGCCCAGACTTCCCTCTCCACGGCCACTTCTTCCAGCTCTTCCGGAGAATCCCATGCGTTCCCAGGCCAGCCGGGAGACATAGTCCCTTCAGCGTGTCCTGGGTCTTCCCCGGGGCCTCCTCCCGGTTGGACGTGCCCGAACACCTCCCCAGGGAGGCGTCCAGGAGGCATCCTGATCAGTTGCCCGAGCCACCTCATCTGACTCCTCTCGATGCGGAGGAGCAGCGGCTCTACTCTGAGCCCCTCCCGGATGACTGAGCTTCTCACCCTATCTTTAAGGGAAAGCCCAGACACCCTGCGGAGGAAACTCATTTCAGCCGCTTGTATTCACGATCTCGTTCTTTCGGTCACTACCCATAGCTCATGACCATAGGTGAGGGTAGGAGCGTAGATCGACTGGTAAATTGAGAGCTTTGCCTTACGGCTCAGCTCCTTTTTCACCACGACAGACCGATGCAGAGCCCGCATCACTGCGGATGCCACACCGATCCGCCTGTCGATCTCACACTCCATTCTTCCCTCACTCGTGAACAAGACCCCAGATACTTGAACTCCTCCACTTGGGGCAGGATCTCTCCCCCAACCCTGAGAGGGCACTCCACCCTTTTCCGGCTGAGGACCATGGAGGTGCTGATTCTCATCCCAGCCGCTTCACACTCAGCTGCGAACCGATCCAGAGAGAGCTGAAGATCACGGCCTGATGAAGCAAACAGGACAACATCATCTGCAAAAAGCAGTGACCCAATCCTGAGTCCACCAAACCGGACCCTTCAACACCCTGGCTGCGCCTAGAAATTCTGTCCATAAAAGTTATGAACAGAATCGGTGACAAAGGGCAGCCCTGGCGGAGTCCAACTCTCACTGGAAACGGGCTGACTTACTGCCGCAATGCGGACCAAGCTCTGACACCTGTACAGAGACCGAACAGCTCTTATCAGGGGGTCCGGTACCCCATACTCCCGGAGCACCCCCCACAGGATTCCCCGAGGGACACGGTCAATGCCTTTTCCAAGTCCACAAAACACATGTAGACCGGTCGGGCAAACTCCCATGCACCCTCCAGGACTCTGCTAAGGGTGAAGAGCTGGTCCACTGTTCGCGACCAGGACTAAAACCACACTGTTCCTCCTGAATCCGAGGTTCACTATCCGACGGACCCTCCTCTCCAGAACCCCCAATAGACTTTTCCAGGGAGGCTGAGGAGTGTGATCCTCTATAGTTGGAACACACCCTCCGTCCCCTTTTAAAGAGGGGACCACCACCCCGGTCTGCCAATCCAGAGGCACTGTCCCGATGTCCATGCGATGTTGCAGAGACGGTCAACCAAGACAGTCCTACAACATCCAGAGCCTTAAGGAACTCCGGGAGTATCTCATCCACCCCCGGGGCCCTGCCACCAAGGAGTTTTTTGACCACCTCGGTGACTTCAGTCCCAGAGATGGGAGAGCCCACCTCAGAGTCCCCAGGCTCTGCTTCCTCATTGGAAGGCATGTTAGTGGGATTGAGGAGGTCTTCGAAGTACTCCTCCCACCGACCCACAACCCGAAGTCGAGGTCAGCAGCGCACCATCCCCACCATATACGGTGTTGACACTGCACTGCTTCCCCCTCCTGAGACGCCGGATGGTGGACCAGAATCTCCTCGGCCGTCCAAAGTCGCTCTCCATGGCCTCTCAAACTCCTCCCATGCCCGAAGTTTTGCCTCAGCAACAACCGGCCGCTCCGCTTGGCCTGCCGGTACCTATCAGCTGCCTCCAGAGACCCACAGGACAAAAAAGTCCTATAGGACTCCTTCTTCAGCTTGACGGCATCCTCACCGCGGTGTCCACCAACGGGTTCGGGATTGCCGCCACGACAGGCACCACCACCTTGCGGCCACAGCCCGTCAGCCGCCTCAACAATAGAGGCACGGAACATGGCCCATTCGACTCAATGTCCCCACCTCCCTCGGACGGGTTGAAGTTCTGCCGGAGGTGGGAGTTGAAGCTACTTCTGACAGGGGACTCTGCCAGCCGTTCCCAGCAGACCCTCACAACACGCTTGGGCCTACCAGGTCTGACCGCATCTTCCCCACCATCGGCCAACTCACCACCAGGTGGTGATCAGTTGACAGCTCGCCCTCTCTTCACCCGAAAGTGTCCAAGACATATGGCGCAAGTCCACGACACGACCACAAAGTCGATCATCGACCTGAGGCCTAGGGTGTCCTGGTGCCAAGTGCACATATGAACACCCTTATGCTTGAACATGGTGTTCGTTATGGACAATCCGTGACGAGCACAGAAGTCCAATAACAAAACACCACTCGGGTTCAGATCGGGGGGGCCATTCCTCCCAATCACGCCCTTCCAGGTCTCACTGTCATTGCCCACGTGAGCATTGAAGTCTCCCAGCAAAACGAGGGAATCCCCAGAAGGTATGCCCTCTAGCAACCCTCCAGAGACTCCAAAAAGGGTGGATACTCCAAACTGCTGTTCGGTGCATACGCACAAACAACAGTCAGGACCCTTCCCCACCCGGCGGAGGGAGGCCACCCTCGCCCACCGGGTAAACCCCAATGCACAGGCTCCAGTCGGGGCAATAAGTATGCCCACACCTGCTCGGCACCTCTCACCAGGGGCAACTCCAGAGTGGTAGAGAGTCCAGCCCTCTCAAGGAGATTGGTTCCAGAGTCCAAGCTGTGCGCCGAGGTGAGTCCGACTATATCTAGCCGAACCTCTCACCTCGCGCACTAGCTCAGGCTCCTTCCCTTCAGAGAGGTGACATTCCACGCCCCAAGAGCCAGTTTCTGTAGCCGAGGATCAGACCGCCAAGGTCCCGCCTCGCCACCACGCAACTCACACTGCACCCGACCTCCTTGGCCCCTCCCATAGGTGGTGAGCCCATGGGGAGGAGGACCGACGTTACCTCTTCGGCTGTGCCCGCCGAGCCCATGGGTGCAGGCCCGCCACCAGGCGCCGCCATCGAGCCCCACCTCCAGGCCTGGCTCCAGAGGGGGCCCGGTGACCCGTCCCGGCAAGGGAAAACGTCGTCCAAGGTTTTATTCTTCATCAGAGGTTTGTTGAACCGCTCTTTGTCTCATCCCTCACCTAGGACCAGTTTGCCTAGGGTGGCCCTACCAGGAGCATAAAGCCCCGAACAACATAGCTCCTAGGATCATTGGGACACGCAAACCCCTCCACCACGATAAGGTGACGGTTCAAGAATAAATCAATTTTTACAAAAACAAAAAATAGGATGAAAACACCCCTAAGAAAGAAAGCATGGCCAACAGAGTAAACCTTAAAGCTTGTAAACATACCTAAATTGATTAATTTAAAAGGACAATAGAGATAAATGGAGAAAAAAAAGAAATGCAGAAAGAATTACTTCCTCGGTGCTTTAAGAGCTTATTCTAAAATATTATTGATTAGATCCTGCCAGGTTTTGAAAAACATGAGTTTCCCGCTGACTTAAAAGAGGAGAGTTAGGATTCTTCCAGTTTAGCAAAATAAATCTGCATGCCAATAGTGTAGTGAATGCAATCACAGTTTATTTGTCCTTCTCCACTTTAAGCCCATCTGGAAGAATTCCAAACACAGCTGTTAATGGATTAGGAGGGATTGTGACACCAAGGCTGTCTGAAAGGCACTTAAAAATTTTTGTCCAAAGTGATGGTAATTTGCTGCAGGCCCAAAACATGTGACCCAGTGAAGCTGGGACTTGATTGCAGCATTCGCAGGTTGGATCTTGACCTGGGAACATTTTGGACAGTTTTAAGCGAGACAGATGTGCTCGATATATAATTTTGAGTTGAATAATTGTATGCTTTGCGCATATGGAGCTCGAGTGAATTCTCTGCATTGCTACCTTCCACTCCTTTTCTGATACATTGATTAAGAGATTTTCCCATTGTCCTGTTGGATCTTTGAAAGAGAGGGACTGTAAAATAATTTTATATATTGCAGAGATGGTGTCTAAGTCCTTGAAATTGAGCAATATTTTTTCCAGCCTGGAGGAGGGTGCAAGATGAGGAAAATCAGGCAGGTTCTGTTTAACAAAGTTCTTAATTTGAAGATAGTGAAAGAAATGTGTAGCTGGAAAGTAAAATTTGGATTGCAATTGTTCATAGGATGCAAAGATGTTGTCTATATAAAGATCTCTAAGCAATCTAATCCCAAATCTTTTCCAGATATTCTGTAAATGTTGCTAATAAAAGGGGAGTTAGCTGAGTGGAGAATTTCTTATAAAACTCCACATGGTAGCCATCAGGGCCTGCTGCTTTCCCGCCTTGAAGTGACTTTATAGCATCTAGTATTTCTAATAGCGCCAAAGGTTTATCGAGTTCCTCCACACTAAAAGTGTCTATTTGTGGTGTTTGTAATGTATCCAGAAATGAATTAGATTGTGTGTTGTCTTCTTTAAACTCAGTAGAATATAAGGATTTATAGTAGTCTGTAAATGTGTACATTATGTTTTTATGGTCAATGATTTCATCTCCGTTCGTGTTGGTGATTGGTGGGATTGCATTGCGAACTTCTTACTTATGGTTTTGTTGAGCTAAAAGCTTATTAGCTTTCTCTCCGTGTTCATAGTAGTGATGTCTTGATTTATAAATTAGTTGTTCAGTTTCTTTACTTGGCAGGAGGTTGAGTTCTGAATGCAGAACCTGCCTTTTCCTATGTAGAGCCTCGCTTGGACGCCTGGCATGTTCTTCATCTATTTTAATAATTTCGCCTCTTAGCTCTGATACTTTCTTGGTTTCTAACTTATTCCTGTGGGAAAGATATGAAATAAATCTGTCCTCTTAAGAAGGCCTTGAGAGTTTCCCAGAGTATTTCTGCAGACACCTTTGAGGATCTATTTGTTTCTAGGAAAAAAATGATTTGTTTGGATATGAATTCTGTACAGTTCTCGTCTGCTAATAGAAGCGGGTTAAGACACCATCTGCGAGGTGAGAGTGTTGGGCTTAATGACTTTAGCTCCAAGATCAGAGGTGCATGGTCAGAGATAACAATAGTTGTCATACTTGCAAGATTTAATCATAGGCAAGAAATTATTATCTATAAAGAAATAATGAATTCTTGAGTAGCAATGGTGTACTGGTGAGTAGAACTAATACAGTATATTCTTGAGTTTGGGTTTAGAAACCTCCAGGGGTCTGATAAGTTGTGGTCAGATACAAACTGTGTAATTGTCTTAGCTGTGTTAGATGTCATCCCCCCTGTGACAGGAGTCCTATCTAAAAGTGGGTTTAAAACACAATTAAAGTCCCCATCCATTATAATTTTATGAGTGTTCACTTCGGGAATGGATGCAAATACATTTTGCATGAATTCCTTATCATCGATATTAGGTGCATAAACATTTATCAAAATCACTACAATTAAATAAGTTGCCCATGACCATCACATATCTCCCTTCAGGATCAGATACTACATCTGATGCTACAAATGAGACTGTTTTATGTATGAGAATTCCCACTCCTCTAGTTTTCTTTGTAAAGTTGGAATGGAACATTTGGCCAGTCCAGTCTTTTTGCAGCTTGAACTGATCCTTGCTTAGTAAGTGGGTCTCCTGTAAAAGTACTATTTTAGCTTTTAAACCTGTTAGGTGAGAGAATACTTTATTTCTCTTTAATTCGTGATTCAGGCCTTTAACATTCCAGCTCAAAGTTAACTGTCCCATCATGGAGACACTGATTCTGAATTTTTGATGTCATTTTATAGTCTTAACTGGAAGTGAGACCGCTTTAACCTTAATTTCCAATTTCCCCCACGAGCTATTGCCATGCAGCTTATTGTTACGTTGATAGTTGTAATTATAAGGATTAAAAGGGTAGATTAGATATAGCCTGCTCTCTTTCTCTTCCTCCCTTATCTCCCCACCCGTCCATTTTGCCTCCACACATGAGGCTGGACCCCACTTCACAGAGTACCGGTCCTCTGACATACCTAGAGACAGAGCACGTCCAAAGCAAAACAAGCCCCCATGCAGCGATGTTTTAGGATTAAAAAGTAGCGATATCTATTGCCAATATAGTCTAAATACTATATGCCTAAATAAAATCATTAACAAGATAATAAAAACCCAAGGAATGGTGTTAAAAAGTTGTCCAGAATAAGCATAGTAAGTCTTAATGTAATAATAACAATAACAATAAACCAAGGGTATGATGTTAAACAGTCTCCTTTATGGCAGTAAAAAAAAAATTAATTTCTTCCACACACACACATCTATAACTGTAAGGAAAACATAAACGGAAAGCATCCGAGTAATGAAAAGAATGTATAATTATAATATCCGTATCATTACAAGTGGATCAGAAAGCAGGTGATACCTACAGTACTTGCCATGCCATGACAGGATGTGACTCACTATTGTGTTTCAAAAAAGTGTCGGGATCAGCTTCCTTAATTCCTTTTCTGCTTCTTCCTTGCTGGCGAAGACATAGAATTGACCTTGCAATTCCACTTTCAGTTTGGCAGGATACAAGAGGCTGTCGTTTAATGTTGTAGAAGGCTGCTGTGGTGTTATGGGTCCACAGCTCGTTGAGAAAAGGCCATTCATTTTAAATAAATAATCGATGTGCTCACGGCTTAGCGAGGGGACGTTGGGCCATAGTGGGCCGCGGGACGATCCGTAGGGTGTGGGCGTTTCTCACCTAGTGCACAGGTGAGGAACTGCCCACATTCATGATTGTCCCGTGGCTAATGCTGCAGCTGCTGTGGCCCTTGTCATTTTAAAAAGAAGCGCGAGTCGGTTTTAGGGAGGTGTAAATACGATCGGAGAGAAAAAGGAAAGGAAAGAGAGGACGGAGGTTACAGGGATCGAGTGTGGAAGCAGGCGGTGCTGGAGAGAGACAGACACGCGGTGCGTGCATGTGGTGAGCGCGATCGGCTCGTGGGCAGCTGTATGGAAGCTGGGTGTTAGGCCAACACCTAGACGTTTGAGTTGAGGTTGCTCCC